>NW_024704743.1:43753492-44180645 GCF_018977255.1 Callorhinchus milii
TAAATCGAGGTAGGTGGAGTAGGGAAACTTACCCAATGTTTCGCCCTACTGGGAATCGAACCCAGGTCCTTTTGCTTGCGAGGCAAGTGCTCTAATCATTGAGCTACAGGACTCCACTAATGACAGAAGTCAACTAGGAATCAAACCTTACAATAAACTAAAGCTGTGCAATGTTAACATGAGGATCATACGATTGGTTCGGGTGAAGTAGGCTCTTCAGCCTTTATAATAATAATAATAATCCTTGCATTTGATATATACAGTCAATTCACTTTACAGTGTGTTCTGTGAAGCGCTTTGGGACGTCCTCCCGACATGAAAAGCGCTACATCAAATGCAAGGATTATTATTATTATTATTATACTGCTTTTCATGTCTTCTCGACGTCTGAAAGTGCTTCACAGAATAGACTTTAAAGTGAATTGACCGTAAATTTGTGGGCAAAACATGGCAGCCAATTGCGCACAGCAGTGTCCCACAAACAGTCTTGGATTGAAAATGACCAATTTATTATTGTTTTGTTTTGGAGAGATCATTATTAGGCGTGTGGAGTAAGGAAATTTGCCCAAGGTTTCGCCCTGCCTGGAATTGAACCCAGGTGTCTTGCTTGCAAGGCGAGTGCTCTAACCACTGAGCTACAGGACCCCACCACTGAGCTACAAGACCTCATCCTTCCAGAACACCCACACTGTCCTCTTCCCGGAGAAGCATCAAGCTGTTTGTAAATGATCGGTGTCCTGGCCTCAGCCACCCTTCCTGGCAACCTGTTTTAGTTATTAATTACCCTCTGAGTAAAGATGATAGGAAGGGGAAAGTGTAGAGCAAATTGAAAATAAGTTTAAAAATTACAAAAGGAAATTCTATCTTTTGTAGTTTTGACACAAGACATTTCTTTATATCAAAAAACAACAGCTGGAATCGATTCCCAGGACGGATTGTTGAGCTCAATTAAGAAACAGCTGAATGCTTTAATAGAAACATGGTGGCGTTGGTATTCTGAAAGAATGAGATAAAACTGTCTGAAATGATGTCTGCAGGTCTGATTGGCATTATTATTAATATTGCTGTATCAACAAGGCACTATCATCTTGGATATCACATGTACATCAGCTAGTCTCAGTTGATAGCAATCTCTGAGTTAGAAGATTGTTGGTTCAGTCCCCGTGTTGGGAAGTGAAACTCATACAAAATAATAATTATTCTTACATTTAGTATCACATCAGCAGGATGTTCTCACAGGTTATAAAGTGCAATAACTATGAGTTTTGTGGACAAATACCGTAGTCAGTTAGCACATAGCAATGTAACCCACAAACAGCCATGGAGTGATTGATCCATTTTATTTGGGGAAATTGTTGGCCAGGAAACCGAGATAAACTCCCTTCTCTTTACGAATCATGCTGTGGGATCTTTAATGTCCAACTTAATTGGTAGAAGGGGCCTCGATTTAACATCTCATCCGATCGACAGCAGTTCCAACAATGCATCACATTTACAGCACTGATTTGGACTGTCAGTTTGGTCTATATGAGTTCCAAGAACCCGATGTTGGACTTGAACCCACAACCTTCAAAGTGAGAGTGCTTCAAACTGAGCGAAGCTGACACATGAATGCAGTGCTGATGGTGTGTTGTTATGATAGAGGTGCCATTCTTCAGATGCGATGTTAAACCAAGTCTGCCTGTCCAATTTGAAAATCCCATGGCACTATTTGAGAAAGGACTTGCTATTGGAGTCCTGGCCAACAATCCCGCCAACTAAAATTAGACAATCACTTCATGGATGTTTGTGGATATAGCTATGTGCAAATTGGCTGTCACATTCACTCACAAAACACACATTTACTGTACTTTACAGTAAATCCTGTGAAGCGTTTTGTGGCATCCTCGCGATGTGAAAGGCGCTATATTAAATGTAAAGATCATTATTATTATTTATCAATGATAATCAAGTAAAGCAATAAATCTTTAGAAACAAGAATACTCTTGAAGTGTCATTTGAGGCTTACTCTAACTCTTCATCTGTGGTCTATTATAGAGACTGCTGCTCCATATCAATCTGGGCTTACTCAATGCCAGCTGGCCTAAGTATTGCAAATAAATATTATAGTTATATACACTGACATATTGGAATTTACTTTTGGTTGAACAGATGTGCACATTTCTAATAGGATAAACAAGTGACAAAAATATGGCTAATAGTCATGACCAGATCTTGTTAAAGCTGACTGACTTCAACATTAGCAAGCTTTGCATTGATATTCTTACTTTAATCAAATGTTGAACTTAATGTAATAAAATAATTCAACTCCTGAAGGAGAAACTTCCTCTCTCCTTCATATTACTAGGATTTCCAAGAAATTCTAGATCACGTGACAGGGTAATGCTGCAATTTCACTTCAACCAAAACTTCCATTTAAACATCACCTTTCACATAAAAGAACATCTCAAAGTGTTCCGCTATTCAAGTGGTGAACAGCAGAGGATGGAAGTAAGAGATATATATCACTTCTTCACTACTAGTGGTCGAAATTCCATTGCATGAACATAACAGCAGTAAAGGAGTATGGATGGTGCCACCATATTTTTAGTTGCACCAAAACAGTAACTTTGTTATCAAATAAAATAAGGTTATGATAACAACCTCGACACATCCATAACACGTAGAAGGGATTTCAACAGGAAATGTCATAACACAGATGTTTCTCCCAGCTTTTGGACAAGTCGTCAAAGGGTGAGTTATTGAGGAGAACTAGTCCTGGCTGAAGATATGCTGGAACGTAGACACTCTTTATTCAGGATCACTGGCAGCACTGTCCAGCATCGGCAAGGGAAGAGAGGGATTAGTTTTAAATAATGGTCCAGGTCAAAACTGCCAGTGGCACCTTATGTTTCTGTCTGCAAGAGAGAAGCACATTTAATGAGCGTGAAGTGAGTGCGGAGTTCAGATCCACAGAATCTGACGCTGTATAGGGCACTGCTCTCAAATATACTATTGTCTTCCCAGAAAAGAGGGGGAGGTGATGGTGGGGCTGGAAGGGGGTGTGGATAGCACAATGATATATATATTGGTATTGCATGCAATTGGTATGTGGCTGATGATATGATACAGCCATAGACATTTACAACACAAAAGAAGGTTATTCATTTCATTGTGTCTGTGCTGGCTGTTATAAATAGCAATCCTTTCAGGCTCATTTATCTGTCCTTTCTTGTTACCCCATTCCTCAATGTTAGATGAATGATTTAGGAGCGATGTTTAGACACAGACAAGATTGGGCTATTCAGCCTTGAAAAGAAACTTCTTAGTTTGGACCTTATTGAGAAAGTAACCTCAAAATACTTTGAGGTTCATAGACACAGCAGAACAAGAGGACATAAGTTTAGAGTTGCAGTGGGGAATTTCAGGATGAATATCAGAAAGAATTTCTTTAAGACAGGCAGCTACAATATCGCAGATGAACTGACATCTCCATCCCTAAAGCTACCACCACTGCATAACAGTCGAAGTGGGTAGCAGGCATTACATGTGCGGAGTGCTACACATGTCAGAGGGCAAGGTAGATGATGAGTTAGTACACGGTCCAACCCTAGGCACCAAGAGGTGAGAAGGAGAGAGGATGGGAAGTGTCAGTGTATAGCAAAACACCTTGAGTTCACGCAGTAAGTCATCCAAACTGCCTGTGTCCATTTACTTTACAAATGCTGACATATTGATTTTAGATTGTACATAATCTGCGGCTTTTTTACTCAATCCTGTTTCACAATTCTTATTTGATACACTGGTTGAACTCTCTCTTATTTGTCCCAAACATTTGGAACCACCTTCTTTTTCCAATTGTTCTGTCAGAGTAAATTGCTTCAAATAGCAGAGTAGAAATACCCAGCATCCAAAACCTTAATGTACCTAAAGTCTACCATGTGTATGAATTAGGAATGCATTTATGCCTGCATATTTCTTAAAAACATGCTTTAAAAAAAGACCCTTATATTCACTATCTAGCTGCAGCGGCAGAAAGCATTTATAATCTTTGAAGAATTGCAGGCAGATTGGGAACTGGAAGCTTTGCAGAGGAAGTTTACCAAAGCATTTAATAAGACTCTGAGAAGGTCAATGACTGGGAAAATAAAACTTGTAGAAAAGGATTATCAAAAAGTGCATGTACTTTGGTTGATCTACAGAAGCAGGCCAAGGGATCCAAGGATTTAAAAAAATCCAGCAGCAAGAGATGATTATATAGAGCTGGACAGAGATAAAGAATAGTCTACAGAATGCTGACAAAATCCATATGAAACTGAAATCCACTGATCTGTTGGACAGTGTCAAAGTCCCTGAAAAATAGATTGCACTAAGAACATACTATGCATGTGTTCACTTGGACAGATTTATTTCCAATGAAGAAAACTGGAGCACTTTAGAGAGTAATTCAAGACAGACAACTTCTCAAGGGAGACTGTAATAGTGTAATGTTTTATTTCTTGAATTGTTGGGCAACTAACACTCAAATCCTAGATGTGAAATGTTTCTGTTGCAACATATACAATATACACAATATGGTCACAATCAAAAATTATATTTTCTTTTTGTTTTCTCTGGTTATCTGGTATTGACTCTGCCTTAATGGATCATCACTATCCCTGCTCCAAGAAAATTAGTGCATCATTTCTTTTTACATTTTGGAATGTGTTTTGCAAGGTAATCATTCCACAACAACAACTTGCATTTATATAGCACCCTTCCCTCGGGTAGAGTCTTAGAGTGCTTAACAGAGGCAGAGATTGATGCTGAGCCAGGGAGAGAGGAGATGGTTGTAGGCTCGGCCTTCACTAATGATCTGACGATGGACAAGGAGGGCATAAATCAGAGGGATTGAGGCAGAGTTCCAGAGTCTCAGGGCATAATGGCCTCAGATGGTGTAACGGATCTAATCTTAAATCGGCTTTAGCGAGCTGCATGGCTAGTACCAATATATATTGTATTATTTTATATTCTGTAAATACAGAAAATAAGTTCTCTCCCTGTTACATGCGCATGTATTCCCACACATCAGGGAATTGCAGCTTGATGAATATCAACTATTTCATTAGTGGAATCAATTTTATAGAAAAGGAAATCAGACACTCATGAGTTAGCCATATTTCAGTCTGGCAGACACAGGACAATAATAAAAAGGTATCCATCAAAGAAGTAAAGAAAATTGGAAGAGCAAAAGTGATAGACAATAAGAAAACAAAGAGAAAAAGAGGGAATTGTTTGAAACCAAATTAAAATAAAAAAGAGGTGAGAATGGAAACGGATGAAAACAAGACTATGGCTAAGCCCGAGAGTGTAAAATAAAGCAATACAAGCTGTATGCAATCTGCAGACTATGTTGTCCTCATAAACTGTGAGAGCAATAGAGGAAGTCTGAGATTAAAGAAGAGCCTCCATCCAATCAGTTTTACTGGTACAGGGAACTCAGTCCAATGGTGTGAGTGAATTGATATAACATAACAGAGATGAATGATCGGATCCTAGTAGATGCTGATGTTTCCAATTTATGTTGTCGTCAGTTTACTCATTTGGAACACTGGAGGTGATGCCTTAAATTATTGTCAATTCAAAGGATAGAGAACTACTTAAGTGCAATTAAATAAATCTCATCCTAAACTGATACTTAATATTCTATCTTGAAATGGTTTGAAATCAAAACCTCATTAGATACCTGTCACATGTTTTCATGCTCAATTGTGCTTTGTCTTTTTATCTGATGCAAAAATGTCATCTGATATCCAAGAGTAACTCCAATAAGGAGTCATTTTCCAGCATTATCCATACCGAACTATATTTAAAAGAAATTAACTTTTTCAGAAATAATTTTACCACTAAATATACAATGTTCTTTTATGCCATTCATACTGCAGTGGGTATGTTGTTCTACTGTTTAGAGTATGAAATAAGACTTAAATTGATTGAACTAATTTCCTTGTCCCGCTCCTTCCCACAGTTGTCTCAATTGGTATCTTTAATCTACTGGCATAAAACTTTACTCCTGGCTCAAATCTATATTGGAATATGTGTTCAAAGCAGCTTTAATACCTGGGCCATCACTTTGTGAATGACAACATGCAAAATAGAGGCATTGAGTACAAAAGCGAGGAAGTTCTGCTAAATCTTTATAAGTCACTGCTTAGGCCTCAGCTGCAGAATTGCGTCCAATTCTGGCCATCACGCTTTAGGAAGGATATCAGGCTTTGGAGAGTGTGCAGAGGAGATTTACCAGAATGGTACCAGTGATGTGGGATTTTAGTTATGTGCAGAGACTAGAGAAGCTGCGATTATTCTCCTTAGGGCAGAAAAGCTTAAGGGGAGAATTGATAGAGACGTTCAAAATTCTGAGGGGTTTTGATAAGAGTAGATAGGGAGAAACTGTTTCCTCTGGCAGGTGGGTCGGTAACTAGGGCACATAGATTCAAGATAATTCACATAAGAACCAGAGGGGAGATGAGGCTAAACATTTTTTATAGAGAGTCATTATGGTCTGGAATGCACTAACTGAAAGGGTGGTGGAAACAGATTCCATAACAACTTTCAAAAGGGAATTGGATAGGTACTTGAAGAGGAAAATGTGCAAGGATATGGGGATAGAGCAGGGAGTGGGACTAATTAGGTAGCTCTTCCAAAGAGCTGGCACAAGCACGATGGGCCGAATGGCCTTCTGCACTGTAATATTCTATGATTCTATGATACAGACTTGAAAATTGTCAACATTCCACATGTTGACCCTAATTTTCTATAACATTCAAAAGTTATGAGGGGCTGTGCTGTGCATTCACTACAACAACAATAAAATTACATTTATAGAGCGCCTTTCACGTCGGGAGGACATCCCAAAGCGCTGGACAGTCAGGGGTCGGAACTCAAGCATGGGGGAAGGGTGGGGTAGGGATGAGGGAAAGTAGAGAGGTGGGAGGGCGACCAAAGGCACAATCGAAAAGAAGGGTCTTGAGACCGGCCTTGAAGGAAGCAAGGGAGGAAGTGAGGCGAAGGGACTGTGGGATGGAGTTCCAGAGTGTGGGTGTAGAGAGGCTGAAAGCCCGGCCACCGATGGCAGGGCGGGTAGGGCGGGAGACATGGAGCAGGCCGGAGCCCGCTGAACGAGTCTAAAGAAGCAAAGATCTAACATTTCTGGCCTCTGAAAGAGAGGCACACTGATATACCGGGCAAAAGATATTTTGTCATTCTAATAATAATAATAATTCTTGCATTTGATATCAAGCCTTTTCACATCATTGAGATGTCTCAAAGCACTTCACAGAGTAAAGTGAATTGACTATATTTTTGGGGGAAATGCATCAGCCAATTGTGCACAGTAGTAACCCACAAACAGTCATGGATTGAGTGACCAAATTATTATTATCTTTTATTAAAAATATTTCAATAGATTATTACCCCCTGAAAGCAATATGCCAATCAATTAACAACCGGGTTCTTACTCACTACTAGGTAAACAGAGGCGTGTGGAGTGAGGAAACTTGCCTAAGGTTTTGCCCTGCCGGGGAATCGAACCCGGCTCCTATCATTTTCGAGGTGAGTGCTCTAACCATCATACTATAGGAATCCACAACATTCCATTCAAGTGGAATCGTAATGACGAGTAAAAGTGGAGCCCTTTGAAGCTTAGCAATGCTGGTTTCTATGTAGAGGATAGTCTTCAGCTTAGTTGAAACTGAAGAGAATTGACCCAAAGAAACTACATCAAGTTGAATGTCTGAGAAATAACCCTATAAAAACATTCTGGTGAATAAGAACAACAAAATCACATTTGTATAGCGCCTTTCACATCGGGAGGATGCTCCAAAGCGCTGGACAGACAGAGTTTCGGACCTGAGCTGGGGGTTGGGATCAGGGAGGATGGAGGACAGGGGACGAAGCAAGGTGATCGAAAGCATGGTCGAAGAGGAAGGTCTTGAGATGAGTCTTGAAGGAGTCAAAGGAGGGGGTGCGAGGTGGAAGGACTGCGGAATGGAGTTCCAGAGGATGGGGGTAGAGTGGCAAGGCGGGGGACATGAAGCAGGCCGGAGCCCGCTGAGTGGAAGGATGCAAGCGCCTGAAGTGTGAAGGCGCTGACGGGAGCCAATCAGGAGAGCCTCGGTCTTGTTGATGTTCAACTGAAAAAAGTTATCTCTCATCCAGACACTCTGTCAGGACAGCAGTGGCCCTGGAGTCAAGGATGGAGGCGGAGAGGTACACTTGGGTGTCATCCGCATACATGTGGAAGTTGTATGCTAACAATAAGCTAAATACACTTGGAAGGTAAGGGCCAGCATTTGCATGAAGCAAGGGTAGAAATACAGATTGAATAGTAGAGACTGATTGTCAGCACCTCCACTTCTGGATAAATAAACCTTCCCTCTTGTACCTACGGCGATGGGTCAATCTTTCTACCTTCATAACCACAAGCTAAATATAACATAAGAGCATGAACATTCAGTCTCCTTAGGAAACTCATTCTTTCCATTTGCCTGGAGATTAGCCGTCACACGTCTGTGCCATTTTGAAATGTTGATTCTTAAAGGCATTACATTTATTCCCTTGTTCAAAGTTATAAGAAAGCTATTAGCAAACAGAAAGGTTTTGCATCTCTTTCCCTCTCTTGTACCTACGGCGATGGGTTTAAATATGCCATTCTCTGAAATTATCTGAGAACGGAATGCAACATCCACAGTGACATTATAAAGCCAGGAGATAATCACAGTGAGACAATAATGTTTCCACATGCCTGATCAGGAGTACACTTACTGTCACAAAGATAAATTTGTTTTTAAGTAAGAATCATTTATGAAAATAAACTAGCAGAAGTCAAGTGAGCCGTAATTGTGAATGTGACAGGACGCTGCTGAATGCAGGCTGTGATTTGCCATTTATAAAACATGAACCATTCCGAGCAAATTATCTCATCAGCTGAATATCTTGCTAATGTCACTTATGATGATTCAGGGTCAGAAAATCGCAACTTATAATTTGCTTTTCCTTGCTTTTAGGGAAATTAGAAAATAAATCCACAAAGTTATACTTGCTTTCGATGGATGGAGCTGCACCCTTTCTGCAGATCGATGGAGTTGACAGTGCCATGGGCTAACAGCAGTTAATATCATTCAGTGTCATGCCAGGCACAATGTAACACCACTTTACACAGAATGGCAGATAAAAAAACTCCTTATAAAGCAGTTAATAGAATAACCACTGCAGTCTTTTAAGGAAACTGACAGCACAGAATGGTAAATACAATACAATTTGCATTTATATAGCCCTTTCACATTGGGAGGACTTCTCAAAGCAATCAATGTGATATATGTGCAGTATATGTGAGACTATTCACTAATCACTGCAAATGTTACAATGCAGTTATAGTCCGGTTACAATGGATCCTCGTTTAATTTTTGTTTATTGCTGACGAAACATGCTTCTCTAAACATTGCTGAATTGCTGCCACTTCCGTGCTGTTTTATTTGAAGAGTCCAATTATAATGTTTTGTTTGATTGAAATTAATCACTTAACCAATAATGAATTGCAAGACAAGAGATATTTCGACGTGTTACGTGTCTGCGATCATTTTTATGTAAGCCGATGCTAAAAAGGAAAGTGGGAGGTAAATACTCCAGTATGTACTCTTTGCATTGATTATAAGCACCGCATTAGTCACTTGTAATGGAACACTTGGTGTCCCCTCAGTACAAACTCCCTTTTATTACTTTCACAAGTTTAATGTGCTGAATGCTTCCATTTTGGTATTGCACGTGATGTCAAAACATTTGAAAGCTTTCAGCTTTTGAGCTGTGTGCAGAGCTTTACAAATCTATTTACAAGTCATAAACTGATTTGTGAAGGATGATTCCTGGAAGTGCCCCTGGGTGTTTTGGAGACTCTGCTCTTACACCCAACAGCAGCAAACGCCTACTGGACCCCTTTGGCCACAATCCTGTTTAACAGAAGCTGAGATCGGACCAAAGTTTCAGTGGGTCAGACTCCAATACTTTCTGGTACCTGCAGTTTCACAGGTAGCATATCAGGCCCCATTATGAACAAGTACTTGACTAATGCGAAGGTGTCAATCTAGCTCACTTGGTAGCACTCTCACCTTCGAGTCAGAAGGATGTGGGTACAAGTCAGGGACTTTGAACTCATGGTCTAGGCCAATGGTAGCCAACCCTTTTGGTCTTCCAACAAAATACATTTTCTTGATTGAATATTTCTTGATTGATGCATAAATCAAGAAATATTCAAACAAGAAAAGAATGGAGCCAAAACATTAATTTAAAACACTCACCTACACTAGTGCGAATGTTTGACGAGCCACTTCTGCGAGTTGTCCAGCACTGGTCTAAGCTGATACTCCAGTTGAGTGTTTGAGGAGTGCTGTATTGTTAGGATATCATTGTTTGTATTATTGTTTAACAGTATTATTGTCACATAGTTAAAACATGCTTTTAACTGTATGAGAGTTGTCCACTGTACAATGCTTCAGATGAGACTTTAAACCAAAGTCCCATCCACCTGTTCGTGTGGATATCAAAGATCCCATGCACTATTTTAAAAGAGAAGGGAGTTTCTCTTTGGCTAACAATCCACAAATTGGTCATTTGTTTCAAAGCTGTTTGTGGCACATTTTAAAACATGCATAAATGTATGCATAAATTGACTGCTCCAATCGTCCACTTAACACACAGTCACACAACTTACAGTATATTGTGTGAAGCACTTTTGGACATCCTCCCTAACATGAAAGGAGATATACCAAATGCAAAGATTATTATTATTTATTATTTGTTGTTATTACAAAATGCACCCGACAGTTTTATCTTCACAGCATCAAGCTGATAAGACCAATGCCCGGATTCAACCATTCTTTCTGTGCTGGACTTGTTCCAGTTGTCAATTACCCGCTGAACATATTTCTGATATTTCTTCTGAAATTGGCCTTTGCAGCCCTAAACCTCTAGCTCTGCTGACCTGCTGCATCCCAAAGGATTGTTCTGAGTTTACTTTCTCAATCCCACTTAAAGCCTCATTTAACCTCTAAAAGGTCTACTCTGAGACCACTTTTTTTGAAGACTGAAGAATACTAACTCGTTTAATCATTGCTCGCTGTTCATTTTTATAGGTTCAGTCTGACAGGAACACTGGAGAGCTTGAGTATGACATCTGCGGATCTGAACTCAGCTGATTTGGAACTGTAGCCCAGCATCCTGTTTGTCTTGTTTATTGCTGCATCACACAGTTTTCATATGGTAAACAATGAGTCAATTATCTTCCCTAGATCTCTTTCAGCTTCACCTTGGAAAGTTCTATCCCTCCATGTGTGTGCCTCTTACCCTTACTTTCTAATTACTAGAATTATCAACAATTGAATATCACTTTAAAATTTCTAAACTTGTTCAAGCAGTTTTCAATAAACTGAAGCAGACAGGAATTCTTGTCAGCATGAACTTGTTTAAACTACAGTTACACTGGAACATTCCCCAAATGCCACATTTCTGTTCAGCAATCTCCACCAAATATTTTTTATTAGTTAACCGGATGAACAATGTCACTAAAAAAGGCCTTTTTTATTTTGGCATGGCTATTAAAACATGCTTTTAAATGTATGAGAGTTGTCAACTGTACACTGCATGCTGCTTGAATGTCAAGGAGGATTTTGTCATTCAAAGATTCAGAGGTTTTTTTCAATTTCTGAACAGTACTGAATTTAAAATGCTTCTGAAAACTAGCATAATGTGACTATCTTTTTTGAAAGATATGGCTTAAGGAAATGTTTTAAAAATAGTTTCTCGTCTCATACAAGGTTGCAAACCGAGGATCAGTTTCTCACACATAACAATATAAGGTTCATTGCTTGTAATTTGCCCATGGTTTAACCATTTCCTGATATCACGTTGTGGTAGCATCAAGTTAGAACACATTGCACAGTGATGAGATTGAACCATGAATTTGAACACAAGTTTAAGATTTCTCCCTTACATGACTGAAAAACAAAGTGAAAATGTCCAGTGTTATTAAAATGTTGAAGCTGATAGTGGATGTTCATCCCACGCACCAATGTAAATGTGGTGTAGTATATGATATTTGATTCACTGTCAGCTAAGATGTTTACTTTACCTTCTAAATAAAGGAATTTTATTCTGGCAGCAGACAAACACATAACACCTGCCTTATCAAATAATTGTTTCTTTGTGAAATGTGCATTTATAATCTGTGGGTATTTGGTAAAAGCAACAAAGGTGATAGGTATGACCATTCATATTATATTATAGGAACATCAATTGCATTTGCTGTAAATGTTCAAGAGATTAATTTATAAATAGATAAACATCAATTCATCTCTTTCAAAGCATATATAGCTAGAATTCTAGATTTCAATTGGAAAACTCTGGGATGACAGATTATTTTTATTAATCCTTTAAACACTACTCATGAGCTACATTTACCATATGTGATTCATGTTTATAGATTTAGAATTGGAACTTGCGAGGGAAGTCATAAAATAAACTTTGCACCGGCAATTTGTACACAGCAAGAACCCCAAAGAACCATAAAGTGATTGACCAGTTTATATGTGGGAGGAATGTTGGCCAGGACAAACTTCTCTTTTTGAATAGTAACATGGGATCTTCAACATGCACCTGAACAGGCAGACAGGCTCTTGGTTTAAAGTCTCATACAAAGGATGACATCTCCAACATTGTAGCACTTCCTCTGCATTGAATTGGACTGTCAGCCTAAACTGTAAATTCAAAGTCCTGTGGGATTTGAATCAATAACCTTCTCAAACTCAATGCTGAGTGTTATCAACTGAATCAGGCCCACATTCAAATTTAAGCAATGCAGTCACATGGCACAATAATCCAGCATCAATAGCCAGGTTAAAATTGTTAACAAATGCAGATAATATAGGATAGCATGGAACAATCAAAGAATATCCATGTATCCCATTCATTCCACAGATTATGTACAATCTAACACATCACACCGTATGAGATAGATTAGAAATAAGTATGCTGCAGTAAGAATGCTTAAAATAACAGCATTATTTTCTTGTGGGTGGAATGATGGTTTCCCTATGTCTTTTGCATGAAATGGAATATCAACTATGGTGATAATGGCAAACCAATACATTTATTCATATTTCTTCACTCTTATTCAAACAGTGACAAGCAGTCATAGATTGCTTTTCACTGTTGCCATTTTGATAGCCATCAATCACTGGTAGTAAAAGTATGCATATTGTAAATATGAGAGTGGGGATGAGCAATCGCCACAGCATCATTTCTGCTTTCTCACTGTTGAAATGGGAGCATTGAATAGATGTAAATGAATGTATCAAATAGGGTTGAGTGATGGGTTTTGAGAATTCCATTAGAAAAGGAAGATGCCCTATGTTTTGCAAGCAGTGTCCCTCCCTCTCTTTTGGCTTGGGGTCTATAGCAGGACACAATGGTGCCATACAGATCTGACACACTTGCATTGGTCCAAATTTGATTTTAATTAATTGGATTACAGCCAAAGGATAAACCTGCAGAAATTAGCATTCAAGCAGAGATCAGCCGGGTCACCATTAGACACATGCATTAGATCCCATTATTAAGAGACTGCCATTATGTAATTTCTGTAAAACAGACTAAACTATTAAACCACTACAAAAATGAACAGCATGTGATTACACCATTGCTCTGTGCTGTGTATGTTAATTGCATATTTAAGACAGAGTTTATTCCCAGTAAGGAATCTGACCTGTAACTGGAGTTTTGAGGCAAGTTTCATGGGAATCCTCAGTGTGCAACTCAGAGTTGTACCATCTTATGAGAGGCATCACGAGATGGCATACATGTGAATAGTGGGAAAGGAAAACTAGGCAGAAAAAAAAACTACCGTCTGAAAAAATTGAAGTCCACAATATAGAAAATTATTAAGGACTCTGATTTGCAAATAGGGATTCCTGTATGTAACCAGCAATACATATGAAGGGTATCCTTGTAATTCCAGACCAAGGCAATCTACTTTCAGAGCAGAGTACCACAAGACATACTCCTTGTTGTTGTTGTTACAGGAAAGAATTCCCTATTTGCGACTCAAAGTCCTTATTGATGAACTACGACGAACATTAATGATGGTGTTATATATAGCAAACCATGTCAGAGCTAAGTTAAAAAGGAAGTTCAGCATTGTATTATGAATGTAATGATTTAGTTGTGTTTGGTTCAGCTTGTTAGAAAGAATCCTTAATAGTGTTAATTGTACTCATTTGTACAACTGATCATTCTCTGTCTCCTTGTTTGTAATTGAAAACCCATCACCATGCTTAAGTGTATCCAAACCTTTTTGAGAGTTCCGCATATGTACGCTACTGACACATGGAAATTTTCATTATCTGGAATGTACACTCCCTCCTGGAGGGAAGCACCCTGGTTACCTAGTTCCAGAGAGTATTAGGTGCAGGCTGGTGAGCACCAAGGCTTGAGGACCCCAAGAGTGTGCGTTGGGGTACTGCTGGATTTTGACCAGCTAAAACTGTATAGCTTGCCACTGAGAGCCAGTGGAGCAGGCGATAAATGGAGTGATGGAAGCCAAGTACTGGAGATATGAACTATACAGTTCTGCCTGATCTGGAGTTTGTGGAGGAATCTGGGGAGACTGGCGAGTAAGGTGTTGGAAAAGTCAAATCTGAAGGTGACAAAGGCATGGATGAGGGTTTTGGTTGTTTTGGGGTGAGGCAGTGACAGAGACAGATGATGTTGTGGAGATGGAAGAAAGTGATCTTGGTCAGAACCAAGATGAAAGATTTGAAGGAGAGCTGAAAGTTGAAGACACCAAGGTTTCGTACAGGCTCCCTGATTTAGAGGGAGCTAAGATTGTTTAGATAAAGACACTTGGTTTATTATCATTCATCTCTTCTCAGTAAAGGTTACATTGAATCTCCATAACCACTATCAACAGCTTCAGGAAAATCCACATCATGTGACAGGAAGAGATGATGTTAACATTATAATTAACCAGGGGAAAATTGGGGTCAGATGCCAATGAGAGAACATACTAATAACAAAAACATTGTGTGAAGTGTTCAGTTTCAGTTCTTTAGGAATGGATTAAAACGCAATATTGCATTTTGTATAATAATAAGCAGTGCACTGACAGATGTTGCATAGAAGTAGTGGAATGTTAGGAGTGACTGCAGGTTTCTAATCACACTAAGATATTCAGATATCATTTCAAAAGAGAGTAGCCTTGAATAGTTTATAGATATCATCTGGTCCCAAATTAGCATTACATTCCTTGCTTTTGTACAAAGATAAGCAGAGACAAAATATTTCCCCATACATAGGGAGAATAACAGGGCAGTCACCAAGGGCCAGTCTCCCTTTCATCCTTGCTACCATGAGGCCAGGAAGCAGCTCACAAGGATATCATATTGCACTGACCCAAAGCTGACTAAACTGAATTATTAATGTCTTACTGATAAGAAATACTTTAGTGTGCAAAATGCAAAATTCCTTATCAGATTTCATGTGATTACTTTGAATGTTGCTTTTTAATCCATTCCTAAAGTACTGGAACTAAACACTTCACACAATGTTTTTGTCCAAAGCTTATATTCAAAAGATTTTGACACACGCTTGGGATCCTCAAGCTCTGCCAACCTGCATCTAAACCAAGATATTGGTTGCCAGCATTTGAGTACTACTTCACAGGCTACCAATTGAATTAAGTCTGTATCCATTTCTAGATGCATTTAAACTCTGATTCCAGCAATGGATTGGAGAAACCCTTTGGGCTCAATCATACCAGAAAGCAGGTCAAAATGATTGAAGGTTCTGTTCATACACACATGTGGACATCAGGTGAGAGCAGAAATTCAGTGGGCTGTGATATTTTATGCAGTTGAATAGGCTGCTGGTATTCATTGTCTAGTCTCATACATTAAGAATGTCTAAGAGGGTGAGGTGCAGCAGGGTTGTTGGCAACCAGAAGCCTGAAAACCAGCATAAATCCCCACTACCAAAAGAAAGGGAGAAAATTGGAAAATAACGTGGAACGATGTTATCTTATTTATTTCAAACTGTTTAATTAGACATTCACTCATTTTTTCATTAGTTGCCACAATATAAATTTCTTAATACTTCTGTAGTCTATGAACACAATTTGAAATAAAATAAGTAGACAGTAGTGGCCAACCTTTATGGTCGTGTAACAAAATAAATTTTTTTGATTGGGTATTTCTTGATTTATGCTATGCTATTTATGCTATAAATCAAGAAATATTCAATCAAGAAAAAACTGAAAACACAGTATTGATTGAACATGGACATGGACATGAATGTGCTAATATTCTGAGAGCGTTTCTTGATAGCCCGCGGGCCACCTCTGGCCCACAAACCACAGGATCGCCACCACTGAAACATACAGTGCTTTAGTTAAGTAAGTTTGACTCCTAACTGAGATGACTGAGGATTTTCAATCCTATAGCTGGTTCTTGTTGGAAGCTGCCTCTTGCCTCGGTTGGCTGGGCTTTATTAGTTCTCTTCTGGGCTCTTTGATGGAACACTATCAAAGAAGCCAAGCACTTAATAAGGCGAGCTGTAAGGTGGCACAAACACTAACCTTGCCCAGGTCATGGCTTCTGCTGGCCAAACATTCAGTACTGCAGACAGACAGTAAACAGTCCACACCATCCTCACAACTAAATATATACATAAAGATCAATACCAATCAAAAAGAGTACAAGACAACTTGAATAATTCTTACATTTGATATAGTGCCTTTCATGTCTGGAGGATGACTCAAAGCACTTCACAGGATATTTAGTATTGTAAATTTTCGTATCTGTAGGTGAAGGTTGCAATTTGGACTGAAACTGGTTTACTGCAGTTTCTTTAAGTAACTTGTAGAAAAAAGATTAAGACTCTTTAAGGATTTACTAAATTCTGGACATTCTGAAATGCTAAGAAAATAGAGTAACCTAGACCCAATGGAAATTTCTATCCCAAAATGTACTCCATGTAAGGCCAGGAGTGAAATTCAACGTCTGGCCATAACAAATTTGTAGGCAAATTCAAGATATTTTGGATGTAAATGCAAAGCATAACTGTTGATAACGTTTATTCAGCTGTTTTTTAAGTTTGTCAAACTGTATGTTCTGTATTGTATTGGATATTCTACTTTTTTTCAAACTGAAAAATGTACTGAATATTTTAACACCTGCCAATCACCGCAACATTGTAATAAAAGGGCCCAGTAAAAACAACAAAGCGTATCGTATTCTACAGAGAGCAAGTCTGTCAGTGTGTCCATCATGTTTATTATCTAGAATTTCCTACCATTATTAAAGGTCCCAGACTGAGTTTGGTCTTTTGAATCTTAACACCTCCAATGTTCAAATTGAATAGATATACTGATAAATTCACATGAAAATTACAGGCCTTGCAATTATTTTCAGCAATATAGCTTCGCTGTGAAAGGAGCTTGGCACAGTCATGTGTCCATATTATGTATAAGGTGTCCAATCTTTCAGATGCTGCTTCAGAACTTCTGGTGATTTATTGGGCAGGGGTCATGAAATGGAACATTGCTTACTTCAATTGAAAACAATTAACTTGGGAGTTTACTCCCACTACATGCAGTGCTTTTGCTGAGTTATATCTCACAGCAGACAAACCTCACATTCTGTCCCTTGTGTGTTCTCTTAGTCAATATAAATGCAACCAATCACTCAGTGGGACAGAAAGGCAGCTTGTTCAATATCCAGGACTGCTGTATAGCAAATCGAAAAACAATAAACATCGCAATAAAGTTCTGATTAAATCAATAAATTCCATAAATAATACGAATGATTGTCATTTCATTATTAAAACCATTTCCTTGTTTGAGAGGGTCTAATTTCAGAGAGAGACCAGATAACCCACAAATTAATTTCCTTTCTACGCAATATTAACTTTCGGATATCAGAACATTTAAATGAAACTTTCAGCTAAAAATAAATAATCCTTGCATTTGACAGCACCTTTCACATTAGGAGGATGTCTCAAAGTTTTTCACAGGATTTACGATAAAGTGTAATGACTGTATTTTGTAGGCAAACAGAGAAAGGGGAGGCATAGGTTTAAAGATAACAGTGGATTGTGGAAACAAAAATTGACAAATTCAATCAAACCCTGAAAAATATTTCTCAAAAATAATATTATCAGGGAATTAATGCAGTGTAACTGTGCTAAACTGCAATTTTTAAGTATAACACCATGAATAGGACCCCTGTGTTTTATACATCAGATTAATTTGTTGGTAGAGGGAAATAGCAATTCAGAAACTGAGTTGCCTTTAGGTAGGTAATGTAGCATTTGTGTACCTTAACAATGCAACACAGGGTAATACTATGGGCTCTGATTCCTCAAACAATAATGTTTGCCTTCTATAGGGACAGCTCGTCAATATTGATATTCAATGATATAGCAACAATCTGGCACCAAGTGCTGTGGTTCTCAGACTGGGAATCACTGGTACCATTGCTTATGTCTTAGAAGCCTCAACCATGTGACCGGCTTGACTTTGAGGGCTTTTTTGCCCAATGTATCATTGAAGAATCCTTGCACAGTTATTTAATGAGGTCTAAACTGCAGGATTTCTTCATAAGAAATCTCATTATAAGGTGAGCTGACTGGTGGGAACTCTAAAAAAAATCCTTGCATTTGATATAGTGCCTTATCATGTCTTCCAGATGTCTCAAAGTGCTTCACAGAATATACTGTAAAGCGAATTGCTGTATATTTTCTGGGTGCTGTAATTTTATTATTCAAAGATTGTATCCCCTGACTATTCTTCTCAGCCAGTGTTTATCCTTGTAACATTAATGTTTTTCTAAGAAGAAAAGCTTCCACTTATTTTTGAGACAATTGTTCACTACAGTAACAGCTGACTTCATTGGGAGTAGGTTTCACGTATCTATTACTCTTGACAAAACCAAAATTGCCCCTAAATTCTTGGCTCACTGTAGGATTGTTAATATTAACCTTAAATTGGTTTAAAGATCTGAATCTACCAATGAACGTTTTCCAATGAAAACATTGTTTGCTGTGCAAACCTTTCATCATACCCTAGAGTTGTAAATCCTGGAATCAATCTGGTCATTCTTCTCTGAACCACCTCAAGTGGCGAGTCTTTTTTTGCATAGCAATGCTATTTCTGGGTTATATTTATATTTTATTTCTGTCAACTTTAATTGAGGATGTTTAGGTTTAAGTTAATTTCTATAAGCGACACTTTGGCTGACGTGTGCAGTGCTTTCAATCAGAATCCTTCTCTACTTATTCCACGCTAAGTCTGTAATGTTTGTTCCTGTAGCACAGACTACAGTTGTCATTCCTCAGGGATTAGTCAGTCTCTGGCTTCCTTTGATCAGTGTTAATTCATTGGAGAATTGTGGCTCCAACGCTCCATCTGTTAAGATCTTCTCATTTGTAGTGCTCAGTTAAAATTAAGAGAAGATCGGGACGCAGTTTATTCTGATCCATAGTCGTGCTGATTTGAACATCACTGTGATGCCTAAAGTAATCATTTTGGATTAGATGGACTTTATGCCGCTTGCACAGATTAACAGCTGGTTGCTTTATCTAGTTCCATACTTATGAAACAGCTGTTAGACATTTAGCTAATATAATCCTGCCAGAGAAGGATTGAGGCTTGAGGCTCAGTCCATATACAGTATCTAACTTTAGACAGATTGACTGTTATTAACTGAACAGTTCCAATTAGATTCATTTATTTTCCTTTCAATACCTGATGAGACCTGGGAAGTAAACTAACGAAAGACTGGTAATAACCCAAAACTGAACCAACTCCCGTCCTAAAATACCAGCCAGTCATCTAATGTGTTTTATCTCTTGGATATGAATGCTCACAATTCCATGAAAAGTACATTGCAGCACAAAAACTGCTCTGGTTAAGGTCACAAATGATATCCTGACCGTGAGTGACCAGGGCTCCCTCTGCATCCTCATCCTCCTCGACCTCTCTGCCGCTTTTGACACTGTGGACCACTCAATCCTCCTCCACTGCCTCTCCTCTCCTCCACACCTCGGGGGCTGGAAGCATCAGATCCATAGCTGCACACTCAAGCTCACTAAGCCAATCAGGAACCTGGGTGTCTTGTTTGACCCTGAACTGTCCTTTCTTCCCCACATCCGGGCCATGACCGGCACTGCCTACCACCACCCTCTGCAACATTGCCAGACTCCGCCACTGCCTCACCCCATAGGCTGCCGAAACCCTCACCCACCCATTCGTCACATCAAGGCTCAAATATGGAAATTCCTTCCTCATCGGCCTTCCCAACTCTTCCCTTCACAAGCTGCAGATCATCCAAAACTCTGCAGCTCGTGTACTCTTGCGCACCAGGCTCCATGACCCCATCACTCCCACCCTCGCCCGACTCCACTGGCTCCCCATCCCTCAGAGGATCAAATTCAAGATCCTCGTCCTCACTTTCAAGGCCATCCATGGCCTTGCCCCCTCCTACCTCTCTGACCCGCTGACTCCCTACCAACCTGTCCGTTCCCTCCATTCAGCGGGCTCCGGCCTGCTCCATGTCTTCCACCCGACCCGCCCTACCATCGGAGGCCGGGCTTTCAGCCTCTCTGCCCCCACAATCTGCAACTCCATCCCACAGTCCTTACTTCCTCCCTTGCCTCCTTCAAAGCCGGTCTCAAGACCCTCCTCTTCGATCGTGCCTTCGGTCGCCATCCCACCTCTCTGCCTTCCCTCACCCCTACCCCGCCCCCATGCTCGGCTCCTGATCCCTGACTGTCCAGTGCCTTGGGACATCCTCCCGATGTGAAAGGCGCTCTATAAATGTAATTTTGTTGTTGTTGTAGGGTTTCCAATCAAATCATATTTGTCAAATCAACTGTGAGTATGGCACATTTAACAGCTAGTACTTTTGACTCTGGGTCAAAAGATTGCAGCTTCAAACTCCACATCGGGACTTTGAGCTCACAGTCTAGGATGACATACCAATGTATTATCAGAGTCCTATCATTCCGATTAAACAAACTAAGGACACATCTACCTAGTCAAATGGACTTTAAAAAGACAAAGGAATTTCTCTGCGTGTCATGACAAACAATTCTCTATTTAAAATTGGTCATTCATTTAAATATTTTTGTTTGTGGAAGACTGCAATGGTTGATGTTTGACAACAAATACACTGTTCAGGCATTTCAACGTGACATCAAATGCAAGGATTATTTTATTATTCTGAACATCAAATCTTCAAATAAAGGAGCAGATCAGCAGTCACCAATGGCAATTGGTCCCACAATCATTTCTGCTTCACAGCCCATTTCAGCAGCAATTCTCCACCTCCACAAGATACTGGATTATAATGAAGCAGTTTATATGCATAACAATCAAGATTAACATAAAACCTGCCTGCAGGAAAGACGTTTTATTTGATCTGCTGTTTATTCTATTTCTTTTCAACAAACTGCTCATTCGCATTCTGTGCCCCCTGCAGCCTTCCACAGTTATGTGTGATCTGGGAGAATAACGAGAGTCAGGGACACAGATTTCTCCATGATTGCCATTATCAATATATCAATATCAGTATGTTCTGTGAAGTGCTTTGAGGCATCTAGAACACGTAGAAAACACTATATCAAATGCTAGGATTATTATTACTATTATTATTATTATCAGAAATCTGATGCTGAGAAGAAAGAGGCTGTCTCTGAGTGAGGGAGCAGGAAACTAAATTGGCTGCCTGTAAGACAACCAGAGAAAGATTGATGAATTCTGACATGTGATTGGGAATAGTGTATCCATCTGCTCAGATACAGGAACTCAGAGCTCAATTGAGCACTTGGTCACTAGGTTCAGGCCGGGTTTGCCCTGCCAGAAAGGCCATCCTGTCACCTGAATTGCTTAGGTGGTCATGAAGAACTAGTTCAGGTCTGCATTGGCTTTTGACAATTTGGGGCTCAGAAGAGTTTGTGGAGGTCTAACAATATATTCTATCTACAAATAAATATATATTTTGTTTAAAAATAATGAATTGTTTTAGTCTAATGTATTTAATATTTAAGCCAACAGTGGGATTCAATAACAACAAGATTACATTTGTATAGCGCCTTTCATGACGGGAGAACGTCCCAAGGCGCTGGACAGTGTACAACATTTCAGACCCGAGCTGGGGTCAGGGGGGAGAAGGGAAGGGAATGGAAGGGTGAGTGACCAATGGCATGGTCAAAGAGGAGGGTTTTGAGGTAGGACTTGAAGAAAGCTAGGGAGGGGGTGAGGCGGAGTGATTGGGGGATGCAATTCCAGAGGTTGGGGGCAGAGTGGCTGAAGGCTTTCCTGCCTTCCTGGTGGGGCGAGTGGGTCAGGGAATGTGGAGTAGGGCAGAGCCAGCTGAGCGGAGGGAGCTGGCGGGTTAATAGGGGGTTAGGAGGTCGCAGAGGTAGGGTGGGGCGAGGCCGGAGGGCTTTGTAGGTGAGGACCAGGATCTTGAACTGGATCCTCTGAAGGTTAGGGAGCCAATGGAGTCAGGAGAAAATGGGGGGATGGGGGGATGGTGCGAGAGAGGACACGGGCTGCAGAGTTTTGGATTATCTGCAGCCTGTGGAGGGAGGAGTTGGGAAGGCCGGCAAGCAGGGCAACCAATTTAAGCAGGTACCAGCAGACATTTGCCATTTTTTCTGGTCTTAGTCTTAAAATTCAAGATTGTACAGACTTTTATAAAATTCTTAAATTCATTCTTAATTTGGAAGGTTGTTTCAAGAACAGGCTGTCAAACTAAAAACAAATTTAGAATTTTTCCAAATTCTGCATGATGTGAAAAGAATAGTCTTAAGACTGAGACTACGTCAGGGTCTCTGGAGCTAATGAAATACAGTGTATAAAGAGTTCCAACAAGAGTTGACTAACTTCATGTTATTCCACTTATCTTAGATTCTGTTCTTCCATAAAAATAAAATATTTATTTTGCTGCTTCTCGTTTCCAGGATCAAACTCCTGCCAGCAACAGAAGAGTTTATAACTGTTGTGCTATGTGGTGCATGCTTGTTGAGCTTTTTGAAAAGAGAAAGCTGGAAGTTGGTGTATACTGACAGTTACACTGCTGTAGTGTCCCGGGGAAAGAGCTTTGCCTCAGTTTTTTGTTTTGATTTTGTAAGCAGGATTAGGCCCCACTAGGCCTCCACTAAGCCAAATTAGACATCACATTCTTCAAACGGGAACCAAAGTTGTCCCCCAGACAATCTAGGTCCCAAATCATCAAAGGATAATGCAGACCAGATTGCTTTCCTCATGAACATCTGGGCAAGTCAGGTGACTGGATGACCTATCTGGCAGGGCAAGCCTGGCCTGAGAATAGTGACCTATTGCTCAAGTTAGTAGTTCTGTATTCTAATTTCTCTGATCGGGAGCCACTGTAAACCCCATCCCAGTGTGAGGTGGTGTAAGATGGGGTTAGTGTAGCAAGGGGTGGATGAAGGATGGAGAATGAGGGAGGTTGGGAACTACTGACTGATACTGTAAGGAGAGGAAAGGTTGTAAACTAAAGGTTGTAAAGAAGAATTTAAATAAAAAAAACACTATTGATCATGAGGTGAATCTGGATTCACAATGATGGGTTCCAGATGCTGTCAACTGAGGGATAGATACTCTTCTTGAAACTTGTTATGTTTGGGCATTATTGGGCCTTATCAATTGGGCAAATGGGCCATGTTTTCGACAGGGGTAGAAGAGGCTTATGTTTGTACCAGGTTGGTGCCTCAATGTCTAGTATACCATAAGATAAAGAGGATTTTACAACTTCAAGGTGTCAAAGAAGGGAAGATTAAGTGTCACGATGAACCTTTCTCACTTGGTACCAAGGGTCTCCCAGGGGTGAGGATGAACCAGCTTGGGAACATGCTTGGTTAATCAAAAATGGAATTATGATTGCATAAAATAACCTTTCAATTCCATTTTTGGTTATAAGAGTCACATAGACTAAATTGGGGGATAAAGAAGGGAAGTTTAGCTAAATTCGGGGAAGAGAGTAAGAGTCAGAGATGGATCTACCACCACTAATCCCACTAACGTCACTCAGATTCTAAACTCTTCCTGGAAGAGATAAATATTGATCAAATTATCTCTTCTGTGTTTCACAAGCGGTCTTTGCTTATCGAGGCTCAATAGGTTTAAGAGTATAAGATTGCATGATTTATTAAAATCTGGTTAACTCAATATTGTTAAAGTAGTTTTAAAGTATTGCCTATGTGCTAGAGGTTTTTGTTTCTGCATCGCTGTGCCGCATTTGGGAAAGTTGTTGTTTACTGGCACTTGTTATTAATAAATCAGAATAATTTAAGAGAAATAAAGTGTTTTGGGTAGCTTGTGAGATCGCTCTGACTGGGCTCGCATCTTAGAAAAAAATGAGAAGTGAAGGATCGGTCCTTTCAGAGCGCACCTGAAAGGAGTGTGTTATTCACACATTAAAAAAGAGATAAGAATACCATGA
Organism: Callorhinchus milii; assembly: GCF_018977255.1. NCBI lineage: Eukaryota > Metazoa > Chordata > Chondrichthyes > Chimaeriformes > Callorhinchidae > Callorhinchus > Callorhinchus milii. The sequence goes on from NW_024704743.1 coordinate 43,778,020, forward strand.
CACCAGCCAACAGTGGACCAAAGGTATAGCTCTACTGACAGAAGCTCATCATATCATAATGCATTATGGGGAGCCTCAGATACAGTACTGAACTTCAGAAGAAGAACTGCAGGAGCATTGCCCATGAAGCAATTGATAAGAACAGATTCTACACTTGATCTTAGCCAAAAGGCCAAGAAGCTTTCCCTCAGTTACACTGCCTACAGTATCACTGGCTCATGCATTGTGGCTAGCTAACTGGAAAGGATATACAATCTGAATTTACAACAGAACAAAACACAACAACTTGCATATCAGTCACATACCACCAGAATACTGGTGTTGGCACAGTTAACCTTGTAACTCTGCTGTGACTGTAATTGTGGATGAACGTAGCAGCCAAATTGTACACAGCAATGTCCCACAAACAGCGTTGAAGTGAATAACCAATTTTATCTGGAGGATTGTTGGCCAGGACACCTGGAGAAACTCCTTTTTCATAGTTCCATGAGATTCTGAAGGTCATTTAGACAGATGAGAACTCGCTTTAATGTCTTATATAAAGTGTAAGACCTCCGACAATGCAATTCTCCTCCAGCATCAGTTTACAATGTGAGCACAAAGTCCAGACAAATGTCTTGGATCCACAACCTTCTGATTCAGCCAAGCTGACAGATCCTTCACTGTTAGAGTCCAGATAAATGCAGACAAAACTTTTACCATGAGAGTCACCGACAAAACAGAGCTCACTATTAGATATTTTGAAGCTTTAAACTTTTTATTTTAATTGTTCACTGCCAATGGTTTTGCTTCCCAGAGTTGCATTCTCATCAGAGTTTATCTTGCACACTTCATGGCAAACAATGACAGATCAAGGAAAAAAGAAAGGTAGAAACAAAAGTCTCAAAGTGATTTTCAAAAAATAGTTGCATCTAGGCAGTTTGTTTCCAAGGCAGAAGTTCCCATTGAGCCCAATTATGACCACCCATGTCCTTATTTCCAATATGTGTGGGTCTGTGTTCCAACCCTGGAAAAATTAGTCACATGCCAGGCAGAATTCCATCTGACTGTTATATGTATTAGAGTTCCCTAGTGTTCAATGCAATCTGTCCAATTCTGAAAACAAGCTCCTACTTTGTATAATTGAAAGTGGTTTCACATTTCTTGGTGTATTCCAGCCTACAGGTTAAATTATAGATTAAGCAGTGCAGGCAGATACATATAATGAAGTCTCAGTAAGGTATCCATTTGAAGGTGTGATTAATTGGCAAAGTTGTGTATATTCTTTGAATGTGAGCCAGGTTCGACTCACGTGGGATAAAGGATTCGATCAGTACCAAACTATCCAATTCTGTAAAAATCTGTTTGGCTTGATATTAGAATGATGTTTCCAATCTGGAAGAGCTGGGTTCAGCAATCTTCTACAATCCAAGATATTTTATGTCACTGGGCTCATTTAAAAAGCTGTTTGATGCTCCGATGGGAGGATGGTAATGTGGTATTCTGGAGGGATGAGATTAGATGGGCCAAAGGGCCTTCTTCATCCAAACCAATCTTGTGATCTTATGATTCAGCTATACCAATGGAGTAAATCCTTTAATAGTGGGAGCAGAACCATTGGATGTGTTCATCAGTTTCCTTTTCTTTTGCATACCAAAAAGTGGTTGCAATTAGAAATAATTAGATGGCTCACAAAACTATCCTCTTGTGTTTGCTGGCAATGCATGAAAGATTTGGAAAGCTGGTACAAGTCTGTCATAGTTTGTTACCTATTCTACAACCTCTGATTCAGCAAATAATGGTTAACACTTTATTGTAATATATCTATGGAAGTGGCACAGTCTCATCTAATAATAGGGCTTGCAGCCAGTCCACTTTCACCTATGGTATACTTGTGGGAGAAATTCCACCTGGGTCCAGATTTATTCTATTTTAATAGTATTTCAAAGAGTCCAGAATTTGGCAAATTGCTGAATTCAATCTTAAATTTGAACCTGGTTTCTATGGTTAACACTGTATTTCAGAATCTACCAAATTCTCAACACCAAAATGCTTAGAAAACGGCATAAATCTAGAGAGGGTATATAATAATTATAATTTCTTTTGGATTGAGATTTGGAAAACTGAGATTATAGGCTATCTAGACCTTGGGCCTATATCTGCCTCCAGTGACTCAGTACACTTGTCTTTCAGATGGAGAGTTAATTGTTTCGAAGAGGCTGGTCCAAAGGTCTAACAAATAAGGCAGAGTCCTCGTAAATAAAAAATGTACTGTCTGTTGACACAGAACTATACTGTAATTTTCAGATGACCAGTTCATTCTATGTAAAATTAACTAAAAGTCTGAAATTCTACTTAGTCTTAGCCTGTAAGCCTATTTTGTCAGTTTTACATATGAAACAGTATTGGGAAAAAAATCTTAATTTGCGCTTTGTTTGTCTGCAATTCTTCAAAATAACTAACTTCAAAATTACACTACCACCAACAACAATAATTTACATTTATATAGTGTCCTTCACCCAGGTAGCATCTCAGAGCACAATTACAATTGAATGCAAGGATTTTCCAAAATTTACTCATTTTTAAACTAAAAAGTATTGTAGGCCAAGACTGTGTAATTTTTGGCAGTGCTAAAAATAAGCATAAAAAACTGTTTATGCTACATTATGCTGAAAGTTAAACAACATCACATTAGGATCGGAAATTCTGCAAAGCTGAATAGGTCTAATTCAAGAGTGTTAAATTTTATGCCCGAATGAGAGATAATGAACAGACAAATTTAATGAAGGATTTTTGACACTAGTAATGTATCTTAATGAGCCAATTAAACCTCTAAATAGGTCAAGCACGGGGACGAGATGTGGAGTGCAGAATTTTGAAGCAACCGGAGGTACATCAGTCAAATAGCTAATTTTCCCCAGAATTTGAAAGAACTGCTCAATGGTTCATGGTGGCTGTCTGCACTGACTGCTGTTCTGGGGGTGACTGCTGTGAGTCAGTCTCTCACCAGAAATTTGAATGCATTCTGCTGTAATGGCATTTAGCAAAGCTTTAATCTAATAAGGTTTGTATTTTTGAACACAGGTACAGGAGAACTCTGCCATGTTACCCTTCAGTATAAAGCTGCCCCACTGCCTTGCTCTGTGGTGAACCCCCTAACCAGAAGCGCAGTACCCCGGCTTCTAACACTGACTAGCCCACTTCCCATGCTTAAAAATAAAGGCCAACTTCTGGGTCATCAGGTTGCCTACGCACTGGAAATGCTTGTTATATGGAGCAAACACAAAGCAAATGATGTCGGTAGTACTTTCTGCACATGTGCAGTATGCAGAACATGATGTCAGCAGCAACCTGACAATCCAGAAGACAGCCATTTTTTCACTCCTTGTTTATACTGCGGGGACTGAAACATTGAACCCAGCCGACTGCACTATATCAGAGTGTCTCCGTGTATGACAGAATTTGAAGGGGAGAAACTTAAGGAAAAGCACTAAACCTTTTGTTTGTTTCGCCATCCGATATTCACCACTCTTTACATGAATGCAATACCGCATTTATGAAATTGAAAAATGCCTGTAAATATTTTCCATGAATACCTGATAGTTTGGGACGTCAGGAGGACGTCCCAAAGCACTTCACAGAACACACTGTAAAGTGAATTGACTGTATATTTGTGGATGAATGCGGCAGGTAATTGCACACAGCCATGTCCCACAAACAGTCGTAGATTGAAAATGACCAATTTATTACTGTTTTGGGTTTTGGAGGGATTATTATTAGGCGTGTGGGCTTCTCTCATAACTGAATTTCTCCCCACCTGCTTCATCTCTTAGGGGAATACAAATAATAAGCCTTGCATTTTATATCAAACACTTATGTCTCAAAGCGCTTCATGGGAATTGCTGTAAAATACAGTCAATGCATATTTTGGAAGTGGACACAGCAGACGATTTGCACACAACAATGTCCCAAAACAGCCATGAAGTGAATGGCCAATTTAATCTAGGGTATTGTTGGCCAGGACACGGGGAGAAACTCCCTTCACTTTTTGAATTATACCATAGGAATTAAAGGCAACCAGAACAGGCTTTGTTTAACATGTTATCCAAAGGATAGCACCTCCAACAGTGTATTGGAGTCCCAGGCTGAACTGAGTTCAAAAATCCAACACGGGGCTTGAACTCACAGCCTTCTGACTCAGAGTCTAGAGAGCTACCAACTAAGCCAGGCTGATCCCCACCACATTGCCTGAGCCCCAAAGGTGACCAAGCAAAAGTTATTGAATATTTTTTCTCTATCTCCTCTACTCAGCCCTGACTTCTTTCTCTCCACTCGTGGAGTTTCCTCCAACCCCCACATTCACCCACAAAACACACAATCACTACATGTTACAATATAGCCTGTGAACCACTTTGAGATGTTCTCCCAACATGAAAGACGCTATATCAAATACAAGGATTATTATATTATTATTACTAACACCCAGCAGCCCAGAAAAGTAAAGTATTCACCATCTGCACTTACAACCAGCAACTTGAAGTTGTTCGTAGCAACTCCTGAAAATCATCAGATGTGTGTCACAATGACGTAAAGAAATTATGCTCTTGTACAATTGTGTGACAATCTTCTAGTTACTGGAAGGTGTTGTTATTTACAAATCCAGAGTGAAAAAAAATTTTTTTTTAGTCTAATTGTGCCCAAGTATGTCTTCATTTAAGTCTGCCTCTTCCTATATTTCTTCAGTATCTTAGTAAGCTTAAGCTTCTGTGTAATAGCAGTCTGCAGTTTGTTTTGAAGACTCCTACCATTAATAACTTGTCAAAGCAGTCAAAAAAAATTGTTGGTGCTTTTAAATATTTCGGTTCAATTGTGAATGCTGATGATATGAGGTTAAACATACGCTCATCAGGAAAATCACAGCCTGACTGGCGTCCAACACTTCATGTCAATCCCAGCTCCGATTCCAGATTGACTCAGACTAGAGTTCTCACGGTTTGGCATGACTTACATGGTGGAGTCCTGTAGTTTAGTGATTAGAGCAGTTGCCTCACAAGTGAGAGGACCTGGGTTCAATTCCCGGCAGGGTGAAAGGTTGGGTAAGTTTCCCTACCCCACATGCCTCTGTTTACCTAGCAGTAAGTAGGAACCCAGTTGTTAGTTGATTGGCAGATCACTTTTCCGGGGGTAATAATTCCTTCAAAGTAAATAAAAATAATTTGGTCACTCAATCCACAATTGTTGTGGGACACTGCTGTGCGCAATTGGCTGCCACGTTTCACCCACAAAATATACAGTCAATTCACTTTACACTATATTCTGTGAAGACATTTTTGAAGATGTGATAAGGCGTTATATCAAATGCAAGGATTATTATTATTATTACATATAATGCAGGCAATGTGCTTTAGTCGTAAGACACCTTTTCCAGAATAGAGGAACCATTTACCTTGTGATTTTCCAAATAAGTGTGTCCTTTAACCCAAAGTGCCAGGAATTTAGGCTGGGAGGATGTGTACAAGAAATACTCAAGTCAATATTTTAATCTGAATGTTGAAATCCATTATATCTTGCATTCAACAACAGCTTGCATTTATATAGCGCCCTCATGCAGGGTAGCATCCCAGAGCGCTTAACAGTGACAGAGCATGATGCTGAGCCGGTGGTGGGGGAAGGTGACTGCAGGCATGGTTGAAGAGGAACGTCTTGATGCCACAACCTGAAGATGGGGAAGGAGGGGGTAAGGCAGAGGGATAGAGGAAGAGTGTTCCTGAGTTTTGGGGCATTTGCACTCCTACAGTACAAGGGTTAAAAAGAAAACGGTTTTGTGAGGATGAATTTTCTCTCAAGGACAGAAGCTTGTGGAGATTTTTTCATCAGTTACCAGTTTGAAATGGCAAGTGTGCAACTTGGAGAAAGCATGGTGATTTTCAATCCTTGAGACTCATTTCTTGACAGCAATTCACAATCCTGGTCAGTAATCTCAAAAAACCTGGTGAATGTTTCGGGAGTTTACAGAATTAACATTGATTTGAGTTAAATCACTGATCTGTTGCAAGATTAAAAAAACATTCAAAAAAACTTTTCAGGAGGCTTTACCGCTTCAAAATTCCACATCGTCTTACTCTTTGATACCATTTAATGTTTAAATCTTACAGAATTGCTTTTAAAGCCAGTTCTTTATAAGAACTTTAAAAAAAATTACCAATTAAAACTGAATTTAAGAATTTTCCACAAAAAAGACTATTAGATGGTGATTCGGAATGGGTGCCCTCGTTGATTTATCAATGATGATATTCCTTACATTTGATATATTACTTTTCAAGTTAGGATGACGTTTCAAAGCAATTCACAGGATATTCTGTAAGGTGTAGTAACTGTGTATTTTGAAAGCAAATACAGCAGACAATTTGTGCATATTGTCAGAGGTACTGTCCTTCTGATCAAATGAAAAACCAAGGTCCCATCTGCCTTTTCATTGGGAGGTTAAAGATCCTATGGCACTATTCAAAAAGAGAATGGAGCTTCTCCCAGTGTCCTGCCCAACAATCCCCCAAATAAAATTGGTCACTCATCCCAAGTCCCATGGTAATTTATGGGACATTGCTGTGGATAAATTGTCTGCCACATTTGCTAACGTGAAAGACATTATATCAAATGCAAGAATTATTAATTATTATTATTAATACGTGTGTTTCCCATTCCTACTTCATATATGTCGTACCTTGCATTTATCTGGATTGAACTTAATTTGCCAGTTATCGTCCCATTTAATGCCGTCAAGCTCTTCTTCAATCTGTGCTGCCTACTCTGATGCCTTAGTTCCTCCTACAACAACAACAAGATTGCATTTGTATCGCACCTTTCACATCGGGAGGACGTCCCAAGGCGCTGTACAGCATTTCAGACCCGAGCTGGGGTCAGTGGGGAGAAGGGAGGGGAGGGGAAGGGGGGGGTGACCAATGGCATGGTTGAAGAGGAGGGACTTGAAGGAGGCTAAGGAAGGGGCGAGTTGGAGTGATTGCTCTCCTAAGTTGCTCTCATCTCCAATTTTAACTACCTTACATTGGGACTGCGAGTCCAGGTCAATAATATATATTTGGTGAAGCAGAAAACTCGCAGTAGATACCCTGATACACCCGGCCTAATAACTCTCTGATATTGACCTAGCTGGGGGCCCATTCACTGCCTTGGTGGAGATCAGCTGAATCAGCACAGACCAGTGAGCAAACTGATTGGTTTGATTATGTCATGTCCACAACATTCAGTGCCTTTACAGACAGAGTTACTATTGGACCATGTTCAGTCATGCACTTTGATGCATATATAAATCTACCTTTTGCAAACAGAATTCAAAAGATGCTTTCTTCCCAATACATTTTTCACCACCGTTTACTTACTATCATTTTGGCTGCAAAGAAAATCAAAGCAAAGCTCTTCAGAAGGAGTAAACACACCACAGCGGTAAGCTACTTGCTGGCAACAAAAATTGGTCTGCAACATAGCAACCTGAAAGACAGTTCACTATTCTTAAAATAGACTTTTATCAGTACACTGAAAGGATTGATTGATTGGTTGGTTGATTGATTGATTGATTGATTCATTGATTCATTGATTGATTGATTGCACATTACCATCAGAAGAGACTAGATTTCTACTGAATTATTTTGACATATTGTTTCTTTGTTTGCAGTTTTAAACATTGTGTGCTTTGCTGCAGTAAGCCTTGGATTGTAAAATAAATAATAATAATCCTTGCATTTGATGTAGCACCTTAACACTCCAGCGAGATGTCTCAAGGTGCTCACAGGATTTGGAATAACTGTACTTATCGGCAAAAGCAACAATTGTGTACCGCAATGTCCCCTAAACAGCCTGGAAGTAAATTTTATTTGGAGAATTGTTGCCCAGAACAATAGGAGAAACTCACTTCTCTTTTCAAATTGTGCCACGGATCTTGAACATCCATCTGGACAGGCAGGCAGGAGCTCGCTTTTAGGTTCCTTCCAAAGAATGGTACCTCCAACATTGCAGCTGGATTAAAATGTCAGCCTAGATTGAGTTCAAATCTCAATGTTGGGCTTGAATCCACAACGTTCTGACTCAGAAACAAGAGTGCTACCAAGTAATAATGTAATCTATAAACCTATAACCTTTTCTGAGGGGAATAACCTTCAAAACTTTAATATTCAATCCAGAATGCAACACAACTCAGCTGTACTTCAGAGACATGTATAAACTCCTCAATGTCTCTACTGACTACCTTAGCTTGTGCGTTTCATGCCAATTGTACAAGAAATTTATAGTTTAAATTGGGTATGAAGAATGGCATTTGGCATTAGTGCACATCAGCCAGGAATCATCTTGAGTGACTTTGGATCATCTATTGACAGAACTGCAGTTCATCTACACATAATAAAATTAGAATTAGCCTCCTACTCAAACAAGAGCACTTAAAAGATCCCTCAGAGCACCCAAGAACGTTTAAGAAACCATTTTTAATGCTATTAAGGAGCCAGTTGTGTGATTTAATAAATGAAAAATAAACTGGCGTTTGCTGCAGATTTGCTAAGCTCTCCTCAAACTCCGGCAAATATGATTTTGGAGCAGATTATAGAAATCAGACATCCAACTTCTAATTGCTTTACTTGTGAAAGTAATGACTGGATTTGAGATAAGAAAAGGCAATGGATAATTCAAAGCAACAATAGTGATTTTTTGGGGGGTTAATTAATCCTAGATATAGTTTCTAATTCATTTTTCCTGCAAGTTACTGAGCTTGGCAGTAGGAGGGAACTGAGCTCAGCTGATATGAAATTATTGATACAGTGTGTTAGGCATCATGTCATTTCTGCTGTTTTATTTCAGGTATTTCAGCTCCTTCACAAGGTCAGCAACTTCTCCAAGAACATTTGTGGGCCTGTGCAAATCAGCAAAATTGCTCTGAAAATGTCATCTACCATGACAAAGAAGTGGACTATAAATTAATGCCAGTTTTACTAAGGGTAGTCAAAAGCTAGTACATGCTATGAGGACGGGTGGTTAAGAACAGACATTGGACATACTCAAGCAACAGATGCAATGGGAAGAAATGTCTTGGCATTTTGAAAGTATGAGATTAAATGGAATGAAAAACCTACTAACTCTTGTGATCAAGCAGATCCAAAATCAGAGGGTGATTGCCGCTTCGCCAATCTTTCAGTGCTGAAATTTTACAAAAGATGGCCCGACCCAAGCAATACTTCATTGTGAGTCCTGTAGTTCAGTGGTTAGAGCACTCGCTTTGCAAGTGAGTGACCTGAGTTCAATTCCAGGCAGGGCGAAACCTTGGGCAAGTTTCCTTACTCCACACGCCTAATAATAATCCCTCCAAAACCCAAAACAATAATAAATTGGTCATTTTCAATCTACGACTGTTTGTGGGACATTGCTGTGCGCAATTGGCTGCCGCGTTCACCCACAAATATACAGTCAATTCACTTTACAGTGTGTTCTGTGAAGCGCTTTGGGATGTCCTCCTGACGTGAAAAGCTCTATATCAAATGCAAGGATTATTATTATTATTATTATTATAAGTAGGAATCCAGTTGTTAGTCGATTGGCGGATCACTTTTCTGGGGGAATAATTCCTTAAAAATAATAATAAATTGGTCAATTCAATCCACGTCTGTTTGTGGGACACTGCTGTGTGCAATTGGCTGCTGTTTTGCTCACAAAATATACAGTCAATTCACTTTACAGTATATTCTCTGAAGTACTTTGAGACATCTTGAAGACATGATAAGGCACTATATCAAATGCAAGGATTATTATAATAATAATAATAATCCTTGCATTTGATATAGCGCTTTTCACATCGGGAGGACGTCTCAAAGCGCTTCACAGAACACACTGTAGAGGGAATTGACTGCATATTTGTGGGCGAACGCGGCAGCCAATTGCGCACAGCAATGTCCCACAAACAGTCGTAGATTGAAAATGACCAATTTATTATTGTTTTTGGTTTTTGGAGGGATTATTATTATTTACATAGAGCCTTTCATGTCAGGAAGATGAGCCAAGTTGCTTAATACTAGCTTGGCATCTGAGGTGGGGTTGGGAGCCAAGAGGATGGGGAGGGGATAGTTGCCCAAAATGTGGTCAAAGAGGTAGATCTTGAGACAGACTTAGAACAAAGTAATGGAATGAATGCGATGGAAGGACTCTGGGATCGAGTTCTCGAGAACGGGGTCAGATAGACTGAAAGCCTATTTACCAATGGTGGGGCGGGTATGACAAGAACATGAAGCAGGCCTAGAGACAATTCAGAGGAGAGCGATGTGCAACCAACTGTGCAAATTTGCAACAAGTAGAGAATGATGTGCATTCAGCAACAACAGCTTGCACTTAACAAAGTACAGTTCACATAGGATAATATCTTGGAGCTCTATGCAGAAATCACCCAGTGTTAGAGGAATGAGTTATGAGCAATAGTTAGACCAGCTGGGGCTCTTCAGTCTTGAGAGAACTCAGAGAAGATGTGGTGGGGGAATATAGCTTTAAATGCAATTGAAAAATTAAACTCAGAACAATAATTTAGGATGGAACAACTCAGTAGAAAAAGCGGGCATGGGTTTAGAGTTGCAAAGGGGAATTTCAGGACAAATCCCAGGAGGGTTTTCTTTATCCAGCAGGTAACTAACAACTGAAACAAGCCAACATCAGTAATTTTATCAGCACTCAGGAAATCAGCCCACTAATTTGCTATCTCACTCCCAGGGAAAACACACCCCTTTTATTTAGCATAATACTTAACAGTGACATTCTTTTGTAATGCAGGTTCACAGGAGTTAAAGACAAGGTCACATTCCACTGGACAATCAGATACAGAGTACCACAAATCCTCAAGTGAATCAATGATGTTCTATATCTGCTGGAAGGGACCTGAGTGCTTTGTGCGTAATTTACTGCAACAGTTGTGTTCCAAGGGGAGATTTTATCTAGGAATCAATCAACCATTTATTGCTTACAGTTGGCATTTCTGATGAACAGAAAGAGAAAGACAAAATAGTGGATAAGTAATGGGAATAACAACAGAGATCCACCAAATCTAGCAAGGAAATGGAATTAAACAACTTGTGCTGTATTGTGTTAGTTAAATCTAGCTCGTGTTACCAACAACAACAACAACAAAATTACATTTGTACAGCAACTTTCACGCCGAAAGGACGTCCCAAGAGTTCTAAAAGAAGAAAAAAATGTTTTTGTAAAACACCTCTAGTAAATATGTGACAATGTGAAGTGCTAACTGATTATACCCCTCATCACTCTTCCCTGTAAAGGTGATGACAGCACTCCAAAAAGCAATATATAACTAGAGGGAAATTCTTGTAATGTTACGAATTGGCAACTTTTCCATCAAGCACTTCCAGAGAAAAAAAAAGTCAGAAGAGGCAGAATAATTTCTGATCTTGGTCTTGATATATTTGACAATGGCATACTGTAGATAATAAGATCTCACTGTATGAAATGGAATCATATTTCATTACTGCCAAATCCCGGCAGGGCTGGTTATTCCTTTAATCTAGTGTCACTGCTGTAATTTGTGGTAGTTCAAAGTGTATGTTCTACATGAAATAAATCAGAATTGGCTCCAACATGTGTGAAAAATGTATTTTAATTATTGTAGTGTTAGCACTGGTAAGCTTGAAAATATCCTATTTGTGAGCCTGGGATCACATCCATTTTGCAATATAAAAATATTATGGTCTCAATTGAGTTCATGTCTGGTGGGAGAAATACAAAAGAAAATCTTCCTGTATCAGATGAACCATGTGGCTATTCCTCTCACCAATTTCCCGACCTAGATGCTGAGGGATTTAGAATAGTACGCACAAAGAGAGCTGGGATTCTTCTCACTTGGCTCCTGGGTTTTTTGGTCAGCCATGTGTCTGACACATAGGGAAACCCTTCACCATGCTTAAGAGTATCTAAACCAAACTGAGAATTCCATGCATTCCACATACACATGGTAATTCCAGAGATATTGGAATTGGAATGGAAAATGTGCACTCTCTCCCTGGAGGGATTGATCCTGCTTACCTAATTCTTTAAAGTGTTAGGTGCAGGTTGGCAAAACCCCACCACAAGTTGACCAACAACCACTGAATCCCAGCATGAGCGTGGAGGTAAATTACACATTAATAAATGTAGTCATTCAAACCAGACTAAAGGTTTCACAGAAGTATACCTTCAACAGATGGAGATTTCCTGTGTCTGTAAAGGAGTACAAACTCTCTCTCCCTAGATAGATTATCTAATTCTGGAGGCTAGCAGGTGGAGGTTCGTGAAAGCCAAGGCTTGAGGACCCCAGAGTTTGTGTTAGGGTCCTGTCTAACCAACTAAAAGCACATAGCTTGTTATTGATACCGCTGCCTAGCAATCTTTCCCACTGTTTGTCCAGCTAATACCACCGTTAGTGCTTTGGGCTTGAGAGTTAGCAGGAGCTGAGTGGGAGGAGTCCTTGCCCCCAGTGACCGATCTGCCTTTCCGAGTCTTGCTGATGAGCCAGGCTGCCTATGCTGTCATCAGCAGTGCCCTGGAATAATGCGGACCTGCTTGGCTCCAGAACTGGACTACCAAGAGTAGTTGGTACTTGTCTCTTGTGGGCTCTGCAATCCAATATCTTAATGGTAGGGTGGTCTTAATTGGACAAGCAACTAGTTAATTAGTGTATAATTTACCTCCAGTGTCATGCTGAGATTCAGTGGTTGTTGGTCTTCTTGCAGTGGGGTTTAAATTGGTATATTTTAAACTGGGATTTGAAGTATCAATTGTTCCATTTACAAATATTGAAAGTCATATGATTTGCAATATGCACAATATGACTAATCGCAATTCCAAACAATGGCAAAGTGCAAATAAAATGCCAAAGAACCTGCAGAAAGTTATTTTCTGAATGTTTTCACACTTTCACAGCCTTGAGGAATTATAATTATCAGATTAGAGAAAATCGCTAAATCAGACCCTAGTGAGTTCCGATTAAATTAAGCTCTTAAATCTGACCATGGACGTACCATGTAGCAATTACTTTTTTTAAGAAATAATTGCAGTACTACTCTAGAAAACCACCTACTTAAGTTTTATGTACTCGTCTGTTCAAAAAGCAAACTGCTCACATTCGATGGCAGGAACTAGAATCTGCCTTACCTTTAAAAACAGAACATGCTGGAAATGTACATCAGGGTGATCAACATCTGGAAGAGAGAGATAAATTATCAATTTGGATGAGTTTTGATGAAGATTCCTGAAACATTAATGTGTTGTTCTCTTTCTGATGCCAACTGACCTGTGCAATTCCTGTGCTGTTTTCTGTTTTTTATTTCAGACTTTCAACTTTTGCAATGTTTTGTTTTCTTTACCTTGGTGTTTTTCTAATTATTGCAGAGAAGAAATCTAGGGAGAAAAGTCTCCTTGAATTGAATTATTCTCAAAGGAGTAAGAATGAATCTTCACACTGCTTCACTATATTTTCTTTTGGCTATTTTCCATGATTTTCAAACCCACAGGCTTGCAAAGGCACAATAAAAATAACAAGCAGAATCTTACATAGAATTAAAAAGACTCTACAGCACAGAGGCAGGCCATTCAGTCCAGCTATTTTATTCCACAAGAACCTTCCTCCCACTCAATCACCTTCCCTCCCCACTCCATGGTTATCCTATAAGTGAAAACAAATTTTGGCAAAATAAAAAGAAGTAACGATTTACTGGATCTGATTTTTGGAATGTTCTATATGATTCAATAACTTGGCAACAGCTTGCTTGCGAAATATTTGCACTTTATACAAAACTAATTTGATCAAGTGTTTAACAGATACATTACTGTCAGTGTGTTAAACGTATTACCTGGAGCAATATGATAAAGGCTGTAGCATATAATTTGCAATTGAATTCATTTTATTTTACAAAATAAACAACACTCCTCCATAGATCCCAACATTGTCTACAAAACAAACACCAAACACAAGAGCAAAAGAATAAACTGTTAAAAGTACATCTTTTTATTTTTCCCCTTCCTTGTTGTCTCCCAGGTTACTTGATTTGTATCTTTATTCTCTCTGCATCTTCTCACTTTGAATGTTGTTGTCCTCTGCTCCATTATCCTTCCTATTATTCCCCACTATCATATTCTTCTCTCAACTTCGCCTCTGAACTGCTACCACCATCTCTACAGCCCAGATTTAACATTATTATTATTAGGGAAAGGGAAGGGTTCAGTGTGCAGAAGCTTGATAGACCTTGAAACATGTAAATAAGAGGTACAGTCAGGAGTAAGCGGCAGATATGTTCAAAGGAAAACAGATTCGTCATGCAGTAATTACACATGAGACCAAAGAAGGTTAAAAATTGTGCTTCAGCCAAGAAGCTCCAACTAATAGCCTTTCAATCTAGTTTAGAGCTGACGGTTTTAAATGTTTGGAACTCCATAGCCTCATAAACGGACTTGCATCCATTCCCCTGGAGCGACGCTGCTCAAAGCGGAAGATCAGGTGTTCAAGTAATGCCAAAAAAAATTCCTGTCCTGGCTGGAAATCTTACTTAATGTACAGGTGTTTTGCCCAATGAAAAATCACCTCTTGTATTTCTGTTAAGTGTTTTCATTTCTTGCGATTGTGTTGATTCTTTCAAACACAGATTAGATAGTTTTCTTTTAGGAAATAACATTATGGGATATAGTACATAGGTAGTTTGGGACATATGTGCATGCAACGCCAGGAAGATGGAAGGCGAACTAGATGGACCTTGGTCTTTTCTCGTCTAGCATTTCTTATGTTCTTATGATTGAAAAGTTGAATGAATGAATTATTAAGATTGTTATGGTGAAAAGATATTAAAACTGCCTATATTTGCCTGTAGTTTCTAGCGATCCTTATCCAAGGATAATTCTAATCCAGAATAATATATATGGGGAAATCTAGTTCAGCATTAACCACTGTTCATCTGATTAGTTTATTTTTTGTGTATATTTTGTGGCATGCATATGTAGTTTGGATACTCTGTCTGGTTTGGATACTCTTAAGATTGGCAATGAGTTTCCAGATGTGTCAGACATCTCCATGTGGAGGTGAGATGCATGGAAATCTGTTAGAATTGGATATTCTTAAGCATGGTGATGAGTTTCCACATGTGTCAGACACTCAGCTGACCAAAACAAATTCTCTAATACATTTTCTAAAGAAAAAGTATCAACAAGTATCTCCAAATTGAAGTTCCCAGCGTTGGATGACTTCCAAGTATATACTTGAGCAGAGGCAATGATTTACTACAATTATTTATGCATAATATTCCCAGGACTAACAGGGAAATCACATGCATATAATGAAAATTTCCGAAGGGACTATGAAATGTTAAGTCAATAGTAATACATTCAGTGGCTAGACCACAGTGCTAGCAAAATAGTAAGAAGTTAATGCTTAAATATAACATAAATCACCCCATTGTGCAATGGTCCTTTTACTTTACAGTGAACTACAGTTGATGCTCACAATCTAATGTCACTCTTACATTCCTGTCTGTCCTTTTACAGAAAGAATCAATAATTTCATCTTTTTTTTAACTAGATGAATTTGAGATGATCAAAATAGACTCATTCAGGTTTTTACAAGGTGTCAGCCTGGCTCAGTTAGTGGTACTTTCACTTTTAAGTCAGAAGGTTGTGGGCTCAAGCCCTACATTGGGACACAAATACAGATTGTTCAAGGCTGACACTCCAGGGCTGTGCTGTGGGAGGGTTGCATTGTCGGAGACACCATCCTTGAGATGAGATGTTAAACCTTCTGCCTTTTCAAGTTAAAGATTCCAAGATGAAAAGAGAAGGGAGCTTCTCCCTGTGTCCTGGCTAACAATCCCTCAAATAAAATTCGACCCTCATTTAATAGTCGATTGTATAAAATTGCTGTGCGCGAATGAGCTCCTTTTGGAGGGAAAAGCAATCTACCAATCAACTAACAACTGGGTTCCTACTTACTGCTAGGTAAACAGAAGTGTGTAGAGTAAGGAAACTTGCCCAACAGTTTGTCCTGCCGGGAATCAAACCCAGATTTCTCGCTTGCAAAGCGAGTGCTCTAACCACCGAGCTACAGGACTCCACGGCAAGGTTGGGGTTTCACTCTTTCTTCATGTTAAGTACTGTATTAGAGGACAAAAATAATGGTCTTAGCTTTAGGATCATTACCTTGGAATTTAAAAACTTACAAAATTTTGGAAAATTGTTGAACTCAGTCCTAATTTAAAAGGTGTTTTTCCACATATGAATTGCTTTGGAGACATTATTTTTGGAGCCAAGTATTCTGTGAAACGTTTTGAGACATCTAGAAGACTTGATAAGGCGTTAAATCAAATGCAAGGATTATTATTTTGAAGCCAGTTCGGCCACAAGAAGGATGATCACCAGTTGGACATTTGACATCTGATAAAATCAGGTTTGTGCTCTGCAAAGGCATATGCAGGTTAAGTAAATAAATATCCCTATAGTAAATGAAATGGGGTCTAACATTGCAAAATTATGAGATAGTATAAATGGAGAAGAATTAGGAGTTGATAAATAAAGATGAATATAGGTATTTAAGTACATGTGTCATTACAATCTATTTAATAGGTGCAGAAAGCATTCAATAAGGCTAATGAATATTAGGCTTCATAAATGCCAGGAAATGCTCTTTATGCATAGTGCCACTGGACTTCATTTGACTTATTGTGTTCAGTTTTTGGCATCCAATCTTAGAAAATTTACACTAGCCTTGGATAGTGTCCAGTGATAACTCATTAGATTAATACTCTGGATGAAATGGTTCAGCTATAATGAGAGGTTGGGTTACATTCCTTAGAGAAAAGGAGGTTAAAGGGTAATCAGATCAATGTATTTAACATAATGATGGGATTGACAAGATGGATAGTGTTTTTGATTTCCATTGGTAGAGGGATCCAAAACAAAGAACGATAATCTTACGATTAGAGCTAGGATGGTTAGAAATTGGATCAGAAAACATTTCTTCACACAGAGGTTATGTGAAAATGTGGAATGCACTGTTCCAAAAGGTCACTAAAGGTTGAATCAATTGGGATAAATAATAATAATAAAAAAATAATGATTGTATGGATGTTGTGCCTTTCATGTCACAAGGATACCTCAAAGCTGTTCACGCAAATTACTATAAAGTGTAGTAACTGTGTTTTTTAGGTGAACATAGGATGCAGGATGTTTAAAATGGAGAAGGATAGTTACTTGGGAAATTAGGGTTTTAAAGTATATTAATAAACTGAAATGCAATTACAAGATCTGCTGTGATCTTTGCTTGATGGACAGAATGCCTCTTCCTTCTCCAATAGTGTGAGATGATCACGTTCAAAAAATGCAAATTCTTCCTTCTTTAACCTGTTTTTAAAAGAAGCTTTTAACATCATATTCAATTAAAAACATTTGGGGTCTATTTGTGTGTCAAAAATCCTCATGTGTACAAAACTGCACCATCCTCTATTTATTGTTCAATGGGTTTGATCACGTGTTTGACAGCTTGCATAAAAAGAGAAGAGATTGTTCGGTCAGCAGAACCCACTTTTGCTTTGGGCTCAATTTTAGAGCAATCATGATGTAACTTAAACCACTGTGGACCTTCATGAGAATGTAATATCCCATTTTGCTTATTTAGCTAATATCCTGTATGTGAATTATTATGTTGTATCCTTCAGTGGAAGCAGAAAAAATTACTGGCTCTGTGTTCTTCTGTTCTTTTCTCAAATATCTGGTGAAGTAGCTGTAATTTGGATTACACCATTAATACAAATCTATGGTGGAATATGCAGACACAACATTGACACACCAAAGTCCTGATTGTAGTACTAATGGCTTTCTCCAAACCACAATGAAGATCCTATACTGTTGTTATAATATTTCTATATTCTGCATTTCATTTAATGTTCCATTCTACACCACAATCATCCCTAACTTCAAAATTCACATTCGCACAGGAAAAATACATGATCAATAGATAGTCTTCTTCTTTGTGCTACATTAAATATTGGAGCAACTGTGCAAATCACTTATCTGACCCTTAGTTTGGCCTTTAATTATAAATCACATTCACTTTAATATGGGTTTGTTATGGAGACAATGACAAAAAGGCTAGAATTAACCATTGTGGATTTTATAGCATCCCAATAATGTTTTTACATTATATGTTGAAATAGGAAACAGGAGGCCAATCTGACTTCAACATAAAACACGAGAGGCATTCAGCAAACCCTTGCTGTAAGCTTGGCCAAATCCTAAATATTCAACAAGACACTGAACTAAACTGCACACTGTACATTAATGTTCTTCACCTTCGGAATAAAATTCCTCAAAGAAAGCAAACCATAAAATGAAGAGAATACAATCTTTAAGAGGTAACAAGAATTAAAACCAAGGCCTGTTCATCAAGATCGATAGATAATATATTTTTAAATTCCAGTTGTGTAAAACATGATCACAATAATGCATCTTTTTGGTGTTATAAGTTTCAACGACACTTTACTTCCAGTTTATATAGAAAATCCTAAGAGGAGTGACTGTATCTTTTGATTTAATAATACAACAGCAACCTGCTTTTATACAGTGCTGTTCATGTAGGGTATCAATGGCATTATTTGCACGTAGCATTTGTAACTAAAATATAGTCCAATAAAAATAACAATTGGGAATCTTCCCATTAAGTGAAATACATGGTAGTCAAACAATTTAACCAAGTTTATACTATTATTTATGTGATCCTTGTACAGAGGTGCTCATTGACCCATCATACCGAGAATAATATTTAAAAATACACTGAAGCATTGAGTTCAATTCTAGTACATGCACTGGAGAAAGGTTGTGCAGCTTGCAGAGAAAGGCATGCAGTCAACATACTGCTTACATTTTATCACTCAAGCTTGCCGTGCTTTACAATTGTATTATACTAAGTGAAAGAGTGATGGAAAGCAACGTAGTCAAAGAAACAGTGCCCACTTTCTTCCACAGTTTGTGGATATGTCTTTTGTTAGTCTCTCACGTTGACTCACTCAGCAGCATTACATTCAGTGCTAATGAGAGGGGACCAAGTGATACAAATCTTCTTAAACCTCCAGTGGCAAGAAAACTATTAAGGAGATGAATAGAGGAATGTTTCTTGAGCTTCGGCTGCTTTCTTTGCTGAGGCAGTTAGAATCACATTGTGAAGTGTCAAATCGAAATAAGTCACTAACTATAGTTAGGTCTGTACCCTCTGGGTAACTGCTTTATTCACAGTTGATGGTTCGACTTTGTAGAAGAAACTACACTGAAACAATACAGAGACTATCAGTGACCCCATTTCAACTGAAGACAAGTGTGCAATGGAAAGGGCAGCTGAATAACAGAGCACGACATTGACATTGGAAAGCAACTTGAATTGCATCAAAGCAGTGTTTCCAAGCAAAGTTAATCTGCAAGCTTTCACAGAGCAGTTAAGAACTATAATAATAATCCTTGCATTTGATATAGCGCTTTTCATGTCTTCTAGAAACTTGCCCAAGGTTTCGCCCTGTCTGGAATTGAACCCAGGTGTCTCGCTTGCAAGGCAAGCGCTCTAACCACTGAACTACAGGACTCCACTGTACAGCTGCAGTGTGAAGGAGCCCTCAGGTTTATGTTCACAGGAACTTTGTTTTCCCCTTCGTCCTCTCTAACATGCGACACAGCTTTATAGAGTGGCAAAATCAAAACAAAAACTTTCTCACTCTGCCTCAATGCTACATAATTTTAAGTGGGCCAGTCTACGAGTGAACAATAACACTGAGTTTTGTGTGCAATAGTAATAATATAAAAAATACCATCTGTTTCCTCAATGGCAAGTACCGCAATAAAATAACAGTGAGCAAGCCAACATGATGATGTCATAGCTGCCCATTTGCACAGGTGCCAGTGTGCCTTGTTCAGGTCGGGGTAATTTGACTGACGCCTTCACTGAAAGAGAGCCTGAGGCATTTATAGACTCTCCTAAATATGAAAAGGTTACTATTATAAAGAAGAAACAGGTAATGAAGTCTTGTATTGCTGGGAAGGCCTGTGATAGTGCAGAAGTTAAAAGGGGGGGGTGGGGGGAAGAAATCTGTATAATTAATATCGTTGGTGACATTACCAGGTTGAATTTGCACCCTAGATTCACAAATTGTAGTTATAAATAGTGGGTCCTAACAGTAATAATAATTGCAGCACACCAACCCACTGGAACTCTGTCCCAGCATTGTCTACGTCCGAAGCAGAGCTTGCATGGTTGGTATTTGGGACTCAGGCGTTATTTAGCAATCCAAATAGAGAGCCCAGATGGGCTAATGGTCCAGTCAGCAATACCCAGAGCAGTTTTGGCAATGTCTGATTAAAATGTGGGAAATCCCAACAGTGCAGACATCATCAAAGGTATTACAATATTCGCCGCCTACAAAATACACAGCCCTTATAGTTTACAATATATGCTGTGGAGCACTTCGCAAAATTCTCTCGACCATGTAATTGAGCCATCAATAGCTTTAATAATAAAAATTGGCTCAATTCTTTTCACTTTCTTCCTCAGCCTACACTTTGGATTTTCTCCACATCTCTGTGCCTTCCTGCCTTTCCCAAATATATACAAGGAGCTCTGGCACCTACCAATTTCTGCTAGGTATTCTGTGCACAGCATCACCACCTTTAATATTCATTGTTTTAAAAGCCAATTTGCTCCACTCAATGCTTATTTTTACAGAGGTCCTATAGTGTTACATGCAACAACCCAGACTTGTCAAGTGGCACCCATTAGAAGTGACAATCATCCACTTTGATTTAAAATGCAACTCAACTTCTCCAACGGTCGCCATTGAAGAAGCTGTACTGACTGTATTTCGTAGGTCAATGTAGCAGCTAATTTGTGCATAGCACTGCCCCACAAACAGACTGAAAGAGCAACAGAGAATAAAAGTTCCACATTTTTGAGATTGTGAGAAAGAATAAACAGCTTAGGAGACAGTTCAACGAGATTTGCTTTCAACAAATTGAAGGTTCAGAGAAGAAGAAAAGAATCTATTTGTAACTTGGGATAAAAAAAAATGCATCTTGATTACATTATTATGGAAATTGCAAACATACGGTTCTCTCTTGAACTCATTAAAATATCATGTGGCAAAAGTTAATGTAGCAGCAGATATATCATCTGCTGGCATAGCCTTGTTCCAGTGCCAATGTCATGCAGGCTGAATTAATTTTTCAGCAACTTAACCTTCCTGAAATACATTTAATAGTATTAACGCCCCTTTAAAAAGCTCTGTGGTTCTTGGTGTGAGCCTAAGCATAGAAATTTGTACTTGCTGTGAATTTCAACTCGAATAGAACTTCTGTCTTCACACTTGAAGATGGTGAAATGGAGGCAAGAAAGGAAGAAAAATGGTTACAGTTAACTGGAAAGTACATTGAAACATTTTGAGTTCCGTGTTTCAGTTTAATTTTTTGGAGAAAAATACTATGATCTATATTGTACCTTAACATAGATCCAGAAAGATTTTGCATCTATAGAAATGAGACATTTCAGCACAACAATAATAATAATAATCCTGGTATTTGATTTAGCGCCTTATCACGTCTTCAAGATGTCTCAAAGCGCATCACATAATATACTGCATGTTTTGTGGAGAGAGAGAGAGACAAACACACACACACACAGAGGCGCACACACACACACACACACACACACAAAGTCACACACAGAAAGAAAGAGTTCACACACACGGACACACACGCACAGAATCAGAGAGAGAGAGAGAATCCACTGTAAAGTGTAGTAACTGTGTATTTTGTGGGCGGGCGAAACACAGCAGTGAATTGCGCACAGAGGGGCCACAAACAGTCATGGATTGAGTGACCACATTATTATTATTATTTTGGAGGGATTATTAACCCTGGAAAATGATCCATCAATCAACTAACAAGTGGGTTCCTGCTTACTGCTAGGTAAACAGAGGTGTGTGTGGGGAGTAAGGAAACTTGCCTAACTAAGCTAAGGCCTTGCTAAGAATCGAACACAGATCCTTTTGCTTGCGAGGCGAGCACTCTAACCACTATGCTACAACAACAACAACTTGCATCTATATAGTGCCTTTCATGCGGGTAGTAGTTGCATAAATTGGTCCAGGTCATTGGCATTAAAAGATCTGGCAAGATCTAATGAACTGGTGGAACAGGTTTGATGGACTGAATGACCTTCTCTTGGTCCTGTTTTCCTACATTCCTAAGTTCCAAGACTCACACTATAAGTGAGGCAGCACTATATTGAAGGACACGACAATCTGTTTCCCCTGTTTTTGCACCACCTGTTATGAATACCACTTTTAGACTCCAATGCAAGAAAATGTGTAACAGTTTCCTTTGGCAGCCTCATAGCAGCCACAGTAAAAAAAAAGTTGAGCCAATCAATCTAAACATCTGAACAAGCAGGGAATAGAAAACAAATGCCTCGCTCATCCGAATGCACTGATCAAACACCAGAAAAAGATGTGGCTTAAAGATCATCACAGTCTATTTTCACAGACACTGAATAGTCCTGCATTATTTCAGAAGTATTAGTCAGAAGGGTAAGACTTTTAAAACAGAAGAATATCATCCATCCGAGCTCTATCCATATGCAAAGAAGCATGTCTGGAAGGATATAACCAAATGGATAAATGCCGAATCCAAACTGGCAGGAGGGGAGGATGTCATGAAGACATGCAAACAGGCTAACCGTCAACCCCTTGGCAAATGAGAGGTCTTGTCGATCCCGAGCAAGCTTTGGAGATTAGCATTCATTGACTGTTTAAAAAGTGCCATAATCCATAATTTACAAAGGTTTACAAAGGATAATCCCTTCAAAATAAACGAGAATAATAATTTGGCCACTCAATCCATGACTGTTTCTGGTGCTGTGCTCGATTGGCTGCAGTGTTTTGCCTACAAATATAATGTCAATTCACTTTGCGATGTATTCTGTGAAGCGCTTTGAGACGTCTCAATGACATGATAAGGCGCTATATCAAATGCAAGGATTATTATTATCTTTGCACTGTACCAGCACCTTTCCTGAAAAAGTCCAAAGCAAATTGTCAAGCCAACACTGCCTTGCTCAGGGAGACCAACTTTACTGTAGCAAAATCCCCACAGCAGCAACATAGACTTTTTTTTTGCCATCGCCAATTTCCTTAACAAAGTGCATTAATACAGATAGTTATCAGGCAGCTATCAAAAAATACAATTTACATTAACCTAGTACCTTCCATGTTTGGAAGACATCTCAAAATACTCAATAAACAATCTAAATTTACTGAAAAAGCTATCTATGTGAAAGTGTATGTGCCAACTCCCCTGGCAATACCTACTGTTCACGTACCCTTACTAATCAAGTATAAAACTATAGTTTAGTTAACCTACAGTGATTGTTCTATTAATAGTCTTTCTGTCTGTTTTTTTTAGGTGAAAGAGGCAATAGTTGGTGGGCAAGGACCATCATCTATAAAACATTTAGAATAGGACCATCTTATTAATGTATCTATAAAATATAGTTTGTTGAATATATAATGAAGGAGATTTGGATGTTCGTTTCATAGAGGGCAGATTATAGGAAAACAGGAACAGGCTTCCAAATTAAGAGTGACTATACAAACATTTAAAAAATGTTGCACAATCTTAAGTTTTAGGACAATTGTCTTTCGAAGACCATAGGTCTTAAACCTAAGACCCTGAGAAATGTCAAGTTTCAGGTGAGGGGGGAATAGTTCTTGCAGTGGTCCCCTCATGGTCGAATGCCCTCTTGACAATCACAGACAAGGCTTACCTGTGAAGAACAGCCACATGGGCAGGTATGAGAGGGAGACGAGCACCTATTGATCCATGTCTCATTCTGGGTCACGAGTCTCAGGAAAGAAGGAGAGAAAAGCAGAAGACATTGGAGTCCTGTAGCTCAGTGGTTAGAGCACTCGCTTTGCAAGTGAGAGACCTGAGTTCAATTCCAGGCAGGGCGAAACCTTGGGCAATAATCCCTCCAGAACCAAAAACAATAATAAATTGGTCATTTTCAATCTACGACTGTTTGTGGGACATTGCTGTGCGCAATTGGCTGCTGCATTCGCCCACAAATATACAGTGAATTCACTTTACAGTGTGTTCTGTGAAGCGCTTTGGGACATCCTCCCGACGTGAAAAGCGCTATATTAAATGCAAGGATTATTATTATTATTATTGTAAAACAAGCACCACCTTTGCTGCTCTGAATCCAGCTGTAACATTCAGCAACTGTGATGAAAGTGAACTATTTCCCCTGCACACACGAGAACAAATAGCCCTCTGTAATAACCCATTTCGTAATAATGTCCACATATATATCTTTTTTATGCCCTTAGGTCATTTTGTCTTTGGCAACATTTGTTTGTTTTTAGCAGCATGTTTATTGACTATATAAAAACAAACCAGAATTTGCAAACATGAAAATACTTAAGACCATTCAGTCCAACAGTACAGGTGCATCTAGACCAATGTGGTGTTGGGCTACTTTAGACTTTCTGCAATGCCAGAAAGTGACCACTTTGTGACTCAATGTCCATCTCTCATGACACTCTGAGGTTTGTGAGACTCTGAGGTTTGTGGAGCTGTGGAGGTTGACAGACTAGAGGTAATCACAGTCTCGACAGCCAGTAATGATCTCATAAATGTGCAGACAGCGAAAATATTTTCTCACTTCCCAAACACACGTCTCATCTCAATTGTTCTTTCTTTTTATTCTTGGAAATACGTAGTACACCAACTACATTTCAATATTGGAAATTCACTGCTAAACATAACCCAAGCCATTATTTTAATGACATTTCATTTGAATTTATGAATTGCTCCATAAAATGCAATCACAATCCGCTGTGTTCTCTACATTATATTAAAGATGTAATTTTAATAGAGGTTTTGCCCAAGGCAGAACACAGATTTCTCAGCTGCTCACAAGGAACTGTCGTGCTTTGCCAGTGGAGTCTACATTTGATGTGCTAATGCTGATCTGACAATGAGACAAACAATCAATGAAACAACAATGCCTTTTAGGTCAGTGAGATGTATCTAGCAGTTGCAATGGGCCACATTTAACATTATTTTGCGCAATGGGATTAAAACACTATTAAGCAATGACAAGCGGAATTTACTTGAAGTTAGCACTGCCTCATAATTCTAGTCTTTGTAACATCTTCTATCAGTTCACTTCTGTCTGTTCAGGGACCGGCAGCTGTAGAGGAGTATTGCAAGCTTTCTTTTTCGTTAAATTCTTTTTGTACTGATTTCTCTCGTTTCTCCTAAAGGCACTGATTAATATAGTCGTACATTTCTGTTGGCCCAGACACCCACCCATCGTGGAGTCCTGTAGCTCAGTGGTTGGAGCACTCACCTCGCAAGCGACAGACCTGGGTTCAATTCCCAGTGGCGCATAATCTTGACCAAGTTTCCTTACTCCACATACCTGATAATAATCCCTCAAGAAAAAAAACAAAAATAATTTGGTCACTCAATCCACGACTGATGTGCACAATTGGCTGCCACATTTTGCCCACAAATATACAGTCAATACACTTTACAGTATATTCTGTGAAGCGTTTTGAGATGTCTTGAAGAAGTGAAAAGCACTATATCAAAGGCAAGGATTATTATTTATTAACTAACACAATTGCTCATTCTTCATGTATAACCCTGGGGAATCACAGCCAAGCCCACACCTATCCTAACCTGACATCCACACAGGGACAATCAAACAAACACTGCAGCAAATCCCTGAAGATGGGAGAGCGAGTGAAATCAGACAATGTTGCTTTGCATGGGCAATATTTGTTTCCCAGTAGTTGTACGAAAGGGAGATCTGTGGGGTCGAGAAAAAGATTATCTACCCTTTCTCCCACGAACACAAGAATGACAGAGTACATAGTTTAAAAGCATAAAGAGAGAACACATTAAATAAGGAAGGAATTGTGGCAAACCTCAGTGTAAGATGTTTGAGGCTGTTCTTGTCACGTGAAAATCAAAGTCGACACTTGTAGAAAAAGCGAATGTCAAAGGAAATTTAACCCAAATGTCCTATTTTGCCCTTTATCATAGTGAAGGGAATTTATAGACGGAAGATGCTCAACCTGATTTATAAACCAGGGAAAATGTCAAGAATTGGAATTAGAGATTCTTCTGTTCAATTTTTTTTCTGATGAATCAATAGTAAAAAATGACTTCTATTTTACAGTCTAAAAATGAGGTGTTTTGGACCGCAGAACTTATTTTTACACTGAAATGAGGAAAGTGTTGCACAGTATTGACTTTTACAGTTATTTTTAACTGGGTTGTTTGTAATACACAGCAAATGTAATTGGCTTTCACATTCTTACAGCTTTTCATTTTCAATAACAGTCACATCTTCAGTCAATGTGAGCATTTTCCAATTCCAGGTGAGGATATTCAGAGGTGCATTGATTTTGGTACTCAGCCATTTTATTTGGTAACTCAAGACAAAGCAGGCAATACATGATCCGAGCTTGTGATGTGAGAGTTATTGTATTGTGCACAATGGAACTATCAAGTGCAATTAAACCCAAGCACAAACATGAAACATATCCATCAATTAGAACACGTTTCTTTAACCAAATTGGTTATTTAATTCAAGGTCCCTGATAAATCAATAGTATCATCAATTTAAAAATGACAGTCTATATGTTTCAACTCTATCTGAACTGGTAAAATGATCGAGCAATACGTTGGGTAAAAATAAACGGCAAGCAAAGCATGAGTGTATACGATTTATAAAATTGATAGTCTTCGCCATTTAATAGGTCATCTGTAATGTCAAAACATCTCAAAGTGTCTCGCAGATAATTGTAAACAAAATTTGCTGACACAAGGTTCCACAGCATTTCAAGACCTAAGTGCAACAGAGAAGAATCACTTTACCAACAGTATTGCAGATTTTTGATTCTTTGGGAATCTAGGTAGCATATATCACATTGCACAAGATTGGTTTGGATTCATAAGGCCTTTTGGTCTATTTGATCTCATCTTTCCAGAATATTCACACTACCATCCTTGCGTAACTGAATCCAGCTATTTTTTAAATGAGTCCAGGGTCCTGTCCTCAACCAGCTTGCCTGGCAACCTATTCCAGTCGCTAATTACCTTCTGGCTGACGAAAAACAACCTGATGTTTGTCCAGAAATTGCTGTTTGCATCTCTAAAAATATGTCCTTTTGTTCTAAGTTGCAAAGGACCAATTTCAATATGGATACTAGAATAAATCCAAAACCAAAATCTCCACCACCCACCACCTCCTCCGTGCGACCCCTCAAGCACCCACTATCATCACATCTTACGCCAAGTGCGAAGAGATCATGGTCTTCCTCACCTCTAAAATTGACAACATCCACCTGGCAGCTTCATCCTTCTGTCCCCTACCACCATCCTCATTCCGTTTCTTTCACCCACCCCGACGCCAGCTCCTACTACAGCCCCCATCCTACATTCATTTGCCCCCATCTTTCCTTCCTCTCTTTCATCCACCATCACCACAATAAAACCCACCATCTGTTACTTTGACCATCTCCCACCCAACTGCTGATCACCCAGCTTCCCCTCCTCTACCCACTGCTGGCAGACACTATTAACCCGTCCCTCCTCAGGATCAGTCCTACTCCCACTCAAAACCGTGGTCATCAGCCCCCTCCTTAAAAAACCTAACCTCGATCCCTCCAAACTCGGCCACTACCGCCCTATCTCAAAGCTGCTCTTCCTTGCCAAAACTCTGGAAGGTAGTGTTGCCAACCAACTTCACCACACCTCTCCCTCCACATCCTCCTCAAACCCCTCCAGTCCCAGTTTCTGCCCTGCCCGCAGTACAGAGACAGCGCTCATGAAAGTTACAAATGATATCCTCTCTATCTGTGACCAGGGCTCCCTCTGCCTCCTCATCCTCCTAAGTCTCTCTGCTCCATTCAACACAGTCGATCATGCCATCCTCCTCCACCGCCTGCCCTCCATCATCCACCTCAGTGGGACTGCACTCGATTGGTTCAAGTCCTAACTTACAAACTGCAAGCACTACATTTCTGCAAATGGCTTTTCTTCTTGCTTCTACCAGGTCACCTGTGGGGTACCCCAAGGATCAATCCTTGGCCCCCTTCTCTTCCTCATTTATATGCTCCCTCTCGGTGATATCATCCACAGACACTGGGTTAACTTCCACATGTATGCAGATGACACTCAACTCTACTTTTCCACCTCCAGCTGCGACCTCCAGTCACCTGATGTTCTGTCAGCTTGTCTGTCGGACATCAAGACCTGGATGAGAGCAAATTTCCTGCAGTTAAACATCAACAAGATGGAAGCCATACTCTTTGGCTCTCGCCGACGTCTTCCTTCCCACGGTTCCAACCTCCTCAACCTGTCCTTAAAACTCTCTGAACCCATGCGCAACTTAGGTGTCAGGTTCGATCCCCAATTATCCTTCTTCCCCCACATCCAGTCCCTGACCAGCACTGCTTTATTCCACCTCTGCCACATTGCCCGTCTCTGACAATACCTCACCCCAAAAGCTGTCAAAACCCTTGTCCATGCCTCTGTCAGCTCTCGGCTGGAGACTACTCTAATGCCTTCCTCGCCGGTCTCCCCTCCTCCATTATTCACAAAATGCAGTTCATTCAAAACTCTGCTGCCCGCATTCTCACCTGCACCAAACTTCGCACCCCGATTACTCCGGTCCTTGCCAAACTTAACTGGCTTCCTGTCACAGAGCGTATCAACTTCAAGATCCTCACTCTAGTGTTTAAATCCCTCCATTCCTCACCCCCCTATCTCTCTAACCTCCTCTCTCCCCACAGCAGTACCCACTACCTCCGCTTTGCTGGGTCCGGCTTCCTCTATACCCCCAAATCCTCCGCTCCACCATCACGGCTGTGCCTTCAGTACGCCCCAAACTTTCAAACTTCCTCCTTCAACCTCTTCACCTCGCCCCCTCCTTTCCCATCTTCAGGTCGCGCCTGAAAAGCTTCCTCTTTGACCGCGCCTACGATCACCTTCCCCCTCCCCCTGGTTCAGCCTCAAGCTTTGTTATTGTGAAGCGCTCTGAGATGCCGCCCGGCGTGGAGGGTGCTATATAAATGCAAGTTGTTGATGGTATTGTTGTTGCATTAAGTATCCTTCCTGAAGTGAAGTATCCTAAACTGAATGAGGTATTCCAATTGCAGTCTAACCAATGATATATTGCAGTCGGAACCTCATTTCACCAGGAAGTACTGTAGTGACACATAGCCTACTCGAACCAATAATAACATGTATATGTATGCTTTATTTATGGATCTTAACTTCTACCCTGAAACTGGTCAACAACAATTTGATTTATAAAGTTTTCTTCACACAGGATAGCGTCTTGGAGGCCTTAACAATGGAGGAGCCTGACACCAAGGCGGGGTTAGGAAGGTGGGGACCATAAGCACGGTCAAAGAGGTAGGTCTTCAGCCATGATTTGAAAAAGGGGATAGAGGAGTCAAGAGAGACAGATTGAGGAAGGGAGTTCCAAAGGTTTCGGGCGTTGTGGCTGAAAGCACAGCCACTGAAAGTGGAGTATAGGGGATGAGGAGGCCAGTGCCAGCCGAGCAGATGTGAAAGGTGGTGGAGTGGGGAATAAGCAGGTCTGAGAGGTGCCAGGGTGTGAAGGGATTTGTAGACAAGTGTGAGGATCTTGAAGCGAATCTCTTCTGTATGGGGAGTCAGTGGAGCCTGGTGAGGATTGGTGTGATGGGGGTACGGAGTTTACAGTAGGTGAGTATACAGGAAGCAGACTTTTGAATTAATTGACTTTTGTGGATAGTGGAGCTGGGGAGACCGATGAGGAGGGCATTGGAATAATTGAGGCAGGAGGTGATCAAAGAATGGAGGAGGTTTTTAGCTGCTCACTGGCTGGTTAAAATCTTCAGCCACTGAATTTTTAATAAAATGCCTTGAGGGAAACGATTAAATCTTTTTTTCAGTGTGTCTTAAATCATTCCTTCACAAAATGCTGAAGCCATATTTAATCAGGATTCAATGAGTACATCCTGTACCACACCTTGACAAGCTAGCTCAGGTGACAAGCTTCTGACACATAAGGTGGCACAAGTGAAGAACATTAGTGTGGAGAGAAGAATGAAAACTATTCTGAAATAAATATTCTGCCTGATAATTATTAGGTCTAATTTTTATGAATATACTGGAGAAAAGTTATCAATGTATTTACAGATTTAAGAAACGATCCTGTTTTGAACTATCCAACATCTATAACAGGCTAAACAACAAAGAAAACAGAAATCTGTACACCACAGAATCAAGTGAGAATCTTCTCTCCTCTCACTCTGATTTATTGCTCCATTATCAAAGGCCAAGCATCAGCCACCATACCTCTATGCCCTGGAATTCCAAACCACATTATTTTCTACCTCTCAACCTGCTTTCATACTCTTTGACTGTATCTTCAATTACTTTCATTTCTTGTTCAGTACCCACTTCTGATCTCTTTGAGATTTTTTTTTATGTGAGTAGTGGTTTATAAATCAAACTCTTTTTGGCTTAAACAGAATAAAACAAGAATCTTCAGAAAGCAGACCTTGTAGATGGGTGTTTACACCTTGTTTCTTTGTCTGCTGATTTTTTTTTAAATGGCAGTGCTGAGATCCATGGCTCTATGTGGAAATGTCTGTATTTAAACTTCAAATTCATCAAACAATTTTGTCACATTAATATTGATATGATGCAATCATATGAAACTTATTCCCAGGAACTAGATTATGATGCAATTCATGCTGAAATATATTTAATAATTATTAAATAAATATCAATTATGGAAACAAAGAAGATCACAGCTATTAAATCAAATACACAAAACATCTCCATTACAAATTCGTAAGATTGGTTTTACTGCAGCCCTGAATCCAACGGATGTTTCTGCTAGTTCACAGTAGTTTGTCATCAAGTTCGATCCACAGCTATCCTTCCTCCCCCCCTATTCGGTCCCTAACTAAGACCGCTTTTTGACAACATTGCCCACCTCCAACTATACCTCACACCAAAACCATTCACCCCTTTGTCACCTCGTCACTATTCCAATGCCTTCTTTGCCAGTCTCCCCAGCTCCACTATCCACAAACTACAACTGATTCAGAACTCTGCCTCCCATATACTCACCCACACTATACTCTGTATCCTCATCACACCAGCCCTTGCCAGGCTCCACGAGCTCCCTATCACAGAACGGCTCGATTTTCAAGATCCTCTCACTTGTCTACAAATCTTTCACATCATGACACCTTCCTAACTTTCTGACTTGTTTTCTCCCCACTTCACTACCCGCTACCTCTGCTCGGCTGGCTCTGGCCTCCTGCTCGTCCTTCGTACCCTCTACTCCACCATCAGTGGCCACTATGTCTGAAGCTTTAGAACTCTCTGCTTTAAACTCCACCTTGCCCCCTCCTTCCTCTCTTTTAGATCACAACTGAAGAACTTCCTCTTCAACCGTGCTTACGGTCACCTCCTCCCTCCCCCTGGTTTGGTGTAAGGCTCTGACACTGTTAATCGTTTTGAGTCACTGCTCTGCATGAAGGGCGCTATATAAATGCAAGTTATTATTGTTGTTGTTTGTTCTATACATGTGAATAACACAAATGTTTATGTCAATATAAATACAATTTTCATTATAGCGCCATTGACATCGGGAGGACATGGAAATTTATCTTTATATATGCTTTGATCAATATGTTATAAATGTGTTCGCGTGCTTTAGTAACACTTTATTGTTTAAAATCTATAACAAAGAAAGAGTTTGATTTTTAGTATCTTTCTTTGGGCAGCCACATGCCAACTGTTCATGTTTTTACTTAGTTGCATCAAAATGTCCCCAAGCCCTTTTCTAGTAATTACTGTCAGGTGTATTTGAACATTTAGAAGCTATTTACCCCACCAAGGTTCCACAAACAACCATGAGGTGACTGAGCATTTTATCTGGAGGGTGGTTGGCTAGGACACCAGGAAATGATTTATTTTACTTTTCAAATAATATCCTGAGATCTTTAAGATACAGCTGAAAACAGGTGAATGAGACCACAGTAATACACTGGAATACACCTCCCGACGTGAAAGGCGCTCTATAAATGAACTCTTGTTGTTGTTGTTGTTGGAATGTCAACCTAGACCAGTGGTGGCCTGAGGACCAGATGCCATCAAGATGCGACCCCCTAAACAGTTGCACAAGTCTAGGTAAGTGTTTGTATGATAGTGTGTTTTCATTTTTTCTTGATTGAATATATCTTGATTTACAACAACAACAACAACTTGGATATATATATATAGCACCCTCCAAGCCGGACGGCGGCTCAGTGCCCTTTACAGTAACAGATCCCGGGACCGAGCCAGGAGGAGGGGGAGGAAGGTGACCAACGGTGCATAAATCAAGAAACATTCAATCAGGAATATTTATTTTGTTGGCTGACTATGAAGGTCGGCCACCACTGGCCTAAGACCACAAGTTCAATTCCTAACATGGGGCTCCAACCCACTGCCTACTGTGATCAGGAATTTCTATTTTTCTGGATTGTTGTGTTCGAAGCTGAAACAAACTCTTCATTTACTATTGTTTCGTGGTAATGGCTAACAAAGGTCAGAATAAATCACCACACAATTTTGATTGAGAGCTAAATGTTAATCTCTATTCCTAGATCAGCATATAAAAAAAATGAGCATTCCATTTGTGATATGACAAGGGTAACCAGTCTGTAACACTGAATGAATTTATAATGGCAAATCATTCAGAATAAGTTTGGTCCTTCATTTTATCACAAATCTTGTGCATGTGTGTGTATTTCATTTGAAATCGGCCAACTGGCTTATTTCTATATTCAATGTTCATTTAATTATTCATTTTAAAAGAAGACAACAGCATGAAGTCTAATTTATTGTGAATTTCTGCTGGACAAAAGTTTGGTTGAATTAAATTTTAAGTTATTACATAGTGCTACAGTGGAGGGCTGCATATTACCAACTAACTATCCACATGTCCGTCTAACTGCATCTTTTTCTGAGCTCTAGTTCCCTTGTTAAATCATTTTGAAGACATATTATCGAAACCAAACAAGAATCCTCAGAACTGGCCTAACGTGTGTAGAGAAAACATTATGTCAGATGCATAGATCAGAGAACCGATGGAGATGTGTATGTCAGCCAGGCGCAGTGGTAGCACTCTCAACTCTGAGTCAGATGTTTGTGGGTTCATGCCCAACATCGGGACTAGGAATCACATAGTCTAACGTGACATGACAGGCACTGACCTGCTTCATGTCATCAACCCTGCCGGCTCCACCATCAGCAGTCAGACCTCAGCTTATCTGCGCCCATCTTTTGGAATTCCATCCTGGAGTCACTTTGTCTCACCCATTCTCTTGCGTCCTTTAAGGTCTGTCTCAAGACATTTCTCTTGGACCCCGCCATTGGCTTCTTCCACCCCCTTGGCCCCACTCCTCCCAAATCCAACCCCCAGCTCAGATGCAAAAGCTTGGCTGTCTAGAGTTTGGGATGTTCTCCCAATGTGAAAGGCGCTACATAAATGCAATTTGTTGCTTTTGTATTATTCCACTAACCAATTGGAACTGCAAGCAGTCTTCAGATGTGACAGTCGGGGAGTGTCTCACCTGTGGATGACTTTAGTCATCGACTGACCTTAGTTAAGGACTGTATGAGAATGCAGAGCTGGGAAGGAGGGATAATGTGAAGGAAAGTTCTGCATGAGGATCATAAATTCATAAATTCAATCAGCTGGGGCAATTGGCCGCATTTGGCATCCATATGATAATTCAATAACATTGTTTAGACAAAACCTTAAGTAGAAGCAAAGAAGAAAGACTAGTAGACAATGGAGTAAAGATTAAGTGAGAACATCTTCCTTAATTTGTCTGAGTGATTATTGGACAGTGATTATATAAGATTAACATGTTCCCTAATCCTAGTCGCATCTACAGCACGTCTTAATCACAGAGATACCACAATGTTGCAGCTTTCAGTGCTTTAAAAAGCTGTTTGATTTATCCTCGTACTGAAATTGTCAATAAACTAGCCCTTGGGTTGACATCTAGTGCATCATTCAGGCAGCAAATAAAAACTTTGACAGCAATTCAATTCTGATGTTCATGTCTTTACTGCCTAGAACCACCTTGTTCTCAGCTTCTGTTGACTCGGTCTTTGTACCCCAATGTATGGTTGTAAATAGCTGTCTGTCAGTTACCAACATTACAGAGCTAAATAAATTCTCTCCCTCCATTTTGAAGACTAATACATCTTTTTGTAAAACGTTTCTTCAAAAGTTCAATAAATTAGTATTCACTATGCACCAATGCTGATTTAAATCTAATGAAAAATAATAGCAGAGTACGTGCTGCAGAGGAACATTCCCTGTAGCCGACATCAACCTATTTTATGTCTGATTTCTCATATACAACAACAACAAAATTACATTTTTATAGCACCTTTCATGTCAGGAGGATGTCCCAAGGTGCTGTACAGCCAGTGTTTCAGACCCAAGCTGGGTGGGGGGATTGGGGAGGGTGGAGGGCAGAGGGGGGAAGGAAGGTGATCGAAAGCACGGTTGAAGAGGAGGATCTTGAGATGGGTCTTGAAGGAGGTAAGGGAGGGGACGAGATGGAGGGACTGTGGGATGGAATTCCAGAGGGTGGGGGCAGAATGGCAGAAGGTCTGCTCGCCAATGGTGGGACGGATGAGACAGGGGACATGAAGCAGGCCGGAGCCCGCTGAAGGAAGGGAGCGGGCCAGTTGGTAGGGGGTTAGGAGATCGAGAAGGTAGGGAGAAGCAAGGCCATGGAGGGCTTTGAAGGTGAGGACCAAGATCTTGAACTATATTCTCTGTGTGATGGGAAGCCAGTGGAGTCAAGTAAGGATGGCTCGAGCCTGGTGTGGGAGAGGACAGGGGCTGAAGAGTTCTGGATGATCTGCAGCCTATGGAGGGAGGAGTTGGGGAGGCCGACAAGCAGGGAGTTTACAGTTTACATAGTCAAGCCTGGATGTTACAAATGTACGTATGAGGGTTTTGACGGCCTGTGGTGTGAGACAGTGTCGGAGCCGGGCGATGTTGCGGAGGTGGGGGAAGGCAGAGTGGGTCATGGCGTGGATGTGGGATAGAAAGGATAGTTGAGGGTCAAACAAGATGCCAAGGTTCTGGACTGGCTTAGCAAAGTGGAGTTTGCAACCATGGATGGTGATGCTGTCAGTGCCTGAGGTGAGGAGGCGCTGACAGGAGCCAATCAGGAGAGCCTTAGTCTTGTTGATGTTCAACTGTAGAAAGTTAACTCTCATCCAGAACTTGATGTCTGACAGACATTCTGTCAGGACAGCAGTGGTCCTGGAGTCAAGGGTGGAGGCAGAGAGGTAGAGTTGGGTGTCATCTTATGCTAATAAATTGGTCCTATTTGTTATGGACAGGCCTTTTTCCATCCCAGTTAATTGGTATCAATCCAATCCCATTCCTTTCAATTCTTTAGAAATCAAATGACAGTATTATGACATAACCACAACTATGCCCTTAACAACCCTGAAACGTGTCAACTTGGCTCACTGTCACCTTTGGGTTTGAAGATTGCGTGTTCAAACGTCAAGATGAGAGTGAAGTACAATGTTCAGGGAGTAGTGTATTGTTGGAGATTCTGTTTCAAGTAAGACATTAAACCATCTGTGGAGCCAGCTGAATTTTGTCCAGATGACTGTTACTGACAACAATGGATAACAATTTTAACTGAAAAAGTGAACTTGGTAAAGATGTCCAATGAGGCACATTCAGTCATTCGGGTTTAGTTTCAGAACAACTGGGAACTGAGCCAGGTCTTACCTCTGCGAAAGGATAAAGAAAATGTTCAAAGCATAATCATTCTGAACTCGCAGCAATATGTGAGATAGAAATCACACCTCACAGTCCTCCACAGTGCACCCTCTAACTATAATGTACTGCAAAAGTGGGTCAGCCGCATGATTCGATATTCTGACTAAATGTTCTTTTTAAATTAAAGAATTTTTCTTCCTCTCAGTTTAAGGCACTATTAATGAAAGA
This sequence comes from Callorhinchus milii, assembly GCF_018977255.1. Lineage (NCBI taxonomy): Eukaryota > Metazoa > Chordata > Chondrichthyes > Chimaeriformes > Callorhinchidae > Callorhinchus > Callorhinchus milii. The sequence continues at coordinate 43,814,168 of NW_024704743.1, forward strand.
AATGTGCAGGGATAAGAACAGAGCCTTAATTGCAAAATTTGGAAACCATATTAGTTAACTGAACCTACCAGTTTCTGAATATTGGATTGTGAAATTTTGACAAAATTCACAGCCAGTGAATTGCTAATCCCAAATTGTCTAGTCCGTAAAAAGTGGGCGAGCAAAATGTTGTCTGTTTTCTGCTGGTATTTTGCTTGCTGGACTTTTTGGGGATTTTGCCAGTTTGGGATACACAGTGCAAATTTTGGCATGAATTTTTCCTGTTCTGGTGGATGTTAAAGATCCTATGGATTGTGTATTTGATATGTGAAGAGAGTTGCTCCAGATTTCCTAGCCAACAATCCCTCAAATAAAACTGGTCCTTAATTTCATAGCTGTTATGGGACCTTGTTGCGTACAAATTGGCTGTCATATTTGCCCACAAGATACACCATCACTACAATTTACAATATAGTGTAAAGCATTTTGAGACTGCCTCCTGACATGAAAGAAGCTATATAATTATTATTATCTTTTGCTACTATCTGAAACCTCACAGAAATCTTCACACCAGCACAGAGAATGCTTATCTGCATAGAAAGGGGTACTATCATGCAGAAAACAGTTCCAGATTAAAATATAAATATGCATTCAGTCACAAATCATCTTTCTTGCATTGCCAAATAAACTATTTCAACAAATTTCTACTAACACAATACTATTGTATTGAAGTATTGAACACATAAATATAATGTCAGGCGAAGACTGTGCTATTACCATGGAGTTACAAGTAATCATTACCAAACTGTACGGCTAAGGATACGTAAACAATAGCAACTTGAATGCACTTGAAAAAAGATTTCAGTTCTTGACTTCAAGGCACTACCATCAGTATAAAAAGAATCTATATATTCTGTGGAAAAACTTAACTGAAAACTTAATGATGCATTTAAGTGACTTTATAACTCGTTTCACCCCATCCTTAGAAGTAAACAAAGAAACTCAGGTACAAATATGTTCTCCCCATGAACATAATAAATAATATAATATAACATAATGAACAGGCCAAACAGAGGTGGGAGAGGTTTCCTTAACATTACCAATATCAGTTCTATGGCTGAGTCGTATGTAAAAACAAATGTAAATCTAAAACAAAATAACTATTTTCCCTACAGCTCCAGGAATCAATCCATTCAGTACATCAATTCAGGAATCAGACCTTTCAAAGATGGAGGTAATTCAGCCTTGACAGCACTTTGCAGGTTATGACAAGAGTAAAGAAATGCAGAAGCTTGGTTGAGTTGGTAGTATTTTCGCCTTTGAGTCAGAGGTTATGGGTTCAATATGTATCAAATGCAAACACTATTAAGTAATGTATACCATGGGAAGTAAATTTTTTGAGAACACTGTTGTCAGTTACTGAGAAGAACCACAAGCACAAGCATGCATTGGCTTTCAACAGGAACTACACAATTCATTTAATTTGTTTCTATTGATAAGATTTTGAAAAGGTTTTAATAACTAGAATACTGAAGTTAAAATTAACTAAAAATTAACTAAACCAACAGAACATACAACAACAATAACAACAAGAAGATTTCATTTATAGAGCGCCTTTCACGTTGGGAGGACGTCCCAAGGCGCTGGAAAGTTGGGTCAGGACCCAAGCAAGGGGGAAATGGTCAGGGTGAGGGGAGGGAAGGGAGGGAGCGAGGAGGGGGTAGAGAGTCGAGAGGGGAGCTGAAGGCACAGTCAAAGAGAAAGGTCTTGAGACCGGCCTTGAAGGAGGAAAGGGAGGAGGCGGCGAAGGCACTGGGGGATGGAGTTCCAGAGCCTGGGGGCTGAGAGGCTGAAGGCCCGGCCACCAATGGTAGGGCGGTTGGGGCGGGGGATGTGGAGCAGACCGGAGCCAGAGAAACGGAGGGTACGGGCAGGTAGGTAGGGGGATAGTAGGTTGGAGAGGTAGGAGGGAGCAAGGCCGTGAATGGCCTTGTAGGTGAGGATGAGGATCTTGAATTCAATCCTCTGGGGGATGGGGAGCCAGTGGAGGCGAGCGAGGGTGGGAGTGATGTGGTCCCGAAGCCTGGTGCGGGACAGTACACGAGCTGCAGAGTTCTGGATGACCTGCAGCTTGTGGAGGGAGGTGCCGGGAAGGCCGGCGAGGAGAGAGTTCCCATAGTCCAGCCTTGAGGTGATAAAGGCGTGGACCAGAGTTTCAGCAGCGTGAGGGGTGAGGTAATGCCGTAGTCTGGCGATGTTCCAGAGGTGATGGAAGGCGGTGCCAGTTGTGGCGCAGATATCAGGAAGAAAGGACAGCTCAGGGTCGAACAGAACGCCGAGGTTCCTGACTGACTTTGAGAGGTGGAGAGTGCAGCCTTGGATGCTGATGTTATCAGCGCCTGAGGTGCGGAGGCGCTGACACGAGTCAATCAGGAGGGCCTCAGTTTTGCGCACGTTGAGCTGAAGAAAGTTGTCTCTCGTCCAGGACTCGATGTCAGACAGGCAGGCTGTCAGGACATCGGTGGTCGTGGAGTTGAGGGTAGAGGAGGAAAGGTAGAGTTCGGTGTCATCCGCATACATATGGAAGTTAACCCCATGTCTGTGGATGATGTCACCAAGGGGGAGCATGTAGAGGGTGAAGAGGAGGGGACTGAGGACAGAGTCGACTGTATCGAATGCTGCCGATAGGTCGAGGAGGACGAGGAGGCAGAGGGAGCCCTGGTCGCAGTTGGTCAAGATGTCATTGGTGACCTTGACCAGGGAGGTTTCTGTGCTATGGGCAGCACGGAAACCTGATTGAAGGGGTTCGAATAATGAATGGGTGGGGAGGAAAGAGCGCAGCTGGGAGGCGACAACTCTTTCAAGGACCTTGGACAGGAAGGGGAGGTTGGAGATGGGCCGGTAGGTTGATAGCTGCGACGCATAAAGGGAAAGTTTTTTCAAAGTGGGAGTGATGGTGGCAGTTTTTAGGGAAGATCATAGAATGAAAAAGCACAGAAACATGCCATTAAGCAAATGAAGGCTGCGCTGATGTTTTTCTCAACATGAACCAACTATTCTAATCCCACTATCCAGCTCAAACCTCCACAAATCATTTAACAAGCTCTTTTTCAACATCTATCTAATTCCATTTTGAATAAATTTGTTGACTTGGCTTCACCTATGGTCTGTGCTAGAGAATTTCACATTCCAATCACTCTCTCTATACATTTATATTTTTAACATCTTCTTTAACTCCTTTGTGATTTTAGTGATACACTGTAGAATTCTGTGAAAAACATCTACAGATTAAAATTGAACTCAACTATTTACCTTGCCATGCAGTTTATAACGTCTCTAAAACCAGCCTGAATTGAAGAATAAATTGCCAGGCCTTTGCGTTGGGCAGCATTGTATTTTGCAACAATGTGCAAAATACAATTTATTGTGATGAGATTTGCTTCCATTATACAAGGAAAATAAATCAATTCATGCTGCAAACCATATCATTGTAAGGTAATTCATTGCCTTTTTTGTATCTTTTACCGATTCAAATTTATTTGCAAACGCACTTCCAGTTTTGTTATTTGATGCATCAAACTGATAGGGGATTGAGCGATCCCCATTATCGGATTGCCAGTTAATTAACAATTCTTCTCATTAATTGATAAGGAAACTAGCTGCAAACGTGCTGAAAAGCAGTCAGGAAGTCTATTACAGTTGAAGTAACTTATGACGATAGACCCTGATTAAAAAAGGAGACAAAACTCAGTTATCCTAGTCTGCCGGTTGCATGTACCACAGTGCAATGCAAGTCTTTGGTAATCACATTTCCTCAGATTAAGAGTCCCTTCAGAACCAGCACTTTCAATCATCTATATACCAAACATGCACTGTCAATGACATTTTCATTTGACTGACTCTTCCTGCACCATTTACACTGTCTGTAAATCTAGTTTCAATTTCTCACTGTAGATTCTATCAGCATGTCCCTGCCCCAGATTCCAGCACCAAAATTCCTCATTCTAATGTAGCATTTGCTCGCTCTCTGTTATTATTGTCAGTTCTGAAACAAGTTCTTTTCTTTAATAATGGGATCTGTCTACAGTTTGATCTGTGCCTGAGAGATACATTGACGCTGACTCGGTTCATTTGAACTAAATGCTGCAGAGTGCTGAAATTATTATCTTGTTAACCCGATGCATACATTCAACCTTCAGCTCCACACTGCAGAATCCGGGGACACCTTGTTTTACCTTTGTTCATTTTTGGCCTGCTTATCCAAGGCTTCCAACAAAAGATGACGGAACCAGCTTCTGCAAACAGGAGCCCTCACCAGGAATCACTGCCAACGGTACCCGAAACAAATGTAATTCGTTCCGAGATTTGCATGAAAGTACTGAAGGACGGACATAAAAAATTACAAAGGGCATTCTGACCTCCAGGGGATGCTTTGGGCAGGTTCAGTACCTGGCAAAGCAACGACCAGTGAGCTGCAAGAATTCAGCTCAAGTAGTATCCTGTTAGCTTTAGGAGAATGTCAGCGATGCAGTAACTACTATGGTCTTTTACCTGCTGATCAGCAGAATTACAATGGAAATTTTCTACCAGCTTCTTCAAAAAGGGCAATTGACTGAAGTCCTCATACAAAAGGGACGATGCACTCGCTTTCGTTTGAAGTTCTTATCAATATCTTTTCTTCCATTTCTGTAAAGAAGGCAACTTGTTTAATTTTCCAAAGTGCCTTTTTTGATTCTTTGAAAGACTTTAGATATAAATGTGTTTGCTTTACACCCAGTGTATATCAATTATCTTAAAAAAACAGAGGGATTAGGGGATATGGGGATAGGGCAGGTAATTAGAGTTAGGTCTGAAGATCAGCCATGATCGTATCGAATGGCGAGGCAGGCTCGAGGGGCCAAATGGTATACTCCTGCTCCTAATTCTTATGTTCTTATAGACATTGTGATATCACTGATAGAAATATTGCAATTTGCCTGTTTGTTTATCTCGGAGATTATAGTGCAAAACTGATTACAGCAGTGATGTAATTCTCTGTGCCTGCTTGTGGAGTCAGTGGTTAGAGCACTCTCCTCACAAGCAAGAGACCTGGGTTCAATTCCCAGTGGGGCAAAATGTTGGGCAAGTTTCGTTACTCCACACGCCTCTGTTTACCTAACAGTAAGTAGGAACTCGGTTGTTAGTCGAATGGCAGAATGCTTTTCCAGGGATAATAATCCTTCAAAAAAAAACAATAATAATTTGGTCACTCAATCCACGACTGTTTGTGGGACACTGCTGTGCGCAATTGGCTGCTGCGTTTCGCCTACAAGTATACAGTCAATTCACTTTACAGTACATTCTATGAAGCACTTTGAGATGTCTAGAAGACGTGAAAAGTGCTATATCAAATACAAGGGTTATTATTTTTATTATTATCCACACCATGACAGAAACTGCAAGGGTAATGTTGGTGAAATTTCACACAGAAAGTATTTAATTGCACCTTATAACCAATGACTCAACTTCTCCCCGAGCTGCTTAAACTGGAAACTGCGGTTAAGAGTTCAGTCATTCAGATAATATTAAGTCTTTCATTTATCTTAAAGTGCTGCACAGGATTTACTATAGTGTAGTGCAACGACTAGGTGTTTGTAGGTGAATCAGGCAACCCATTTTCCCCCAGCAATGTTGACAAACAGCATGAAGTGAATGATCAATTTTATTTGGGAATTGTTAGCTGCGACACTGGAAAAAATGCCCTGTCTCACTGGGAGCTGCCATATATCTTACAGGGCTAGAAAGTGAGGGAAGAAGAGTTAGAAACAGAGAGTGAGACGTATAGAGTCAGAGAAACAGAAGAGAGGGAGAGAGTGACAGAGAAAGAGACTGAAAGAGGCTGAAATTGTGTGGAAAAGCAAGTGAAAAGGGCTGACACTATAAGGTAAAATAAAGTGAGAGACAAAGACGGGTGGTACTATGTGGTATTGTACCAAGGTGCAGATCGAATCGGTTTCAAGGTCCTCACACACACCTTGAAATCACTTCTTGCCCTGGAACCTCCCTACCTCTCCGACTTGCTTACACCCCACTCCTCTACCTGGCCTGCTTCACTTAGCTGGCTCCGGCCTGCTGCACATCCCTCATCCCCTTTGCTCCACCATCGGTGACCATGCTTTCAGCCACTATATCCCAAGACTTAAACTTCTGCCTTAATCCCTCCATCTTGCCCCCTCCTTGTCCCTCTTCAAATCACATCTGAAGACCTTCCTCTTCAACCGTGCCTACAGTGACCTCTCGTCTGTCCCTCACTTGGTATTAAGCTCCGACACTGTTAACCACTCTGAGACGTTACCCTGCATGAAGGACACAATATAAAGGTAAGTGGGTTGTTGTTATACTAATCATATGACTCCTATTGTTTTGGTTAATGCTGTTTATTGCCAAATTCATGATGAACAAATATCCACACTGTCTTATTATCCACAATGAAGCTGGCCCAATTTACTGCTCTCTACTGTATCACCAAGAATGTCTTTTTAAGTGCTATTGAATTGTTGTATTTCTAAATAGCACAAGACATGCCTGTAGGCAACCTGGATAGAAACTGGAGAAGATAAACAGGCAGTCACTTGCAGTAAAGTGCTGTCGGTGTTCTTTGGAAAAGCAGTTAGCAAGTTGATTGCCGGATGATTGGGTGAGTCAAGGTACATCTACATCAAATCTACATGGGGCAGACAAGGGCTAGATCAAGGGCTCTTTTTCTGTGTTGACAAGGCACTGCAGTACAGACAAAGTTGTATACTGCTTACAAAACCAGTCACTACATTTTACTGCAAAATGCTTAGACATTTGACTGCGAAGTACTTCGACATTTCAATGTGATAACCTGCTCTGAAAATGCAAGTTTTTTTTTGCCTTTCTTTTTTCAGTAGTCTGAACACCATTTCCTACAGTAGTGTCACTCATTTCCCACACTCTCTCCATTGCAGACTTTTAGTCAGATTGTTATTTATGTCGATTGTTTAGAGCTGTTTTTCTGCAGACTCATCCAATGGGATTTGCTGAAAGCTCGATTCACTTAGAACCCATAATATCCAGCAGAGGAATCCAATCCTCACACTCCCCATCTGCATAGCCCAGATCTGAACCTAGGTCCCACAGCTGATGGCAAAGAATTCTAACACAGAGGGTTGCTGCACATTACCCACGCCATAATCACCTATACAGATTTTATAAAAATGACTAAGATCTAAATAATCTTCCTTCCTTTGCCTGTGGCAGGGACTCATCTCTGTATATCTTTCCTTCGGCCAGGGATGCAGGTGAACAGGATCAGTGACTATCACCAGCTTCGCTGAGATTATGTGTGCTGTATCCAATGTAAGGTGAGCTGAGCGGTAGTTTTTAACTCCACGGTTGAATGCTTCAGACTCAGCTCAGAGTGCAGTACTTAGCTCAAAAGAATGACAAGCTGAAAGCTGCATTTCAAATATAAGCTTTTGGGAATCAAAATATTCTTATGACCGCACTTCAGATTTTTTTTAGAAATGTTCTTTTCTTGCAGATTGTGTGTTCATTTGACATATTGGGATCTAACTTGTGATTCAGTATTTGCAAACCATATTTGTTGTATTAAATGCAACTTCCAGTTTGCAACTTCCTATTTTGTAAATCTAACATTGCAATTAACCCAAAGAATCCAGTTTCCGAACATCAGAAATTGGTTCCCTATTATAGAGTGAATTTGCGTTATAACGCTGTGGTTGAGATCAACAGCAACAACAACTGGTATTTATATGGAGTTCCTCACTAGGGTGGTGTCTTGGAGAGCTTAACAATGATGTAGCTTGACACCAAGCTGGGAAGAGGAGGGAGTTGACCATCGGCACGGTCGAAGAGGAAGGTCTTCAGATACGATCCATGAAATCTATAAAAACTGGTTTCACTGGAAAAAGGTGTTTCACTGCACATGACCAGTTCACTCTGCCAATTCCCAGGCTAAATAAAATGGCCAACTTCCAGATTGGTTGTTGTCATTGCTCTTTCCTGTTTGCTGCAAATGTGCAAAGCAAAAAGTGTCGGTGGTAGTGACATGTTGATATGGACACTTTATTCACAATTTCTTCCTTTCTTTTCAAAGAGGCAGTGAGTACACCAATTTACTCCACTGATGGATTTAAAACAGAGCTCAGATTGCACAGGTCTGTAAATAAAACCCAGGTTGTTTAAATCAAGCTCAGGATTATTTATGTATACAGTGATGTCAGCTTGAACATTTTCTCTCATTATTTGCGATTTATAAAAATACATTTGGCTTAATCTGTGAAGATCACTCCAGAGGGCACATTTATGTATCATTTGTGAAGAATTTGTGCTATGCATAAATGAAGAGGTTTAATCAGGCTGCATTTAAAAGTGTGAACTCCAAGCTGTCAATACATTTAAACAGTACACTTTTTTAATGGACTACGAGTGCACACTAGCAAAAATAAATACTGTGAAATGGAATCAATCCAGAAGCACAGGCCTGAGAAATGACTTTCATTAGACCATCATTTTCCATTAATCACTGGCTTTAAGTAAAACACATGCCGGTAGAAAAATAAATTTAAACATAGGAGTTCATATCACAGTTTTGATAAGTGTTGCTCTCTTTGGTTTAATTATAACTGTCGTTACTTATACCTTAGAATGCATTTGCCACCTTTCTGGCTCAGTAAGATTGCAATGCATTACTTCGCATGTAAATCCATTCGACGATACACGGAGCAAGTGTGAAGAGAGGCTTTCTGCTCATATTGAATGCCAGAAATGACACACATCAGAGGTTTGTGTAATTGTGTCTGAGCAGAGATTACTACACTTTACGTGAAGGGATTACGTATTGGCTTCAGTGCTTCTGGTTGAGTGAAGCTGAATTTGGATCAGCCCTGACCATTTATTTCAATGGATTTCTTTTGTTCTTTAAAATGTATTTTTCAATTCATGTTTTGAATTATGTTGTTGGAATATTTCAAATTCTGGCACCATTTGGGAATAAACGGGTCGGTGACAATATTTTACAAATCAGAAAAATAAGCGTCAAATCTTTGTACATGTGTGTATGTAAAAATATTGTCAATTATACTGTCTCAATGCAATATAAATCTGAGCAGTGCTTTACTGTTATTTCACTCATAAAGTGCAGTGGGGTGTGACTCACAGATTAATAGTAACCAGTCTGCAGTCAAAAGACATGGGTTAATCCCTGTCTTTACAGTGATTGCACTCTTTAACTTTTTGAAAGTGTTCACTCAGTTGAACAATGGTAAAGATTCTCACCCTCTCAGTTTCTTTGCCTAGTACACACTCAGTTTCAGTTGGGTTGCAACCTGAAATAATGAATGCTGTAAATTAAAATTTAATCACAATGCAGGGAACAATTTCAGGACTGCACATGTTTTGTCTGTCGTACAATGGCCCATCAATTCCATATCTGAAAACTGTTGTTTATTACATTTCATCAAGATGTAGGACAGCACAGCTGAATCTGTCATGGGAAATTTCACTGAGGCAAACAAGGTGTTGTTATAAAACTATCAAAACCCAGTTTTGAGCATGATTCAGGCCCCAGTAAGAATATTCAGTCCCCCAATTACAAATAATGCATGGAGAAGTTGCAGAGGAGATTCACAGGGTTAATATTTGGGATGACAGGCTTCAGGTATGAGGAGAGACAAGAAGGATATTGTAGTATTGGAGAGAGTGAAACATAAATGTACAAGGATGTTACCAAAGAAGAACGGGTACATTTATAAAGAAAAATTGAACAAAGTGGAGACAAATGAGAGGGGATCTGACAGAGGTGTTTAAGGTTAGGAAAGGATTCAATAAGATGGACACTGAAAGCATGTTTCCACTTGCTGTTATGTCCAAAGTGTGAAGGAATAAACAGAAGATAGCCAGTGACAGATCTGATAGGGAGCTTCAACCAGGGGGTAATGAGAATGTGGAACTCAACAACAACAACAACAACAACAACAAAATTACATTTATAGAGCGCCTTTCACGTCAGGAAGATGTCCCAAAGCGCTGAACAATCAGGCTGAAGCTGCGGTTGAAGCAAAAAGCATCAATGTATTCAAGACAAAACATGATACAGGCATGTGGGAAAAGGGAAAAGAGAGGTGTATGGGAGAGCAAAAGGAGGGATAGGAGCTCACGTAGAGAATAAACACTGGGGTAGACTAGTTGGACTAAATGGATTTAATATAAATTCAAAAATGGTAATGGAGAAAATAATGGGATGATCGATAGACACATCTCCAGGACCTGCTGGGTTCTACCCCAGAGTATTAAAGGGGTTTGGATATCCATGCACACAAATCACTAAAAGCAAGCTCAAAAGCTAGATAATTGTTTGGGGAGGACAAGTTTGCAGGGCTATGGGGAGGGAGCGGGGGTGTGGAATTAAATTGGATAGCTCTTTTCAAAGAGCTGGCACAGACATGATGGGCTGAATGGCTTCCCTCTGTGCTTTATAATTCTATGATTCTATGAAGTACAAAAAGTTATCAAAAAGACTAATGGGATATTGGCCTATATCTCAAGGGGGCTAGAATATAAAGGAGAGGAGATGATGGTCCAATTGTATAGAGCCTTGGTCAGATCCCATCTAGAGACTGCATTCAGTTTTGGGCATCACACCTCAGGAAGGATATATTGGCTCTGGAGGGGGTGCAGCTCTGATTCACCAGAATGATACCGGGGCTTAAAGGTTAAATGATGAGGACAGGTTGCATGAAGTCAGTCTCTATTTCCTTGAGTTTAGAAGGTTGAAGGGTGATCTGGTTGAGGTTTTTAAAATAATAAAGGAATTCGATAGGGTAGCTACAGAGAAACTAGTTCCTCGGGTGGGAGGATTCAGAACAAGGGGCATAATCTTAAAATTAGAACCTGGCCATTTAGGAGTGAAATTAGGAGGCAGTTTTTCACCCAAAGGACAGCAGAAATCTGGAACTCTCTCCCTCAAAAGGTTGTGGATTCTGGATCTATTCACATTTTCAAGACTGAGGTGGATAGATATTTCTTAGGTCAGGATATCAAGGGATACGGGGCAAGGGCGGGTAACTGGAGTTGAGGTACAGATTAGCCATGATCTTATAGAATAGTGGAACGGGTTTGAGGTGTTGAATGGCCTACTTCTATTTCTACCTTTCTATGTTTCTATATTTCTAAATGGCTTGTTTCTGTGCTGTATCATTTTATGTGCAAACTGAGATTATTTTCACTAGAATAGAGAAGACTGTCAGATCAATCAGGGGCATTCCAATGGGGTTGCCCTAGAGCTCTCATTCTCATAAAGCCCAGTGTCTCCTATTGCACGAATTACACCTAATTTCAAATGAATGCAAAAAGCTCTGCACACTTCAGGCCATTCTTTCACATTGATTCTGATCAAAGAGCACCTTTTCAATCTTAAATGCATATATATATATATATAATGTGCATACATATTAATATTATTTTGGAATTGCTTGCATCAAATTCAATGCACACACAGATAAATACTGTATAAAACTAGGCCCTCTCGTCTGACTTAACTAGTCAAATGCAAGTAATCATAACTAACACAACCAAAGTCTTCACAAAAATATTGTGGCACTCAGTGTAAACCTAACATATTGAGCTCAGAGTGATTCTGTTGCAAAGCCTTACTCTCTGAAGAAAACAGTTGGATTGCCTGCCTAAGCTATGAAAGCTTTTCCTGATTTTCTAAACTACCTTTCTCCCCTATTTATCTAGAAAGTGGATGAATAGTAAATAGATTTTAGCAGATCAGTAAAGTTCTGTCAATGGAACATTGAGGTTTCGAAAGGGATAATTTAATGGCTCCAGTGCGTTAACAACCTCAAATTCTACCATAATTCTATTAGCATGAAAGAACATAAAAAGAGCATTTTCGTTGCAGTTTATTCTATGTAACAGTCCTTGCATTTGATATAGAGCCTTGCCAGCCATGCTGTAGAGACATCTCAATGCATTTCACAGGATTTTTACAGTGAAATATAGTAACTGTATATGTATGGGTGAATACTGCTGCCAATTTGCACACAGCAATGACCCCAGAAGTGAATGACCAATTTTAACCGGGGGATTGTTGACCAGAACACTGGGAGAAACTCCCTTCTTTTTCTAATAGTGCCATGGGATCTTTAACAACCATTTGAATAGGCAGACAGGCTGTGATTTAATGTCTCATCTGAAGAAAGGCACCTCAAAAAATACAACATTCCCCCAACAACAACAAATTACATTTGTATAGTGCCTTTCACATTGGGATGACATCCCAATGCACTGGACAGTCAAGATTTGCACCTGATTAGAGGGGGTTCGTAGAGGGAGTGACAGGAGAGGAAGGAGCAAGGTTGGGTAGCAAGGACTCAATTCAGGAGCTTGGAAAGAAAAAGGATATTGGAGATGGGATGGTAGTGGGACAGCAGGGATAGGTCCAGGGAAGGTTTTTTGAGGGTGGGGTGATGATGGCAGTTTTTCAGAGGGTGGGAACGGTGCGTGTGGACAAGGAGAAGTTGATAATGTTGTAAATAGAGAGGCACAGAGATGGAGCTGGGAGGTAAGGAGAGCTGTAGGGATGGGGTCAAGAGAACAACTGTTGGAGTGCACTGCGCTGGAGTATTACCATAGACTCATTTAGTTCAAAGTCCCAATATCGGGCTTGAAAACCTTTACAACCTTCTGACTCAGAGTCTGAGAGTGCTACAAACAGTGCTAGGCTGACACAATATATAATGAATTTAGTCATAGGATGAAGTGGAGGCTTTCAGCTAGTTACTGCTAACCTGCTTGAACACACAATCATGCACCACATACTTGTGGCTTTGCCCATGAATCATATACTCAGTAAACAAACACTGCAACCTCTGAGTCACTTCTCCACCCCTTACTGAATTGTTGAGAAACATTTATACAAACCTCTCATTCAAGATTTTATCATTATCCATTTCAATGGTTCTCTCAGATGTAGATATAATTTAGACAAAAATAAATCCTCTGTAGCCAAATCATGTTGCAGTATATTGTTCAGATGAAGGAACCACCTTGCCAATCTCACCATTGTTCTTTCGACTGTGTTCTTGGAGGGGGGACTACTTACACTAACATCTGAAAATAGTCATCTTTTTGCTACCTCTTATATAATGGGATAATAAAGATATAGCATACATATTGCCACAATTCAGCGTGTTCTTAAATTTTAAGACAAAATGGTCTTAAGAACCTGAACTTCCTTCATATCAAAACAGAAAGTGTTTTGTGCCTTGTATGCTTGTAAAATCAGATGGATTTCCTGAGGCATTCACAAGAGTATACCAACATTATCAAGCTTCAGCTTCCCTGAGAGGCTATCTCAAAGATGGAAATGTTGTTGCTATTATTGGTATGTGAACATTAGCAGGGTATAGATGAAGATATATAATAATATAATGGTTATCCATGCATTTTATACAGTGCCTTGTCATGTCATCGAGACATCTCAAAAAACTTCACAGGATTTCCTGTAAGGTGTAGTTACTCTGTATTTTTCAGGGGAAGATATCCCTGGACTTACAATAAAGAAGTAGTGTGATTTCAGTTATCCCTGGACCATTATTGAACAATCAGCAGCCTCACGATCAATCTCACTGCAGCAAACAGGACATGTGGTGTGATCTTACGTCCTGGAGTTCAGCCAAGAGAGAGATCTTGGAGGACCAATCTCATGTTTGGTTCATAGGGTCATGATGAATAACAGTTGTTTGCAAACCCCTCCATCTTCATATCAAATTAAAAGACTTAAAGAGAAAAAAAGATAAATGGGCTCAGCATCCTCTCTCAGGATTCTTGAAATCAAAGTTTATTTGTGCTGGTGTAAATTCAGTCAGTGCATAAATACAGTTGCTTCTATTTACACTACTTTTATCCATCTCATTTATCTTTGATCTACTTCGGGAATTGAATCCTATCCCTACCATTTCTTGGGGGGAGGGGTGTCAGCTCTGTGTCTGACACATGTGGAAACCCACCATTGTGCTTAAGAGTATCCAAACCAGACTGGGAGGTCCATGCGACCACCTTCTGAATGCCAAACTCTCTCTCTCTGCAAGGATGTATTCTGCTGACCTAATTCTGGAAGGTATTGGCCCAGGTTGGCTAAAACTAAGACTTAGTGACTCCAGAGTGTATGCCGGGGTAATCCTGGAGTCGAACCAGTTAAAAATGCATAGCATGCCATTCAGAGCACTATCTGGCAAGCTTCCCACTGCTTGTCCAACGAGAACATATGCTGTATCTCCCTCAAGCAATCTACATAATTGCTATTAGTATCAAGTTCTCATGGTCTTAGACCATAAGGCCATTTGCCTTAAAATTTAAAATCACAGAGAATTGTAGAATATTCTTAAATTTATTCTTAATTTGGAAGTCTTTTTTAGGGACTGCAGAAATCTGGTTTCCAAATTTAGAGTAATTTTAAAATATTTCTACAATTCTTCACAAACTGAAATTTTAAGACAAAAACTAAAACTAGGCTAAAACTAGTTGGAATTCTAGGCCTTTGTTTGCTACAATCCAATACTTCAGTTGACACTCTGGAGACAAAGTTATTTTTATAGCTATAAAAATATGTAAAATATGAAAAATATGCCAGATAATAAGTGATAATTCAAACACCCTCCTGCTGCACTATTCACAAAATTCAACTAATTCAAAACTCCACGGCCTGCAATCTCACCCGCACTAATCTCCATACCTCCATTACACCAGTCCTTGTCAAATTCCATTGGCTCATTGTCACAGAGCATCAATTTCAAGTTCTTTATTCTTGTATTTAAATCCCTTCAGGCCCTGGAATCCCCCTATCTCTCTAACCTGCTCTCTCTCTATGCTACTATCCGCTGCCTTTGCTTGACTGGCTCTGGCCTCCTCCTTATCCCTGGACCCTCCGCCCCACCATTGGCGGCTGTGGCTTCAGCCATTACATCCCAAAGCTGTGGAACTCTCACTCGCAATCCCGCCACCTTGCCCTCTCTCCCCATTTCCAGTTCATGCTTCCTCTCCGTCACCATCCGCCTCCCCATGGCTCAGCATCGGGCACTCTTAAGCTCTCCGCGATGCCATCCAACATGAAGGGCGCTATATAAATGCAAGTTGTTGTTGTAAGTGATGATGTGTACTTATAATGAGAAATACTTACTGATAAGAAAATTTCACCCCCTTATATGTGGTTGACTGTAGCTGCTTGCGCCTTGGTTGATACCTTCTCTCTTCCCTGCCTTCCCACAGCTCTTATTTTTTCAGCATCTCTCCAACTGACCTGCCCTCTCACCATCTCTCCTGACAGATGTCTCCTCAACATGTTGTCATTGGCGTCACAGGGGCTGGAGCTGCGAGATGAGAGACACTGGGCTCCACAAAGCTATGAATTGTGGACACCAATATGTGCCTGAAGGGGTTTCACTGTAAATTGGTCCAGTATGAAGGAAACAGGAATCAATTTATAAACGTAAAATCAATAAATACAGCACAAGATGTCTGTTTACCTGATGCATAGAGAGGCACTGGTGTCTCAAGCTGTAGGCAGAATGTTTGACTTGTGGCACCATTGCCTGTACCACAGCTCAAGTATTCTGATATCAACACGGAAAGCAAACAAACTTCACATGCCTTGTATGTCACAAAAACGAAATTACATCACATAATGTACTATCCAATTTCATTGGTCATCAAGAAGATGAATCACAGTTCGAAGGCGAATACCACACTTGGCACAAAAATAGCCAATTTATTACAATCCTAGTCTTCATTATACAAAAGGAACTTATGTGAGCTCCTTACAGTTTAACGAGTATGCATTACCCAACTGTTGCACACATTTCATACAAACAGGTAACCACTTTGTAGTTTAAACTGGCAATCCACTTCATGGCTCTCTGTGGGACATTGCAATGCACAAAGTGGCCACTGCATTCACCTACAAAATCCAGTCACTACACTTTACATTAAATCCTGTGAAGCACTTTGAGACAATGGGATAAGACGCTGTATCAAATGTAAGGACTTTATTTATAATTTATTTCACTGAACATCTCCTATTTTTAAAAAAAACAGCTAGCACTTGATTTAAACAAACTTCAAATGGTTTCATATCTGCAGTATCATTAAAGCTCCTGCATCATTAAATCACACACTAAATTAGGGCACTCATGTCTTTCATTCATCTGGGGAATAAGAGACACTCAGCCTAAAGGGGCCAGTTGCATATCACAACTAACAATAGAGTGATCATTGTTTTCTTACTTAAATACCCTCACTAAGTCCATACTGACCAAGCAGGTTAGAATCATCTGCTAATACTGAATGAAAATGTGTGTTCCATGTTTACATTTTATTCCAATCAATTCCTTGCAGAATAAGGAATTTTATCAATCAGTTCCCAGGTGGTGATGTTATCATAATAATAATATCATCATTATGTTTGGATTTGATATGATCAATGCAATATATATATTTCTGCTACTACATTACTGCATGATAAAAATACTATTTAACTTTGTAAAGAAAGAATGAATGCTATCACTTTTCAATCTCATAGTCAAAGACAATTGTCAAACTAAAACAAAATAACTCCAAATGATGCTCAAAACAGCCAGCAGCAATACTAGCAGATGCTACATTTGATAATATGAGCCATTTGCTCTGTGTATACTTCAGTGTCATTTGATTAAAAGATCTACATTATGGTTGAAACATTATAGACCAAATATCGACTTCCATTCTGCATCATATCTCTGCCTTCCAATTTATTTTTTTCTATTTTGTACTTTTTAAACTCTTATTTTTTTTTCCTTTATTTGTTTTCTCGCTCTTCATTCTATGAAGTCCGTGTAAATTTAAATTTAGCTTCTGGGCTGGAAATTCGAGGATTCTATGGCAATGGCTTTTCTGTGCTGTAAATGTTCTGATTTTACTGGAGTGAAATGATCCTGCATCTAACAACAGGTATTGGGGAACATGGAACCTGATTCACGTTGATGGAAGACTGAAGAAAGTTCAGTGCTTAATTATAATAATTAATAATTCTTGCATTTGGTATAAGCTTTTTACGTCAGGGAGGAAGTCCCAATGCACTTCACAAGATTTTACTGTGAGGTGGAATGACTGTGTATTTGTGGCTGAACAGCTACAGTGCTTAGTTCCGTACGAACAGAAATGCAATACTTGGTGTTAGTTTTTAATGTTTTTAAATAGTTGGCTGGGCCCTAGAGGCTGCAGACTCGCCTGGCTCAGAAACCAAACTACCGAGACCGCCAAGATGACATGCCAAACATGCCATTTTGGAGACAGTTGAGTTCCAAGGAAACCCTGCTTGCCCCCCACCCCTCCCCACAAGGAGGATCACTTTAATATATAAGGGGTCAGATTCCACTATTGAGTCAGCTCAAGGCTTTTCCTTTGAAAGTAACCCCAAAGTACAGGGACTTCAGTTACCTACACAAAGCTTTGACTGAGCGATGGTAATTGTCATTTCAAAACAGCTGAAATCTTTCAACTGAAAGAGTAACTTAGTTCATACAGTTGTTCTTTGTTCTTTGTGCATGATCTCTCATCTGTTAAGTAATTAGATGTTATTAGGTAATATCTGTACTCCCTGGAGAACCCTCTGCCTTCTGTAAGAGACTAGGAGTGCAGCAGGGGACTTTGCTGAGTCCAGCAGTTTTAGAGGAATCCTTATTGACCTTGAGGAGTCATTTTACTAAAAAGGCAAGTCCCAGAAAGGCATAGCTAAGAGAACACTGGGGAAAGATGTTGTTTATGTGAAGTTAAATATAAGAGAAGCTTTTATAAGACCTTTGGATTTGTAGCACAGGGTAAAGCTGCACTCTCCCTTCAATGAGTCTGAGCTGCAACCTCAGACAAGCACCTTCAGGATAACATTTCTATTGCCCATATCAGCAATTCTTACAGCTTTCCCTGAGTGACACAAGCAGCTTAATGCCAATTAGTGCTGAACTGCTGCTTGTCTTGTGTTGTGTGCTCACGTCCAGTAAGAAATGGGTTGTGATTTCTCCAAACTCACTTTAGACTCTTATCTAGCAAACAGGAGAGTTTAATCGCTTCAGTCTGGACAGCAGTTGAATCTCAGACCCAGCATGTTGCTGTCCTGTGGGACTCTGCCTCTCTATGGGACAGTTACAGAGCAAAATTCATAAGGCCCTGGGGGATATCTGCTGAAATATATAGTTTATCAATCTGAAGAGGAGGTATGGTTAATGAAGGGGCAGCAACGACACTGAAAGATTTAGTCAATATAAACATAATAATACCATGACTGTGAGTCCATTACTTAATCCCCCAGTGAGTCTGTGTCCAGTAGTCTCCAGATAGGCCAGAATCTGAATGTCTCATGTCAACAATTCATTTGTGGAGTCCTGTAGCTCAGGGGTTAGAGCACTCACCTTGCAAACGAGACACCTGGGTTCAATTCCAGGCAGGGCGAAACCTTGGGCAAGTTTCCTTACTCCACATGCCTAATAATAATCCCTCCAAAACAAAAGAAACAATAATAAATTGGTCATTTTCAATCCACGACTGTTTGGGACATTGCTGTGCATAATTGGCTGCCGTGTTTCGCCCACAAATATATAGTCAATTCACTTTACAGTATATTCTGTGAAGCGCTTTGAGACGTATAGAAGACGTGAAAAGCATTATATCAAATGCAAGGATTACCTTTTATCTTTATTAGGGGAAGGGCATAGCAGACAACTGCCACCATGACTGGGTAACAAGTGCACGTTAAATTCAGTGTGGCCCATTATAACGTGCCTCCATATAACATTAATTTAGTTGTAACACGGTTGCAGTGTGGACCTATGTGCACAGCGGAACCATTTTGGCTAAAATGGCCGACATCCAGGCCATTGGGTCACCATTGATGTCACTTTCTGTTTTGTACAATGGCAACAAACAAGAATTGAGTGATGTTAGTGGTGACACGGTGACTCTGTCATTGTAGCTTCCTGTGATTCTGCCCCTACTCTCTCAAAACCCATTCCAGAGTCCTCCTCCTTCCCTGCTTTTAAAGACCACCTTGCCAATCTGACAACACTTTCAATCAACTCATCCCTACCCCCACCCCCTCAGCTCAGGTGCCCAGCGAGAGCTGTGTGAAGCACTTTGAGATGGCCTCCAGATGTAAGAGGTGCTACAAAAATATTAATAATATGGTACTATATAAAAATGGAGGACGTCCCAGTTATCACGTCACTTACTGTTTGCATATGCAGAATAAGCCAGAAGTGAAAGTGTTGTGTGCGGTGACGTGATGACCTGGAAGTCAGCAATTTTTTGTTTAGCCCAGGAACTGGTCAAGAGTTGAACTGGAGTTTATTTGTACAATCTATAGATGCCTTAACAGTAAAAGTGTCAGCCTGGTTCAGTTGGTAGCATTCTCACTCTGGGTCAGGAGGCTGTGGCTTCAAGCCACATGTTGGGACTTTGAACTCCCAAATCTATGCTGACAATCTGATGCAATGTTGGGAGTGTACTGGGTTTTTGGAACTCCATCCTTCAGATAAGAGACTTTAAATCAAAGTCTGGTCTGTTTTGGTGGATGTTAAAGATCCTACTCAAAAAGGAAAGGGAATTTCTTCCGGTTTCTTGGCCAGCAATCTTCCAGATAAAATTATTTACTTACTTCATGACTGTTTGTGGGACATTGTTGTGTGCAATTGTGTTGTTGTGTTTCCCTAAAAATACACAGTCACTCCATTTCACAGTAATTCCTGTGAAAGTCCATGAGACGTCCTTCCAAAGTGATAAGGCACTATACCAAATGCAAGGTTATTATTATTATAATTATTAAATGCTCTGAGATGTCCTCCCAATGTGAAAGATGTTATATCAAAAAAACACGAAATATCATTATAAGTGCACAAACGTTGAGCACATCACAGCACAATACACAGCTTCACCTTAAACTCCACACACAATGGTGCCTAATTCGCAATATTTTCAACATGAAATCCAAGTAGCACAAATGAGGACTCCTTCCAGTCTCCAAAAGCATGGCATGCCGATGTCTGGAAACTCTGCTCGAATACTATCTACCTCTGGAACAGAGTTGATCTGAATTCTAGTGGAATTTATTATACCACTAGAAGTAACTCAAATTAGACCCCATTATGTGTAATCAAATATCATTAATTCAAGTTGACGTCCTGAATAGGGATGAACACTTAACTGCATAGTATTTATATTTAATGCAACAGCAAGCTTTTAAATAATTTAGCTTAGACATGGTTATAAATTGAATGAAACTAAAATCAAGAGTGAGAAATTAGCTTTATTCTAACATGACTGCAGCACCATCTAATGGATTTAGTGAAATGCTGTGACACATACAATGAAAAGAATTGTAAATCTTCAGCTACTGCATGATCGTCATATTCTGCAAGGCTTCAAAACACATTACATTGGTCTTCAGAGATATAACTCACAGGAGTAAAATCAAGACAGTAATGCACTCCTGTGAATTATCACTTGCAAGAATTCATTAAAGGCCATCTGTCACCATTCTGAAGGATTACCCTTCCCATCAATAAATGGAAGCTATTACAAAAGCATTCACTGTATACTGTAATATTGTCAGCCTGGCCCAGTTGGTAGCACTCTCGCCTCTAAGTCAAAATGCTGTGGGTTCAAACCTCACAGCAGGACTTTGAACTCATATCGTCTAAGTTTATGTAGGCAAACACAACAACACAACCCTTTTGGTTGGCCAACAAAATAATCATAGAAAGGACACAATATCCATTGATGTATGCCATAAATCAACACATATTCAATCATTCATTATTGTGAACATTTGTGAATGTCAAATGCAAGGATTAATATTATTATTTACTTTGTTGGCCAGCCAAAGAGGTCAGCTACTATACTATGTGGGTGCTGTAAAGAAAGCAGTGGGTGCCTGTAAGAGTAGATATGTGTGTGTGCTTATATGGGTATGTTTGTGCATATACACTCATTGGAGATTATGATACAGTCCTGATAGGAAGATTTCTTAATTCTATATTATAATATTTTGCAGCTTTTAGAATTGGAAACTTGTTTCCATTGGGCAACTGTGCACCTGCATTGAAGCTGTGGCCTTTTGTTTGGTGTCTGACACCTGAGGAAACCCATTGCCATGCTTAAAAGAGTATCCACACCAGACTCCAAGTTCCACCTGCTGCTTATATTACTGATTCTTCAGGAACAGTCATGGTGAGGGACATGCAAGAGTCACAGCTGGCAGTTTCTATCAGTGGAAGACAGCCAGAAGCTAATTGAAATATTTTTACATTGCTTTGCCGGCAGTGGCTTGTGGTTGGATTGTTATCTTGTGCACAAAGAATAAATTCCATACTCTGCTAGTATGGCATAATATTGCTAATTCAGGCATGCAAAAAACACGATGCAGAAGAACTCGAGATCCTATTCCCTTTCCTTAGCTCTTGGAATGAGAGTAAAAGTTGAGCTGTCTGGGCACTGCTGCAGATGTCCAGTTTGGTTAAGTTCTAAAGTATAGATGAGTAAGATAGAAAGATAAGCGAGAAGCACTCTCAGACCATCTAGGTTGTTTTGTCCTGACAAAACAGTGTTTCCTCTCCTCTTTGACACTAGTCTATCTTGATCTGCTTCACATTTCTATCAGAAAAGAAACCAACACCAAAAGAAAATGGAACCTGATCCCCTCTTAAAATGCTCACTTTGAAGTTTTTATTAGGAAAATCAAATAATAATAATCCTTTCATTTGATAGAGCACCTTATGATGTCATCAGGATATCTCAAAGCGCTTTACAGGATTTACTTTGGAGTTATTGGTGAATGCAGCAGCCAATTTGAGCAAAGAAATGTCCCACAAACAGTCATGAAGTGAGGAACAAATTTTTATTTTGGAGGATTGTTGGTGAAGGCATGAGGAGAAACCCCCTTCTCTTATCGAGTAGTGCCATGGAATCTTAACATCCAGGCAGAAGCGACCTTGGTATAATGTCTCATCTGAAGGACGGCATCTCCAATGATGGAGCTCAGGCCCAGCACTATATTAAAGTGTCAGCCTAGACTGTGGGCTCAAAGTTCCAATTTGAACCCACAGTCTTCTTCACTCAGAGGTGAAAGTGCTGCCAACTGAATTAGGCTGACCCCTATCAAATGTTCCTTTCAGAAGGAAATGAGGCACAAGACAAATGTTTTGCTTCTCCAAGAGAAGATAACATTTCCATTTACTGAATCAAATTCTTTCTGGCCTCTCTCATTGCCAATAAATGCCATATTATGGACAGTTTTGTCCTGCAAACGCATGCCCACAAGGAAATGGGCTAGCCAGATGAATTTCCCTGTGATTTCCAGTCGATTACGTTTTTCTATTCAATTAATTAGCACAGCTGTCAGAGAGAAGAGCCTTCATTCTCCTCAGTCTGGGCTTAATTCAAACCAGGTCCCTGTGGTAGAAAAACATGCTCTAATTTCAGCTGCTTTAAATATTTTCATCCTGTGTGTGGTATCCCCCAATATGTTGTTTGTTAGATCATTTGTCCCAGGCTCCCAAGGTAAACAAACTCAATGGACTTGTTTTATTTCTGTGTGAGAGACACAAGCTTTAAAAATAAATAAGGAAATAGTCACAGAGAAACTGTCATCTGTTCTGCACTATAATGAGTCCCTTCTTGTCAGCTGTTCTGTGTAGTGTTATTAATGCTGAAAGCCACAGAGCAAACCAAAGCCTAGCCCTCCCAGCTGCAGGAAAAAAGCCATGGAGATGAGCATCTGAGATGCCAGAAAACGATCGCTGAGAGTCAGCAGTGCTAAAATGAAAGAAGTAAAGTTAATAATAATAATCCTTGCATTTGATATAGCCTTTGCACGTCCTGTAGGCATCTGAAAACGCTTCACAGAACATACTGTAAAGTGAATTGACTGTATATTTGTGGGCAAAACGTAGCAACCAATTGTGCACAGCAGTGTCCCACAAACAGTCGTGGTTGAAGTCACCAATTTTATTATTGTTTTTTTTCTTGAGGGATTATGATCAGGTGTGTGGAGTAAGGAAACTTGCCCAAGATTTCGCCCTGCCGGGAATCAAACCTAGGTCTCTTGCTTGCGAGGCGAGTGCTCTAACCACTGAGCTACAGGACTCCTACGTTTCAAGTTGATGAAATCCTTAAATATTCTGCAGGATAACAACAACTACAACAAGATTCCATTTATAAAGCGCCTTTCACGTCAGGAGGACGTCCCAAGGCGCTGCACAGTTGGGTCATGACCCGAGCAGGGGGGAAATGGTCAGGGTGAGGGGAGGGAAGGGAGGGAGCGAGGAGGGGGGAAATGGTCAGGGTGAGGGGAGGGAAGGGAGGGAGCGAGGAGGGGGAAGAGAGTCGAGAGGGGAGCTGAAGGCACGGTCAAAGAGAAAGGTTTTGAGACCGGCCTTGAAGGAGGAAAGGGAGGAAGCAAGGCGAAGGCACTGGGGGATGGAGTTCCAGAGCCTGGGGCTGAGAGGCTGAAGGCCCGACCACCGATGGTAGGGCGGTTGGGGCGGGGGACGTGGAGCAGACCGGAGCCAGAGGAACGGAGGGTACGGGCAGGTAGGTAGGGGGATAGTAGGTTGGAGAGGTAGGAGGGAGCAAGGCCGTGAATGGCCTTGTAGGTGAGGATGAGGATCTTGAAATCAATCCTCTGGGGGATGGGGAGCCAGTGGAGGCGAGCGAGGGTGGGAGTGATGTGGTCGCGAAGCCTGGTGCGGGACAGTACACGAGCTGCAGAGTTCTGAATGACCTGCAGCTTGTGGAGGGAGGTGGCGGGAAGGCCGGCGAGGAGAGAGTTCCCATAGTCCAGCCTTGAGGTGACAAAGGCGTGAACCAGGGTTTCAGCAGCGTGAGGGGTGAGGTAATGCCGTAGTCTGGCGATGTTCCGGAGGTGATGGAAGGCGGTGCCAGTTGTGGTGCGGATGTGAGGGAGAAAGGACAGCTCAGGGTCGAACAAAACGCCGAGGTTCCTGACTGGCTTTGAGAGGTGGAGAGTGCAGCCTTGGATGCTGATGGTGTCAGCGCCTGAGGTGCGGAGGCGCTGACGTGAGCCAATCAGGAGGGCCTCGGTTTTTCGCACGTTGAGCTGAAGAAAGTTGTCTCTCGTCCAGGACTCGATGTCGGACAGGCAGGCTGTCAGGACATCGGTGGTCGTGGAGTTGAGAGTAGAGGAGGAAAGGTAGAGTTGGGTGTCATCCGCATACATGTGGAAGTTAACTCCATGTCTGCGGATGATGTCACCGAGGGGGAGCATATAGAGGGTGAAGAGGAGGGGACCGAGGACAGAGCCCTGAGGGACACCACATGAGACAGTACGGGGGGTGGAGGAGAAGCCATTCGTCGAGACAAAGTGAAGACGGTGAGAAAGGTACGAACTAAACCATTCAAGGACAGTGCCTTGAAGGTTGAGGTGGGAGGACAAGCGGTGGAGTAGGATAGCGTGGTCGACCGTATCGAATGCTGCCGATAGGTCGAGGAGGACGAGGAGACAGAGGGAGCCCTGGTCACAGATGGTCAGGATATCATTGGTGACCTTGACCAGGGCAGTTTCTGTGCTATGGGCAGCACGGAAACCTGACTGAAGGGGTTCGAAAAGAGAATGGGTGGAAAGGAAAGAGCGCAGTTGGGAGGCGACAACTCTTTCCAAGACCTTGGAGAGAAAGGGGAGGTTGGAGATGGGCCGGTAGCTTGATAGCTGCGACGCATCAAGGGAGGGTTTTTTCAGGGTGGGCGTGATGATGGCAGTTTTTAATGGAATGGGGACAGAGCCAGAGGAGAGGGACAGGTTGATGATGTCAGTGATATGTGGGGCAAGAAAGTGGAGCTGGGAGATAAGGAGTGGAGTGGGGATGGGGTCAAGGGAGCAGGTGGTTGGTTTTAGGGATAGGATGAGTTCAGTGACAGAGGGTGGGGAAACGGGTACGAAGGTGTGTAGGGGAGGATGGGTAGGAGTCGGAGTGTGGGAGGGAAGGGGTGGGTGGTGGGTGGAAGTTGGAGGGGAAGTGACCGCGGAGCGGATTCCCTTGATCTTGGATTCAAGGAAATCCAGCATCTCCTCGCAGTGAAGGTTGGAGGAGATGACCTGCGCGGGGTGGCGGGGGGGACGGAGGAGTCGGGTTGTGGTGGAAAACAGTAGCCTGGGGTTGTTCTTCGCCTCCAGGATTATCCTGGAGTAGAAGGACGACTTGGCCGAGGCTAGAGTGGAGCGGTAAATTTTGAGGAGGTCCAGCCAGATTTGTCGGTGGACCGTTAGGCCAGATTTGACACAGGTGCGTTCAGCAGCCCGCACCTGGCTTTTCAGTGAGCGGAGGTGGGTGGTGTACCAGGGGGAGGAGCGGGAGTAGGAGACAGTGCGGGAAGTGATGGGGGCAAGAGTATCGAGTGTGGAGGAGAGGGTATTGTGGAGGAGGGAGAGAGGAGAAGAGGGGTCGGTGAGGGTTGAAGGCCAGAGGGAGAGGAGTTCAGAGGACTCCAAGGCATCGGTTAGGGATTGTGGGGGTAACTTCTTCCAAGGGCGGTAGAAGATGGTGGTGGGTCTGGTGGAGGTGGGGAGGGGGGTGGAGGTGGTGAAGGAGATGAAGTAGTGGTCAGAGATGGCCTTGTCGGTAATAGTGACATCCGAGACACTGAGGCCCCGGGTGATCACCAAATCGAGTGGGTGGCCGTGACTGTGAGTGGGGGAGTTTATGTGTAAGGAGAGGTTGAGTGAGGAGAGCAGGGAAGAGAAGTCTGTGGAGATGGAGCAGGAGGGGTGAAGTGTAGGTTAAAGTCGCCCAGGATGATGAGGCGATCAGAGCAGAGGCAAAGAGATGTGAGGAGTGTTGAAATGTCAGAGATGAAGGTGGGAGAGGTTTTAGGGGGCCGGTAGAGGAGGAGGATTTTAAGGGAGAGGAATGAGGGGTGGGAGAGGGTGAGGTGCTCAAAGGAGGGGAAAGAGCCAGTGGAGTAGGGGGATAGGGCAAGTGGTGTCCTTGAGATAAGGGCAACACCACCGCCACGGCGGTTGGGGCGGGGGATGTGGTGGGAGGTGTAGCCGGGTGGCGTGGCCTCCGTGAGGGGGAAGGTGTCGCCTGGGGTGAGCCAGGTTTCTGTTAAGGCCATGATGTCAACGTTCTTGTTGCAGAGGGAGCGGACATTTTGCAGTCCGATGTGGAGGGAGCGGTTGACAGAAGGGTGTGTGGGAGGGGAGGGGGGTCCAGGTTGTGAGGCAGGGGTGGGGGGAATGGGGATGAGGGAGGAGAGGTTGACTCCCCGGGTCTGTGTCCGGGGTGGGTGGCGAGTGTGGTGGGGAATGGGGCAGTCGGTGTGGCTGCTGCTGGACAGCCAACGCCGAGTGCCGCGGTGAGCCCGGCGGAGGATTCCCAGGCTGGAACAGAGGGAGGTTGTGGGAGGGTCAAGTGGGGATAGAAGACGAGAGGGACGGAGAGAGAGGAGGAGAGAGCGGGAGAGATGCAGAGGGGGGAGGGTTTGGGGGGAGAGAGGAGGGGGCGGGAGAGAGGGGGTGAGGGGGCTCGGGTCAAAGCGGCAGCCATAGTGCGCACGCGGGGACCGGGAGCGAGCAGTCAGGTGGATGGCATTATCCCGTAGATTGGGGCAGCGAACCCAACAGGACCATAGTGGGCTGTGATGTGAGCCCTGGGGGGGGGGGGGGCGCAGAGGTTTTTTTTTTTTTGCGCGCGCACGCACCTGAAAACTAATCTATGACGTCACATGGTTGAAGGTGTTATTTTGTGCTCCATATTTCCCAACAAAAGCATAACAATATAACAGAATACAACAGAAATTAAGTTCTTTGAGACGTTTCAATGACATGATGAGGCACTATACCAAATACAAGGATTATTATTATCATTATTTACATTTATAGAGTGCCTTTCAAACCAAGAGGATGTCTGAAAGCTACAGTAAACAAAGGCTTGTCAGAATGGAATCATAGGAATGTCCTGATGCAGAATAAGGCCATTTTGGTCCATCTACCATATGCTACAATAAAATCATACACTAGTGTAAAATTCATAGCCTCAATAACTCATTTACCAATAGCCCATGTGATTCCTCTTGCTTACAGGTCATGTGTCACCAAGAAGTTAAACATGAAAGCCTTCAATTTGGCAGAGCACAGGATTGAATAGATGAAAATTAACATACAAACGGTGGGAACTTCTAACTTATCCTAAATGTACATCCAGAAATAGAAATAAGCTCAGTTCTGACACTCATAGGAAAGGAGCAACAGATAATTTAATTTGAATAATGGAGCTCCGTTTTCAAAAAAATTCTAAATGTTTCTTTTGAACTTAAATCAGCTGAAAATGATTTTCAAACTGGAGAAAGATGAAAGATGAAAATGGTCCATTCTTTGCCTCACCTCACCAATCTATAATCGCACGTTCATTTTCACTGGTTACGCTACTCACTTCTGTTCATTGAGAGGTACATTTCAACAATTTCAAATAACCTGTGATTTGGTGGCTTCATCCAACACAATTAGTTGAGTTGATGTACATTGGCATGTCCAGCTATATAGCTCAGCAGTAGTGTGTACAGTCTCTGAAGTGTACAGATGCCCCACAGTCAAATTTTTTTTAAATGCCTTCATAATCTTTTACAGACAACTGCATATGTTAATATAACCTGTGGAACTTGTCCACAGTTTTCACTAGTGAGGAATTAATTTAACATGCCCACTATTTCCTTGTTCTCTGTAATGCCTCTATCCAATTTATGAATCAATTCCAACCGCAATGTATGATATATTAAATATTGATATCAATTTTGCTATTTAACACTTTCATTTAAATTAATTAACATTTTGACTGGTCCCCAGGTGTGCTGGTGGTTTGAAGCCCCCCGCAACCACCTCAATCATCACACAGTATGACATATTGAATAACTGGCTTGTATTGGTTTTCCCAATAGGTTCCCAAAATAGGTTTACATCGCGGCTTTATCACCCAAGGATATATATCTCCAAAGCATTCCTCGCCATTTTCCCTGAGTTCAATTCTCCATAACTTGCAAATCACTAATGTCCTATCCTGTACTAGACTCGACACACCCATTACTCCCATTCATGCTTGAGAGACTGCACTGGCTACCAGTAGTATTGACTTGCTTTCAAATGCCTTCAAAGTCTCATCCTTCTTTACCTGGACACTCTACTCCAGCCTTCTCCCCTGCCTGAACCCTCCACTACTCCAGTTCTGGTCTATTGGTCATTCTTCACTTCCTCCTTCCCACTCTTGGTAATCAAGCATGTAGGTATTGTAATAATGTTTCTTACATTTCATACAGCATCATTCACATTGGGAGCACATCTCAAAGTGCTTCACAGGCTATATTGTAAAGTGTCCAGACTCTGTAATTTGTTGATATATTTTTGTATTTTGTACATTTTACTCACGTTGCTCTACAATTCTATACCAAAACCTTTTTGCCTCACTTCCTGTCTTCAAAGCACTCCTAAAAATCTATTTACTGTGCTTTTGGTCATCTTCCTTAATTCTCCAATCATTTTACATGCTTGGCACAGCCTTTCAGAATTGTTAAAGCACTAAGAGACATTGAACAATAGTAAATGTACATGAGTCTGTTGTTAAAGATTCTATAGTGAAACAAATCATCTGTGTTTGTCAATATGTCAGTCAAAATCATTTTTTTAAAAAAATGATTACTCAATCCACGGCTGTTTGTGGGATACTGCTGTGCGCCACATTTTGCTCACAAAATATATTGTCAATTCACTTTACACTACATTCTGTGAAGCCCTTTGAAATGTCTTGAATACGTGATAAGGCGCTATATCAAATGCAAGGATTATTATTAGTATTAATAACGACTTGCATTTATATTGTGTCCTTCATGTAATATAGCAGAATTCATTCTATGTAAGAAGTGCTTTATAAGCA
The DNA here is from genome assembly GCF_018977255.1 of Callorhinchus milii. Taxonomy (NCBI): domain Eukaryota; kingdom Metazoa; phylum Chordata; class Chondrichthyes; order Chimaeriformes; family Callorhinchidae; genus Callorhinchus; species Callorhinchus milii. The sequence goes on from NW_024704743.1 coordinate 43,843,141, forward strand.
AAGTTGTTGTTGTGACCAATTATTATAAGGTGGCTAATTTCAATGTGTATATTTCACTCCATAAAATGTATCCAACATTATTTCACCCCATCATCACTAACAGTAGATTTACTTCTTGCATAGTTTGATCTCATTTACTGCTACTTGGAATCTGTCTTCATGTTGCCTATTATCTCTATATTCGCGATTCATATTCTTAACCTTATTTTTTCAGAACTACCATGTCTTCACTACTCTTCATAGCCTGCAGACTATGTTATAAAATACTTCTGTTTTTAGGTTATGTTTGACCTCCTCACTCAGGTACTGATATCTTCTTTTCTCCTAGGGAGGCAACTCCTTTCCACATCACTTGAAACAGCCTCAGAAAATGCCACTATTTTCTGATGTTTTATTCCCTAGTTCTATTTCCCATTGAATCCTCTCTGGAACTCTCTATAGTGAAACATCTGTACCACTTGCCAACCATTTCAACTCCGTGCAACACATTTTAAAATCGACAGCTGGCTGAGAGTTACAAACAAGTGTTACAAATGCAATGTTTGACAGATAGGGCTGCCTTTTCCCACAAAGTACTATCTATTTATTCGCAGTTACTACCACCACTAATAATAATCCTTGCATTTGTTATAGAGCCTTTCACATTGGGAGGATGCTTCAAAGCGCTTCGCAGGAAATACTGTAAAGTGTAGTGACAGTATTGTGCAATTAAATGCGGCAGCCAAATTCCACACAGCACTGTCCCAGAAACAGCTGCAAAGTGATTGACCATTTTTTATTTGGGGGATTACTGCCCAGAATACCAGGAAAAAACACCTTTTCTCTTTTTAAATAGTGCCAATGGGATCTTTAAAGGCTATGTAAGCATAAACCTCAGATTAACATCTCATCCAAAGGACAGCACCTCCAATAATGCAGCACTAATTGCATTGGAGTGTCAGCCTGACACATCAAGTGCTCTTGGACACCAACCTGCGCCAAGGACGGTATATAAATACAAGGTGTTGTTGTTGTATCTACAACTTGTATATCCAACATTTATTGCAGATAACTGCCCAACTTTGTAATCTTTGTAATGCTTTTATCTTACATATTTCATCTTTTAACTTAAAATCTTCAGAATCTCTCTACTCCAATAGAAAAAAAGCTTGGCAATATACGTGTTTCATAGCACATTTGAGAATGCTATAGTTAAATGGCTATCATTGAAACAATAACAACAACAACTTGCATTCATATAATGCCCTTAATGCAGGGCAGCATCTCAGAGGGCTTAAGGAACATCGCTACTCAGAATGCAAAATGCTGAGAGAAAAATTCTTCACAGCGACTTCACCAGTAATAGTTTGAAATTTGTACAACAATTTAGCTCTCATTGAACCATTACCACTCTACATACAAGTTAATAATAATAATAATCCTTGCATTTGATATAGTGCCTTATCTCGTCTTCAAGACGTCTCAAAGTGCTTCAAGTTAACCCATCATGTTCTGATACCTCTCATGTTCTTGAACTTAAGGCCACTGTCTTAACATTTAGGATTGTACATAACTTTGAAAAACAGTCATAATTTCAGTTTTAATTCAGAAGCTGATTTTATGCAGGGTTTTTTTTTGGTGCTGTGAAAAAATTAGTCTCTAAATTAATATTGAATTTAAACCTATTTTCCTAGAATCTTGCACGATTTAAAGGGTTTTCCAACAACTGATGGCTCTGGGGATCACTAAAGCAATTACTTGTCAGGTAACAGCACTACAGTGCATTTGACACATTACAAATGTCAAAGATTGAGTCAGCCAAGTCAACTTTCAAAGTTTTGGTATTGAACTGACTGGCGGAGATTGCCTTTAAAGCTGAAAAAAGCCAATCCAAAGACAACCCAAAACTAAACAGCAACAGCCAACAGAAAATGACAGGCCAGAAAAGTGTTTAAAATGTTGTCCTTATAACAAAAGATCTGAATAGATAAATTGTTAGATATTAATAAGCTAGAAATATAAAGTTAGAAGACAGTAAAATTTAACTCAAACTACAGTATAATAAAGCCAGGAATGAAAGTGATGAAAAGAAATACACAAGGAATACAGTAAAGAAAATAAAAACGTCTCTTTGTAAGCTTCTTTGATAACAATTTGCCCTATTCTGTATGCTGTAAAATGTTACATAAATAGAGTTAATTTAGACCCAGATGGAATTTCTCCTGTGCAGTGTATTAGCTGGAATGTCTGACACCTCTGGGCAAACTAAGGGCTCACATTGAAAATGTGTGATGAACAGCTCTGAGATACAATTTATATTCCCTTTATAGCTTTGAGTATAAAGTTATTCACAACGTTATCAGCTATGAGTCAGTTCAGGTAAGACATCCTAATAGCCTATAGGGAAGGAGAGAAGCTCCTTCGTCTATAGTCAGAGCACTACTCACCATATACTTGCTCCTTTCCTCACCTCTTTCAAGATCCATCTCCAGACCTTCCTCTTTGAGTGCACCTTCAGTCATTTTTCCCCTCCCCACCCCGCTCAGCTTCCACTCCCAGTTATGGTTCCAAGCCAGGACGATCAGTGCCTTGGAACATCCTCCTGACATAAAAGGTGTTATATAAGTGGCTATATAAATGCAAATTTGTATTGTATCTTATTGTATATAGTACTACATAAACTGTACAGCCCAGAAACAGACCATTCAGCCCAACTAGTCTGTGCAGTGCTCACATGAGCTCCATCCCTCCTAATCCCCTCTTCCCATTCCCTTCTCCTGCATGTATGGTAGCTGTGCTGGACAAAGTTACAAGACCCATAAAAACATCTACATAGCCTTCATAGGGGAAACTATTTTGGAACAGTTTCTGTAATAAATTTCTGGTAAGTGAAATTAAAAAGAATATTTTTGTAAAATATGTACATTCCAAGAGGCAGGATATTGGGAAGATTGTTTCTGATAATGGCTAAATCAAGACACATGTTTTCACAGAATGGCATAACTTATGGAATGTTAATTGTATCATTTTAGGAAATTATTGCTCTATTCGAGTCAATGTTAAATTTTCAAAAGATATCTTACAAGAGCTTTTGTACTTTACATTATGGAAGAAAGTGCCTTTGTGCTACCTAGTAAGACTACCTGGGTCTCATTACTAACACCAGCAATCTTTTTTATCTAGTCTTTATAATTTAATTTTCCCCTACAAAGATTTAACAGAAAAAGATTGCTCCCTTAAGCGATCAACATTCATGAAGCTCCCCAATGTGATTTGTGAAGATGTGAACTTTGGACAAGATGAGGCATTACATTGCTTTGCTATCCAACAGCATCGGACAGATTCCCAATACGTCTTCTCATTCACAAAGCATAATCAGTTGTGCATGAATGCACTGAAGCAAGACTCAAAACAATCCGAATATTTATGAGGAATGGGAGCTGGAAAGTGCCTATGATCATTCTGACTCCTACAGTCAACTAAGTGAAGCTGGCAGCCGATCACTTAACAAGCTTGAAGAGGTTCTACCGAGGTAAAGTACAATGAAATCTCAGTGTCTCGGTACCACATAAATGAAGACATCACCTTTATTATTCGCAATCATGGACTGGACAATCTTGGAGTAGAAGCTATTCACTCTGCAGTACATTCAGATGTCATGGAGTAATTTGGGACATGTATCGCGCAAGTGCCTGACCAATGTGGCAGTATTTATGTGGCCATATCAGTGGTGTTACATGTACAATACTAAACAAATTTACACCGATATAATGTCTTTCAAGTCAGGAGGATGTCCCCTAGTGCTTGACACTTGTGGCTGGGCAACCGAGCTAGGAGTGGAACTTGGATGTGGAATTTTCTGATAATTTAAACATGTGAGTTGCATTGACACATCCTGCTATTGATATGAATAAAGCTCTAATTACTGAAGAATTTAAGCAAAGGGTGTCAAACAAAATTGGACAGTCACTTCATGGATGCTACCCTTCGCTAGCTTGATAAACTTGGGGTGGTTATGATCAATGAGTAATATGGCAAGGAAACAGGCCATTTGGCCCACTAGTCTGTGCCGGTAATAACCATAGTTCCTCTAATACATCTATCAGCAGATATTACTGTTATAGAGCACATTATCTCCACTTAGCCACTGGCAGAGAAAAATCACAATACAATGAAGCTTGAATGAAACCTCAAAGTTCACAGCGTATGCTGTAAAACATGAGCGATACCCTGGAGTCATTTCTTGTCTGTAATTCCCATCTCAGGTCTAGATGCTTGTTATTAATTGTTCAAGCTTTAGTCTCATTCTTTATTGCCTCATCCGAGTCAGAAGATCACATTATAATCACTCCCGGGTATCTGCGTTTCTCAACGATAATAACCTTTCCCTTGGAGTGCTTGTATTCTAACATCAACTTTGTGACTCACTTACATGCATCATTTATTAGTATTACTATGTGTAATTTCTTTATTCAGCTAAATTTTGCACAGCATTTTATTTCATACTGCGCACTGATGAGATGTTTACACGTATATCAACATTCATTTCATTTTTGATTAATCTCATTCTGCGAAGCGCTTCAAGGGATCCTTTCATGTGAAAAACACTTTAAGTGTAAGCTGCTGTTGAACAAGTAAATTAAACCCCAACACTGCTAACAGTACATTCAGAAGACATTGAGTGATCTGGAAAATGTACGGTACAAGTGCCTGATCCTGATCAATGCTGATCAATGCGTGGAAACTTGCTTTAAATAGTGATCGTAGAAAAATATATGATTTAATTATTTTCCTTTAAGTTTGTCAGTTCACAAACCAAGTAATACATTACATACAAATTCCTATTGTGTGCAATTCCTAAGGCCAAAAAATTCGTTCAGCGTTGCTAATTGTTTTTGGGAAAATCTCATGATAAATTCAAATCAAGGAAACCACTGCGCTTTCCAACCTGAGGAATATATTCTGCCCCTGCTCTACAGAACTCAATCCTGGAATCCCTATTACTCGCCCCGCCCTCTCCACCTTTGAAGCCTATTTTAAGAACTTTCTTTTCGACTATGCTTTCACCTATCACCTCTACCCGCCCTGCCCTACCCCCCAGCTGATTCCGTGAAGCACGTTGATACGTCCTCCTGACATCTATATTTATATAGGCACTGTATAAGGTAAAATTATTGTTATTGAGGAATATTTCACCTAAGTGAATTAACAATAATGATTCAACTAAGAAATATGTTGACAACACCACATGAGATCAATGTACTATATCTAATAGTCACACATCATCTTGACTTGGACATATAGTTCATATTCTTCATCATTGCTGGGTCAAAACCCCAGAACTTCCTACACAATACCATGGTGGGAGCATCGTCACCACAGGGACTGCAGGAGTTTAAGGAGAAGGTCCCACCACCTACTCACAGCAATCAAAGATAGATAATAAATGCCACATTTATTCCTGTCATCTTCTGAGAAGGAAAAAATAAACCTTATGACAAGATCGCATGATTGGTTGGGATGAAAAAGACCCTTTGACACATTTGCCCATTGCAACCTGGCTGTTCCTTCACCCAGCGAGCACCGGTTTGCTTCATGCCCCATTGCTTTCAGCTATTCCGCCATTGCTTTCTGGCTTGCTCCCTTTCTCCTTTTTGTCAAGCTACATCTCAACGTATAACAGTTTGATCACATTTTTGGGTCATCTTTCCTCTCCCTTCACACCCTCCGGCTCCCACCCCCAGCTCAAGTGCCCATCCAGCATTGTAAAGTGTTTTGAGACATCCTTCTGAAATGAAAGGAGCAATATAATGTAAATTGTATTGTATTCTTTGATCTCAGCCTTCCAGAATGCCCACCTATCTTCCTCCCATCATAGGATCAAGCTGTTTTTAAATTAGTCCAATGTCCTGCCGCAACCACCTTTACCAGCAACGTGATTCCATGATTAATTACCTTCTGGGTAAATACTGCCTTGTAACATTGCTCTTTTCAACTCTAAATTTGTGTTCTCTTGTTCTATTATCTCAGAACATCCAAACATATTGTTCAGAGTTTACTTCTCTGCCATTTAAAATCTTACATGAAGCTTTCCCCTAGAATCCTTTTTCCAATGTTTTTTTTTCTCAATTCCTGTCCTAATATAACAATCCTTGCATTTGATACAGTGTCCTTTCACATTGAGAGGATGTTTCAAAATGCTTCACAGAATATACTGTAAGGTGGAATGATTGTATTTTGTGGGCCAACATGAATCTAGTCACTTAGCAGTGCTCGTACAAATGATCATTCTACTTGTGTCAGGGTAGACAGTGAACCTTGGCAGGTTGTTCGACCATCACAGCTGGGCAAATCATATCTTAACTCAGAATCTACCACAGAGATCACTGAACATGGTAAGACATGAGACCTCTGCTCAGTTTTTTTCCCTTCCCTAGCCTGAGAGCCAAAGAGGTCAACTGTACCAGTCCTGCTACTGCCTTAACTGAGATCATCGGCTAACAGCATGCACCATGACTGAACCTTAATCTCTACTGCCTTGTACCGCATAGCACCAAGTAGCATTTAGATAGTCAGACTTATGCCTCATTCATTCTCATTGATGAAAGTTTGACCGTAATCCAAAATCACTCACATAACAAACGGAACCACACTATATCTTCATGCATAGGAGTATCATTGGAATGTGATCTGTTTAGTGGAGAGGATTTATTATATTTCCTCCCTTTTGTGACATTTATTATGTTTTAATTACCCCACTGTTCTTCTATGTGGGACAAGTTGGGTCACAGATAAATCCTCAGCACAAACAATGTTTATGCACAGAGTTCTGTAAACCAGCATCCAAATGTGTCTATTTTAACAAATTATTCTAGAGCAGGTTTGGGCACTAACTCTATGAATGGTCGAATGGACTGTTTGCACTATGACTACTTCAGTGCAGTAATATGAAATGGATTGGTCTGAGAGAAATTCCCTACTGCTTCAAATCAGGTATCCGGTTCCTAAATCTGCAGCTATGATACATTTTGCATCAGTTCAACGTGGAATTTACAGTGCCTGAGCACAAAGCATTGCCCTGAAACTCTGGTAGCCAAACACTGAAAAACGTAATGTCGTTTTGCAGGAGTTTTTGGTTTTTTCACTGTTCTTCTAGTATCTGGGAAGTTGTACAACTAATCATCACAGGTTTCTCTGCTGGTTAAAGGGCAGGGATGATCAACATTTGCTCCAGCCTTTAACCAGCATTGAATTTGAAACTGGGCAAAGATCTGTTACTTTCAGATGCTACCCAACTACCTTTATGCTGTGCTCTTTGTTTCGTGAACACTACCAGCCCTGTTAGTTTCCCACACATCAGCTCTCAAAGCAAATGATAACTTGAAAAATTTGCACACATTTCAAGGGGTCAATAACATTGTGATACACTTGAGATCAAGGATTTCAGTACTTAATGAAATCAATGTTTTGGTAAATGCCATCATTGAAAAGGACAAAAAAAAATGAGCAGACAGATAAAACTTGCCTACATTATTAATAATTGTGCATAGCCAATTTGCACATAATAATAATTAGAATAAAAATAATAATCCTTGCATTTGATATAGCGCTTTATCACGTCTTTGAGATGTCTCAAAGCGCTTCACAGAATATACTGTGAAGTAAATTGACTGTATTTTGTGGGAAAACACAAAACAATGTTCCACAAACAACCATGAAATAACTGACCAATTTTATTTGGGGGATTGTTGTCCAGGACACCGGGAGAAACTTCCATCTCTTTGTGAATAGGGTCATAGGATCTTTAATGTCACCTGAACTGATAGAGCAGACCTCCAAAGGACACGGCAGCCAATTGCGCAGAGTGGTGTCCCACAAACAGTGATGGATTGAAGTGCCCAATTTATTTCTTTTTTGGGGGGAAGGATTATTACCTCCAGAAATAATTCTGGGAGGAACGTCATCACATCCAAGCATAGGAGTTCAGAGGTTTATTGTTCAGGTATTTTGAAGACCTGCTTTGTGGTGAAACAAAAGATCTGCTTGTCTCTGGAAGTAGAAGAGTTAATGTTTTCTCAATGTAGGTATTCTCCACAATGGCTTATTTATGGTAGACGAGAGTATCAAGAAATAATCACACCCCCATCTCATAGAATGTCTAACAAATGTCTAATAAATGTGATCCATAAATTTTACTTTCTTTAGATGAGAAACACCATTATCAATAGTAGTATGGAATGTTAGGTGTTCTCAAGCCCGGCCGAATGTATAGAGGAAAAGACTCCCTGTGCTAGCTGACAGTGAGTGATGGAGGAGACTCTCCCATTGCTAACTGCAGAGGAAGATCTGATAAGAGAAGATGCACCTCACTACACACAGAACTAGCTCTTGCCTAAGAGATAGCTATTTATAGCTGAGGCAGCAGTACGTGAAAAGAAAGAAAGCTTCACTTAAAGGAATCTGTTCCTCCATCCTATGAAATGCAAATACAAGGATTATTATTACCTCATGTGATAATAATAATCCTTGCACCATGTTTACACCAAAATGTAGAAACCATAAATCAGTACATCATAAAACAATCTAACATGACAGAATTTACCACAATTTGATCCAATCGCTAAATTACACTTTCAATAACATTGTGGAGTTCTGTGAAGAGAGTCCAGTGATTATAATGCACGGCACTATGTGGGAGCCAGCCAATGAGTGCTTTATGATGGAGTATAGAGACACTGAGAGCAGGAATGTCACAGCGCATATCAGGATCCAGACAGCTTAGCAGCTGCAATGCAGCTTTTGAGCACTGGGCTATGAAATGGGCTATATCACGTTTAAAATGATATATGTAACAGTTCTGAATGAAAATCGCATCTGCTACAAAAAATCCAAATGGAATGTCCTCTGGTTGCAAAAGTTTTGTTTGATTGGATTCTTGTAGTGGTTCAGCAATCTCACTGAAACACCCTAAAATATATTTCATGCTCTTGGAATGATTTTATCCCCAGATTCATTGAGTGCTTTCAAAATCTGAAATGATTTCATGAACTGACTGTGGTTTTGAGACTCAGAAATAACCTTTGAGTTCTAGTGTCAAAGAACCCTATTATGTGAAGAAGAAAAATTTTTCACAGTTAAATGCACTGAAGAATGTTTTTACCAGCTCTATGCTTTTTTAAAAGCGAGTCTGTCACATTCAATGGCAATGGAACTGCAGGTTCCAAAGTCTGAATAGCAGGCAATGCACCAGCTGCAATCTGTGTTCGAGAAGGGAATACATTGTCATCTTGATATTTCCCACATCAATGATTTTACCGCTTTTCTGGCAAGTCATCTCCTGATCACAAATCATGACAATCTTTGCTATTTCTAATACTGCATTGATATTTTGCTGAATACCAATGTTGTGCATTCAAATACAGGAGTGCAGTACATTTGTTAGCATTCCTGTGCTGCTGCTATTGGTCAGCAATTTGACGCTTTGCAGAGAATTAATTTAAAGTAGATCCAAGCATCTTTATTGGTCCACAATATGGTAGAGTACCATACTCCATGACTGCATTTCTTACAACACAACACTTAAAAAATTTCTGCACAGGAGGAGGCCATTTGGCCCATTGTTTGTGCCATTGCTACATGTTTTTCTAAATCACCTTAATTAATCCTACTTTCTAGTTCTCTCCCTATGTCTCCCTGATGATTTTCCCACTCAGGTATTTATCCATTTTGAATGATCCTATTGCTGCAGTCTTGGTAGCCTATTGTAATTAATTCCAAAGCCCAAATACCATCTGAGAGAAGAAATTCTTTCTGTCTTCTCTCCTAATGTTTCTGTCAACAATCCTGATGCTATTCCCCTCCCCACAGTAAAAATCGTCTTCCCAAGATTTGATAAAGCTTTATCAAATGAAATAATTATTATTGTTATTATTGGTTACTGGTGAGAATGAATGGATACATTGCTCTAAGAGCCAATGCAGACTTGATGCGACGAATGGCCTCCTTCCAATGTTTTAGTTGCTATCAGCCTCTAGTCCACGTTTTTTATATTGAATGCTCCTTTCCCAGGTTTGTTTCTGCTTGGGAAGCCCCAAATCTCCACTCTCCTATGCCAAAGCATTTTAATTTAGCAATCGGAGAGCTGAGTCCTGAAGCCTCCACTAAAAGTTAACTTAGTGAGAAGGGACTTCCCCCACCTCCCCCTTCCCTCAGCCAGGTAACAACAACAACTTGCATTTATCGAAGAACAGAGTCTCGGTTTGAGTCAAAAACTGAATCCTGAGTGGAGAAGACTACTTTCCTGGAGAGAAACACCACCTGCTGGTGATCCTATTACAAGAAATGGAACACATTTAGGAATCCTGCAAATTTTTCCAATGTTTTCTTCAAGGCTGGCTTTTTGGATAATAACTAAGTGAGGTGCCATGTTATCGTAGGAAGCCAATACCAGCAACAGGATGGGGTGCAATGATGGATCTTTCCTTATTTGAAAAGTGGCAGATGTAGAAACCAACCGAGGAATAATTTGCCACTTTTGGAATCTGAAATGCAGCAAAATGCAACAACAAATTGGGATTTATACAGTGCCTTTCACGTTGGGAGGATGTTCCAAGGTCGAGTGTCTACTCGGATTCGGGAGAGGTGGGGATGGATCCTCAGCCTCCTTGAACCCTGTTATTTCCCTCTTCTGGCTTTATCTGTGTCTATGTAAGGCCCTAAATTATGTTTGTGTTTTGCTCTCACACTCATTGTCTATATCACTACAGCAGCATCTAAGCATTAACTGAGTGCAATAGAGGCAGGTCACAGAAAGTGTAAGATATCATGCCAACTGTTAAGCAGACTTATTGTAGCATGCCTTATGGTGTATTCTGTAGAAAGTAAATTATCCGCTTCAGCAAATTGAGTGTTTGTATTAATAACTTGCATCAGTGTTTACAGAATAGTGTATCCATCCAAAACTGGAAAAATAAGTCATAAATTCCACAAGATGGTCCCAGAGATCTCCATTTGAAGTCTCAAACTTCACTTTTTATGTAGCTATCGTTGTCTTTGTTCTTCCTGTATCACTCCAGTTCATAGACTTGAAGTCTTATTTTTTGCAGTCCCATCTGTCTGTGTTACCTTCTATGCCCAGTTTCATCAATGGGAGCAATTTTTCTTCTGTTTCTTCAAACTCCTCCTCAGCAAACATCCTTGCTCTCTGGAATTGCCTCCCGAAGTTCCATTGCCTTGTACCTTCCCTGTTTTAAAAACCCTTTGAAAAAACATTGTTCTCTCCAATTCTTTGGCCTCTCAAAATCTAGTCTCCTATTTGATTTTTCCAATCAAGTATTCTTTCACTCAATATGAACCATGCAAGTAACCAAAATTACCTCAAATCCAAACTCCAACTTGCTCACAAATGTTTGTGTTCCCATCTGTCTGTTCAGGTGGACATTAAAGATCCCATATCACTATTCAAAAAGAGAAGGGAGTTTCTCCTGGTGCCCTGGCCAACAATTCCCCCAAATACAATTGATCACTCATTTGATAGCTGTTTGTGGGTTGCCACTGTGTGCAAAATTGACTTCTGCATTTGCCCATAGAACACACAATCACACCATTTACTTTACAGTAAATTCCGTGAAGCTCTTTGGGACAGCCAATGTGGAAAACGTTATACCAAATGCAATGATTATTGTTGTTCAATCCCTACAATTATTTGCAGTGAGAGCTAAATAAACAACTGAGAATTCTCCATTGGAAAGTAAACCACTCCCCAGTGCTCATTCACATCTGCGGTGCTCGATACGTACAGGGTCCAACATCGCTTGGAAGCAAAATATTATCCAAAATGCAGGGAATTGACATGCTTGACAGGGGACAAATGATCCAAAACAAGCATTGTTTTAAAATGAGAGCCAAGCAGTTATAAGTGACTTCAGAACACAATTCTTCAACACAGGGTTGTGATAAAAGTAGAATACATTGCCATAGATACAAAATTGGTTTAGAAGTGTAATAATAATAACACAAATTTTATTTATTTATCCCTCATGCAGGATAGTCTCAGAGCACTCTCCATACACCAGACATGTACAGATAGACACAGGTATACCTGTATCCGTATTTACCAAATCCCGATGTGAGGCTTGAACCTGCAACCTTCTGACTCAGAGGTGATTGACATTGATATGTGATATGTATATAAAGGTAAAATGTTGGTGAAATTGTGCTTTTTTGCTCATGAAACATTTTTACAAAATCAAAACCAATATCCTGTTAAATCCAAAAAATTCAAATACAAACCAAAGGTTTAAGCACTCCAGGTTTTATAGGAAATGACCTGTGGTTTTGTTTTCAAAATAAATTGGCTTCACCAAAGAACTCCCTTCTAATAATGATCTAATATATCACTCATCTTTTCCCCTCTCTACTCCCACTTGCTCCCACCTTCTGCTCAGCACTGTGAATGCAGGGAAGTCCTCTTGAAGTAATAAGTGCTGTATAAATGTATCTTGTATATCAATGTAAATCATATTGTATATAAACATAAATTGTATTGCATATGAAAGCAAATTGTATTGGCTGGATCAGACATCAAATATAAATTTAACCTAAATATTCTAAACGTCCTCCTGACGTGAAAGGTGCTACACAAATGTAATCTTGTTGTCGTCGTTGTTAAAATATCTCCAAAACGTTTTATTGTATTTTTAAAAAACGCTGACTTAAGGATGTTGAAATTCACATCCAGTTCTAGCTCTGTCCAACTGTGCACTCCATCACACAGGAAATCCTCCACACGTTGCTGCACATCACCAGAGACAGTCATGTCAGAGCCAATTATACTTCAAATTCACTTCCATTCACAAACGCTAAATAAAAGTGACAGATTTATGCTTCAGTAACTTGGTCAGTCATTTTTGCCAAATCAAGTTCACTTGTTTACATAATGACTGAACAGAAAGCACTGCCATGACTTGGACCAGTAATACAGACAGCAGCAGGGACTCAGCTAATGTCCTAACATGTTCAGAAGCAAAATGTCTCCTGGTTTGCAATTGGGACAGCTGTCCTCCCTGGTCTATTTCCAATCATAAAGCATGTGGTCGTGTCTCTGTGTGGGAATGTCTATATAATACATACAGGACAATTGATGCTGTCAATAATTAACAATGCTACAAAGAAACCAGAAAGAGCATTGCTCTCAGTTACTAACTCACACAGTATATCACTTTCCTTAGGCCAGGGTATGCTGGACATGGATGGGTGGTTTGCTCGTGTAATCACAGTAATTGTACAATTGTGATTGGTGTCAGTTATTCCAAAAATGCAAAATGGCTCACAGAAGTGTCAGCCCCAGCTTCTCTCATTGAAGTTCTTCCAGCAAGCTCAAAATAATAATTAGCTGCTACATTTGTCTACAGAACAACATTCATTATGTTTCTAATTAATCCCATTATGTGAAGTTCTGAGTCTTTTTAATGAAAGGTTCTTGCTGTAGTATGGGAGGAATCCCTCAATGGCTTTCGGTTAAGTGCATTATCTGATGTGGCACTAAGTCATCTTTAGGAACAGAGGCCATAAAAAACTATTTGGTACATCTGCTAAAATAAAAAAGATCAACACTATTCTTTCTCTCTCAAACCTTCAATGATTTTTTTTGAAAAAATATTGCCTAATTTCCACTTGAATTTGCTGACACAATGCTTGCAGGTTCCATTGTTATCAAATGCAATTTACATTAATATTGCACCTTTCACTTTGGATGGGTGGCTTAAAGCACTCAAAATGCTAAATTAGTTGATGTCAGCCAGAGCAGGAAGTGTCTCGGAAAGGTGAGGGGAGAGGGGGCTAAAGTTCTTCTTAGTGGTCCAGAGTTAAGGCGGAGAAGGTCAATTAACGATCCCACTTCTGCTCACTGTCTAGTGGCCTTTGTTGGAAAGTGTACAACTCTGGATATCTGCTGAAAACACGATGGGGCCCTGATGCCTCCACAGTTGAATACTCTGCTGTCATGCATTGCCTGGCCTCACACATGGAGAATGACCAATTGGGTGAGAAACCATCTGGAACCCATGGAACCCTACCCTTATAGAATGTGTTATTGCCTGTAGCAGTGGTGAGAAAGGGAACACCAATAAGGGATATTGTACTTATGACCATCGTTAATTATCACAACCACCAAAATGTGCAGTCAAAAACAATCATCTGTTATCACATGTCTCGAAGTGATCAGTGATAACTATTGTTTGTTTCTGATCACACTTTTTGGTTGATGTGCTTATTGTGTTATGATATCACATGCCCCATAGAAGTTACAGTATAGGAGGAGGCCATTTGGCCCATTGAGCCTAAATTAGTGATGGCTTAGGCACTGGAGCCAACTACTCAAGCCTCAATTCTCTGCTCTTTCCTCATACCCTCATGTATTCTTCCTTTTCAAATGTTTATCCAATTCTCTTTCAAATGTCGCTATGGTCTCAGCTTCAATTGTCACTTGTGGCAAAGACTTCAAAATCCATAGGTTGAGTACCTATTTCAATCTGCACGCCACTAAATTATTAATATATGCAATCATGTGCACAATATATATTCATCAATTGTAGGATCAGCACTTTAGTTATAGTACCAGGCAACTTTTAATAAATCCATGTGTTGATCCTTATCAGAATGTGATGTTCATACACTACACTTTACCAAATGTATCAGACATGTGATAGCTTGTAATCTAACACGACTCACCGTGGCTATAAAACTATCTTGAAGGAACCGTCATCTCTGCATTCACAGCACAGCTTCAAATCCCCTCCTATTTGAAGGAGAGGATACTACACTGGGGAATAAAAAGCAGAGGTTTGCAACTGGAAGTGGCCAACAGCAACTCAGAGTAGTAAGCTACACCAGTAACCAGCGATGCATCACAGATGACTCACGGGACCCCACAACTAAGTGCCAGAAGCAGATTTCGGAGTTGCCCGAGCCCCCTGTGATGTGCTGTCTGTCACCAGCTGCGTTCCTCCTCAATGACTCCGAGCTGCTGTTGGTGAATCCCGTTGCAAGCCTCTGCTTTTCCAATTATCCGTAGGAATTAGGGAACTTTCGCCCTCTCCTACCCCAACACTTCAAAAATATCAATATTTATTATGATTAATAAACAGATATTGTTTCAGTACCATGCATTCTACATTAAAACAGTTATCATGGTGATGTAGACGTTCACTTATATTAAGAGAGAATGCCCGAGTCACTAAAAAACGGTGATGCATCTGGTTCAAAAGCACATTGAGGTTTCTTATTTAGTTCATACAAAATATTTGCAACAGAAGTGATACCTGACCTCTGCCCAGCAGCCGATTCCACATCATCTTGTATCGCAGGACCAATTTCCACTCCAGAAAGATCACTTCACACTTGCTATCAACCCCTTCACGAGCAAAGAATTTTATATAAAAAAAGTAAACTTGTTCTCTATGGTGGGAGACCAACGAACAAAATGAGCTAACGAGAACTGACAATCTAGCATTTCCAGCAAATCTTGCCATGGCGAATTACCCTCAGAAAAGCACTTTATTTCTTGCAGTCATACAGGCCCTCAAAGCAATTATTATCCTCAGAAAACTGAATTCCTCGCATAGATGGCAAATTGTCACTGGTACTAAGTGAGGACAAAGTGGCACGCACAGCTTTGTTTGCACTGACTGACGTGCAGGCTGCTGAAAGTCTAAGTTGTAGCAGCTACCACTCTTGTTTCATGGTAAAAGCATTTGCTTTTAGTGTTCTGAAGTAAATCAGTATCAATTAATGATCATCTGCAGAAATTGAATAAAGCATTGCCCTGGGTGCTTTGTTGGTCAATTACAGGATATTAAAATTGCCTGCAGAGGTGAACTTCTTGCCCAATATCTACATTTTTATTTTTCTGTATTAATTTCATTAACAAACTCAGGAATGAAGATGCATATTTAATTATTCACTCCCCGCTCCCCCCATTCGACTCACACACTCAATGCAAGGCAATGAAGCAGAGAACCTCGGAACACACTTTGAAAATGGTGGCATCAGGAGGATATCTTAAAGCACTTCACTGGAATTACTGTTAAGTGCAGTGACTGTGTATTTTATAGGAAAACATTGCATCCAATTTCACACATCAATGTCCCACAAACAGCCATGCATCGAAGGATCAATTTTACCTGGAGGTTTTTTTTGCTAGGGTACCAGGAGAAATTCCCTTCTCTTTACAAATAGTGCCACAGGAACTTTAATGTCCTCCTGAACAGGTAGATGGGACATCAGTTTACCATTTCATCTAAAAGACAGCACCTTTGACAATGCAGCACTCCCCTAGCTCTCCATTGGTGTATCAGTCTAGTGTGAGTTGAAAAATCCCAACGTGTGGCTTGAACTCACAACCTCCTGGCTCAGAGGTGGGAGTGTTACCAACTGAAGCAGGTTGATAGCCGTTAAGTGTTAATACATGTTAAGAACAGTTTGTTGTACAGTTAATCCAAATAGATTGTATTATTAATGAACTAATATATCGTACAAGTGCTGCATGTTAATGCCATAATATTGCATTATTACTGATGTCAACATCAGCTTATAATAGAATTAACGTGTGTTAGTGACATTTTATTGTATTAGTAATGAATGTTAATGCCAACCTATTACATTATTAATTCACATTAATCCTAAAATAATTTACAGAACTGCATGTTAATGCCACTTGCCATCGAGTTAAATCCAACGCTAAACAGAAAGCTTTATTGTACAAAGGTCTGTGCTGAGATCAACGCCTGAACCAAAACAAAAGATTTGCACACAAATTACATTCCACTTTTCCTTCGTGGAGTAGTCAATTTTGTATCACTATTATTCAAAGCTCCAGCTTTTGACACAAAGAGATCAGTTCCCACTTTCTATCAGTGGGATTCTATCCTCTAAAAACAATTTTGAAAAGGAAGAAAAGGCAGATTCAAAGCGAGAGAGTGAGCTAAAATCTCTGCCATAGAACCATGGAAATATATAACACACAGGAAGACCATTCTTCCCATTTATCTGTGTCAGTGTTTGCTCCTCCACCCTAATCTCAATTCCCTGCTCTTTCCCTTTAACCTCCAATACCTTTCCTCTGTTTGTGGTTATCCAGTTCGTGTTAAAATGCCCAGTTTCAAGACTGCTCTAACTGCCAACCCTGGCTAACCATTCCATACCTTGGATAACCTTCTAAGAGATGTTCTTCTGAAATTCTGCTTTTACTACCCAGGTCACAATCTTGAATTCATGCCTCTTGTCCTCAAATCCCCATCCAGCAGAAAGACTTTTCACAATTAATCCTCTCAAATCTTTAATTATCTGAAACAGCTCTAGCATATTCACCTCTCAACCTTCTCTGCTCCAATGGGAAGATCCCTGCTCTCTCTTGTCTCTCCTCATGACTGTATCCTTGATCTCTAATTCTAAACCTATTTTTTTAAATCTCAAAATGATATAATGAATAGTGCTTTATCTCGTTGAAATACTTCAAAGCGCTTTGCAGAGTTTTTCTGCATTATGCAGTTCACTGTATTCAACATGATATATGTTACAATGATTTGTTAATCAAAAGTTTTATCCTTGAGCTATAATATATCTTTAGTTTCAAAAGAAATCAGTGAGGAATTCGGGGAACTTAAGATCGTCTCTTGCTATTCTACCTTTCATAAAATGCGATCAATCCAGAATTGTTAAAATACTTGAAATTAAAGTACATGCCCTCAACAGAAATATGGGTTCATTGGGCTCTCAACACCAATATTTTTAATCTGAATTAAATATTATCCAGTGTTTCAAATAAGCATCTTCAGGTTAAATGCAATCAAACATTAACTTATTAAGTGAACTGAAAAGCAGATCATTAGAACTTGAAAGAGTGGGTTTCAAGAATCCAATAGGAGGTTTTGGGGGTTAGTAATGTTCTGGCCCCAAAACAGGAACCGTTAAGAGTTATCTGCATGTAAGAAACAAATACAGAATTAACCAAAGTTCAGTGCAATCCAGTGTCAGAATATCAATGGTGCACCAATCTATATTTTTATCATAGTCACAGACTGGCCAGTTTGGATCCATCATACTTCACAATCATAATGACAATCTGCCCCAAGCTGTGAAATGTCTATACATGTGTATGGGGAACTGTGTTAAGTCCAAATCAATACTGACTGTGGTTATCTCAGCTCAACCCAAAGTCTCTTCCCCTATCCAATACTATGCAACACACTCATATCGGTAATGTATTATTTTCATGTTTATCGCCCATAAAATACAGTCAATTCACTTTACAGTATATGTTAAGCGTTTTGAGATGTCTCAATGACATAAGACACTACATCAAATGCAAGGATTATTATTATTATGCTCACATAGATTCTACATTGCTTAATCATAATAATGATAATCATTGCATTTAATATACTGATATGATGTTTGAGTTACAGTGTAAACCATTGGATTTCTTCTAGTGTTTGTTGTGGATGCTATCGAAGTATAGATTGTCTAAAGCGCAATTGTCCCACTATATCCTGTGTTTTTATTCACTCCTTTGCTGATTGGACTCATTTTAAATCAATTTCTGTGTAAAAGCAATCAAGAGTAACATATGAGATCAGTTATTTACTTATATGATCTCTGCATTTGTAGACCAGAGTGGCTGAATGGGTCCAAAGTGCACCATATTTGTGAAACCACTGGATTGCATTTGCCAATTAATTTATATGAGGTAGGGAAATCCTACAGCCCCCTCCAATGGTAGAAGTTTGAACAGCACTATTACAATTTACCTATTATTTCTGGAAGGCAATTTTTATTGAAAATGTTAGCATTCAATTTGCCGTTTTTTTTTAAAAAGTTGCATATTGGTTACTTTTTTTTCTTTCAAACCTATTGTAGGAGTAGAATCTAATGAAAATGCATCTCGTCTTTAATATTAATGATCCATTCTCCCACAGCAATGTCTCATGAAGAGCCATAAAATGACTGACCAATTTTATCTGGGGGGATTGTTGGCCAGGACACCAGTTGGCATTCACTTCATGGCTCTTTGTGGAACATTGCCTGTGCAAATTGGCTGCTATGTTCACCTACAAAATACTTAATCACTAGAGATTATAATAATAATAATCCTTGCATTTGATATAGCGCTTTTCACGTCGGGAGGACGTCCCAAAGCGCTTCACAGACACACTGTAAAGTGAATTGACTGTATATTTGTGGGCGAACGCGGCAGCCAATTGCGCACAGCAATGTCCCACAAACAGTCATGGATTGAAAATGACCAATTTATTATTGTTTTGTTTTTTTGGAGGGATTATTATTAGGCGTGTGGAGTAAGGAAACTTGCCCAAGGTTTCGCCCTGCCTGGAATTGAACTCAGGTCTCTCACTTGCAAAGCGAGTGCTCTAACCACTGAGCTACAGGACATTACAGTTTCTCTAACGGTTTCTCCTCCAGCCCCCGCACTGTCACGTCTGGCATCCCCCAGGTCTCTGTCCTTGGCCCTCTCCTCTTTAATATCTACATGCTCCCCCCTTGGTAACATCATCCGCAGACATGGGGTCAACTTCCATATGTATGCGGATGACACCCAACTCTATCTTTCTGCCTCCAACCTCAACTCCAGGACCACTGCTGTCCTGACAGACTGCCTGTCAGACATCAAGTCCTGGATGAGGGCAAATTTCCTACAGTTGAATGTGAACAAGACTGAGGCCCTCCTGATTGGCTCACGCCAGCACCTCTGCACCTCAGGCTCTGGCAGCATCAACCTCCATGGTTGCACTTCAACTCACCAAACCAGTCAGGAACCGAGGTGTCTTGTTTGACCCTCAACTGTCTTTTCTTCCCCACATCCAAGCCATGACCCGCTCTGCCTTCCCTCACCTCCGTAACATTGCCCGACTCCGCCACTGCTTCACCCCTCAGGCCACTGAAACTCTTGTTCATGCCCCCACTCTGTCCCCAAACTCTGGAATTCCATCCCCTCCAGACTATGCAAATGCCCTGCTTGTCAGCCTTCCCAACTCCTCCCTCCACAGGCTGCAGATAATCCAGAACTCTGCCGCCCATGTCCTCTCCCGCACCAAACTCCAGGAACCCATCTCCCCCACTCTCGTCCGACTGCACTGACTCCCTATCCTTCAGAGGATCCAGTTCTAGATCCTGGTCCTCACCTACAAAGTCCTCCAGGGCCTCGTCCCACCCTACCTCTGCGACCATGCCATCGGCCACCCCCCTTCCCCTCCCCTCCCTTCTCCCCCCCTGACCCCAGCTCTGGTCTGAAATGCTGTATACTGTCCAGAGCTTTGGGACGTCCTCCCGACGTGAAGGCTATACAAATGTAATCGTGTTGTTGTTGTTCTCATGTGAAGCATTCGCAGACTTGTCGATGATATGTTAAGGCACCATACCAAAGCAAGGATAATAATTATTATTATAACTACAGACATTTAACTTTTGCTAAAGTAACTAAACAGAAGAGTATGGAAAATCTGAGTTTGATGCATTTTTCATTTCGTCTACCCTTTTCAATGCCTCTAAGGGAACCTGACACTTCAATGCTATTCAATGTCCAATTTTGATTATACATTGTGGATTCATGCCACTGTAAGTCCTGCCTTTTGACTGTCCAAACACATTGGACTCTTTGAGGATATTAATCGGTATATTTACTGACCTTACTCTTGTGGTGCTTTTAATGAGAAGATCCATCTAGATTTATCCACAATTCCTTGATGCAGCGAAAACTGTCCCCATAGCAGAAGATAATGAAGGTTAAAATTATCATTGGCACAAATCTGATGCTATTTCCTGAAAAAGGTTAATATTACAATAAACTTACCAGCTCCAAGTTCGGCCCCTGCCACCAAGATACCAGTCTGATACTGTCAGAGGCACAGCATAGCTAATACTAACTATAAATGGGATTTCAAATCACCAAAGCGAGGCGTCAGATTCAGTGACAGGTTAGTCCTCTGTAGAGGATTTCTTCCTTTCAATTTAATGCTGTATTATATAAACCACTAGTTTCATTAGACAAGGTGAACTGCATCCAGAAAGCTGGGAAAACTGCAAGTTTATTTAAAAAAATGAGCATTTCTTATCTGCCCTTAGGTGATCTTTTATGGCATAGAAAAGGTAGTTCATGGCTCATGCTGATGTGCTGTGATACCTTTGGTTGCAGGAGGATAGTCATTACTTTGAGCACACATGCACAAGTGTATTATTGTATAAGGCATGTTGTACACCATCTGCTGTCAAGAAGAACCAAGCTAATCTCTAGAAAAAAATTAAAATCAATTGCAAACCGACACCGTTACTCTTCAACAAGCAAGACTGGAATAAGCAGAGACAGCAAAATACTTCTCTTGGGAGAATTATTGTACTTTAAGTTATGTTGTCAACAGAAGTTGGTGTGCAAATGAAATGAAAACTCAGTGTTTCAATGAGGACACTGTGAGATGCTATCCAATTGCACATTATCCAATGCAGGCCTGTATTTTGATTCAAACATACTTCCTATAACAAAACAGTAAATCTACAAGGATTACCATTAATAATTTCGCCCTCCAACATTTCAGTACTCAGTGTCCAATATCATGCAGCCTAATAATCTTCAGTGGCCGCTTCGCAACTCTTTAATGTTTGTCTTTATCCACACATAACACAATGCATTTTATTTTCCTGCTGTAAGCTTGTCCACATGTACCAACACTGGATTATCTCATTCTTGACTGAAATGCATGTTCTAAATACAACGAGCTCTCACTTTTCCTTGCATTAACACTGCCATTTGTTTTAAAGGAAGAACAATCATGGCCAGCCTCCAAAGTGTTTCAATTGAACCAAATTGAAACATTCAAGCGCTCTGAGACGCTACGCTGCGTGGAGGGATAAGTGCAAGTTGTTGTTTTTGTACTATCCTCAGCCAAGGCACCAAGCAGCAGAGGTCTCCTGTGGTGGCTTCACCATGTGTAAGAGCACACCAGTTAAGGAAAGCTCTGACCTCAGCACCTTTTTGAACAAAATAATATTTTGCAAATTGTCACTTTCAAGTTAATTGGCAAAATATGCACATTTGTTTCAACTGAAACACTTTGTGGGCTGGAAATGATTGTTCTTCCTTTAAAACGAATGGCAGTGTTAATGCAAGGAAAAGTGAACTGTCCTTGCCCACACAGAGAGCTCATTTTCAGCTGCCCCCCACCCCCCCACCCATTCCTCAAATTAGAATTTCACTCTGAGGTCTGTAAAGAATGTGGTTCCCATGTCTGCAGAGCCATTTATCATGGTATGACAAGGTATAAGTAGACGCGTAGATCTACAGTGGACTAGTTGAAGTAAAATAACTCTGGAATGGGCTAACTTGCAGTATTTCTTTTCAGGATTCATTAATAAAGATCCCAGTTAGAATTCTTGTCGGATTACAGTAACATGGGAAATACGCATCAGAACTGGATCATACTGGAGCAAAATTTCCGCAGGTCAGCATGATGTTCTTCTGTAAAAAAAGACCCCCATTTGTGAACCATTTGAATCCTTCTTTAGGAATGACATTAACAAGTACTGCAAATTAAACCCCAAATCTCTGACATGAATAGACCTGAATAAAGAAGGACTCCTATATCTTGTTACTGTGCCACCACAACCAGCAACATGCAATCTGAAGAAGTCTTGAAAGCTTTACCAGCATTGTTAGGGATTTGGTTGTTGTTGAGTTGCTTTAGCCTCTTCTGATGAGACTTCCCATTGTAGTGAATCTGTGCTTGGGTGGCTGAGTTGAGTTGGATGTTGCACAGCTCACACAGTGTGTAACAACTGGTCTGTTTCTTCTCGTGATTTTCATCATTAACTAGCACTCCCACTTCTTCTGCCGCAGGCATTGAAGAGAAAGCAAAAGTAGTTCCTTTTTCATAGACTTGCTCAGGACTTTGAGGCCTCTTCATGCCTAAAAATGAAATATATTGGATTACTTAAAAAAAAAGGTCTTCCCAGTGCCAACTCTTTTCCAGCGCTTAAGGAACACAGGAGAATGTCAAGAGGAAGTTAGACTGCAATTCACTGAAAGAAGAGTCTGATAATAATAATATTAATAATTGTTTTTACATTTGATATAATGACTTTCATATCAGGAGAACATCTCAAAGCGCTTCATAAAGTTACTTCTGAAAGCTACTGTGAACAAATTTGTGAACAGCATTATCCCATAAGATCCATGAAGTGAATGACCAATTTTACTAAGAGTTACAAAGAATGTACAGCACGGAAAAGGCCATTCAGGCCAACCAATCTGTGCTGGTGCTTATACTCCATGCAAGTCTCCGCCCATTTCTTTACTCCCTCCCATACTCTTCTATTCCCCTCTCACTTATGTGAGGGTCCAGCTTCCTCTTGAATGCAGCTACACTGTCTGATTCAAACACTGTTTCAGGCAGCGAGTTCCACAATCCCACTACCGTCTACATGAAGTAGTTCCTCCTAAATTCTCTTTTTGATTCCCTAGTCACTATCTTATACAGTATTTGTGTTCCCTGATTACGGACTCCCCAACTCGTGGAAACAGCCTATTTACGTTAACCTTATCAAACCTTTTTATAATTTTAAATTCTTCTATTAGATTCCCCCACCTTCTCTTCTCTATAGAGAAAAAATAGGTCCAGCTTATTCATTTTATCCTGATATTAATAACCTGTCAGCCCTGGTATCATCCTCGTAAACCTAAACAAGAAAAGTCAATATCAAAAATATTGTACTCTTTGCATCACTGCTGTATCCTTCCTATAGTGTGGAGACCAAAATTGGACACAATACTCCAAATGTGGGCTAACCAAGGTTTGAATTTATATTCTATCTCTGTGGATATAAAATCCAAGATCCCATATGTTTAGGGGATTGTTGGCCAGGAAACCAGGAGAAACTCTCTTCTCTTTTCGAATAGTGTCATTGGATCTTCAGAGTTCACCCGAATAGGCAGACAGGACCTCAGTTTGATCTCTCATCCGAAAGTCTCATCCAATAATGCAGCACACCCCCAGCACTGCATTGGCGTGTCAACCTAACGATATGAGTTCCAAGTTGCAATATGGGGCTTGACCCCACAACCTTCTGGTTCAGAGAAGAGAGAGCAACCACTTAACCAGGCTAATAGCTAGGAAACTCATGTCATGTGAACAAATTAAAAATTTCATGAAGGGCAGATAGATGTTTGCAATGTTACTTTTCAAATGCTAGAAAATACTAAAGAAGTCAATGTCAAAAATATCAACAGAGATGGAAAGATATCCTTTATAACTGAAAGATGAAGCTGGCGATAGATGAAAGGAATTACCAGAGGCTGAAACCAGCAACATAAACCGTAATGATTGGGGGAATAAAATCTAAAATCACATTGATATTCTCATTCCTGTTTTGGTTTATTTGACCTTGGATTTCAGATGACGTTTAAATCCCTTACACTATTTTGTGGTTGTATTTTGATTATGTTATAACTATGTTTCCTGTATCACGGGAGATTTTTCTGGGAGGGGGGTGACAAATAAGCCAGGGAGAAAGTAATTTTGAGGGTGAGCATGTAGAAAATGAACTTTCTGCAAGTGTCAGACAACCAGCTGACCAAAAAAAAAGAAAATAACTAGATTTAGTTCACTTTACCCAATAACCTCACTCTTCTGAAAAATAGTAACTGTGCTGCGTAAGGTCAATAATATTGAGTTTAGGAAGTCACACAGTGACAAATGTCTTACAAGAAGGAAAATAGCTGAATAGGAAAGGTTATGGTGCTGTCATAATCTTATGATAACATTATCACTGAAAGTAATTTGTTGAGCCATCATGTGCATGCATGAGGGAGAAGGGAATAGAGGGATATGAGAGAAGCGATGAGGAAGGTGGAGGCTCAAGTGGAGTATAAAGACTGGCACAGAGTAAGTGGACCAAATGGCCTGTATGGAATTCTATGGAATTAATGACACTTCTAATGTTTTTAAATATCCATATGTATTCCTTATTTAAAGCACTGTTTAAAGTTATACTTCTGAGTCTTCTGTTATAAATGGGAAGATAATATAACCTAAAATCTTACTCAATTGTCCTGGTGTAAGTTATTTGATGCTGAAGCAACATAACTCTGTTCCATGTTTTGGAATATGCGTAGCTATTCCCCAGTTTACATGATGAATTTCAGAGAACTATAACGGGTTTTTATTTCATGCAGCCTTTCAAATGTAAGGCTCCCTGGGAAAGAACTGGACCTCTGAATTTACTCTTTATTACTTTAGGACTTAGGGTTAGCTCAGTTCTTCAGCGAGAGTAAGAGTGCTAAACGTCAGCACCCAAACCAGAAATGCTATGACCATCCCAAAAGGCAAAGATGACTTTTAGCCTAATAATTCATTATATAGCTATTTCCTCCCAGTATATAAAATATCAGGACAGCATGTTCTGTTAGGATATTTGTAAAAGGGGAGTCATTACGCTTCTTGTACTTGTTCTCTAACATTGATTTTGTTTCACTTTGGATTTGACCTTGGATTTCAGATGACATTTAAAACAAAGGCTCAAAGTTTTATCAGGTCTTTCCCTTCAAGACCATTTTGCCTTAAAATTTAAGATCTGTCAGAATTGTGGAAATTTCTTAAATTCAGTGATAATTTAGAACACGTTTTGTATAGTTCTTAAAGTAAAACCGCTTCCAAATTAAGACTGAATTTTAGAATCTTCCACAATTCTGTGTGATGTTAATTTTTAAGGCAAAATGGCCTACCAGACCAAGAATATGTATAATTTCACACCTACGGTGTTTATCTCATCTCCAAAGGTATTGTGTTAGGACTCGTTTCAAGTAAAAGCAGACACAAGTTCCCAATAACAACCCTGCAGTCCATGTCCTTTCTCACACCAGGCTCTGTGAGTCATCTCCACTCCCAATAGTTCTGCATTCCCCAACCGATCAAGGTCCCCACTTTCAAATCCCACTGTGTCCTAGTTTACCTCTGCAACCTCCTACAACCTGTTTGCCTCAGCCACTCCTGCCGCTCAGCAAACACCAGCTTGCGCCACGTTCCCCCGCCCACCCCAGCATTGGTGGGTTAGCCTTCAGCCACTTAGCACCACAAAGTCCCTCTGCCTCCTCACCTTCAAAAAGCTTCTAAAGACAGTCAGTTCTGTGAAGCATTTTCTTCAGATGTCCTTCTAATGTGAAAGGCAGTGTATAAATGTACACTTTAGTTACTATTTCTTCTCAGTCTTGCTTCTTTCTGCTTTCTTTTACTTGTGTCGGGCAGTCTGCACAAACTCATTATCCTCTTGTTTACTCTTGTTTACACAAACATCATAAATTCTTAACAGCAAACCAGATGTCTGTCCCTACAGGTGTGGCACAGAAATCCATCTTTTCAACAAGTAAAATAATAGGAGCAAGCATTTTGTTGGTAATCTAACATTCCTGTCTCTTTTCCATCATTCCTTGGAGAATCTTGCAGTTTGTATCTAACCTCAACCTTACAACTCTGGGAAACCAGCTCCATGTTTTGTTCTTAGAATGGGTTGCTCAAGTGGAGATAAACTATTCTGTTTTGTTCATTTAATCTTCCACAACTACCACATTTTTTCCACATTTTGGCTAATGCTGCAGTGTAGTACATCATTTCTTAAAGACTGGCTTGAGGCCAGTGACTGTGTTGAGTGGTTTGGATGAGATGTGATGCTCTGTTGCACTAAGTATGATCTACCATGCCACAGGCCAGACAAAATCGGGATATTTTCATCAGCACAGTAAACTCCTGACTTCCCAGATCCAAGGTATCCGGAATTTGTGCCTAGATAGACCTGGCCCAAAACTGAATATTTATAAAAAAATTCCACAGGCTCACGTACAGACTCCTGCCAGCCCACCTCTCTCAACACATGTCCCTGCCTCGCCACCCTTGCTGACCTTCACAGCAGTCAGGGATATCAAGCTTAACTCCATTTGATTCCTGCAAACAGTTCAGTGTGACTGGTACACACTACATTTATTCTGTACGGGAAAAGGGGAGTGAGTTCAGAGTGACTGCTATGCACTTTGTTTATACTGCGCCAGAATAAATCACATCTTTCTAGTCAACACCTCCTCGCTTGTCTCAGCCATTATTCATACCACGTGCTGGACAGACCTGCCAAAATCACATTGATTCACTGATGAGCAGTGACAATCAAGGAGAAGATATGGATTCAAAATTTGCTGAAGAGGGAAATAATTAGGGGAGCTAGGTCAAAATGGGGGGCAGTATTATGCATAGTGGCTCAAGGTCTGTACTTGGACCCCCTCCTGTTCCGTGTAATTATTAATGAACTGGATTTGCAGACCTAGTGGAATGTAGTTACAGTTGTAGATATGGGGAACTGTGGAGGCAGCAAAGGTTTTACAAAGTAGGAGTATCCATATGGGCTCAGATCTGGTAAATGAAGTTCAACATAGATAAATTCAGGATGTTGCATATAGAAAGCAAGAATAGGAGGCAAATATAATAATAATAATATTCATTGCATTTGATATAGCACCTTTTCACACCATTGAAACATCTCAAAGTGCTTCACAAGATTTATTGTGAAGTGTAGTGACTCTGTATTTGTAGGTGTATTTTTTACTTCATGAATGGAACAGATTTGTCAAGGGGGAAGCTGAAAGAATCCTAGGGGATTAATTGACTCATTACTCATGGCATCAAACCATGTGAGACAGCAATAAGCAGGTAAACAGGATGCTGGGCTATTTTGCCAAATCAATTGAGTTCAGATCCCCAGCAGTCATGAGTAAGCCATATTATACTCTGGTCAGGCTGAATCTTGAATACCCCATCCGATTCTGGTCACCGCTATGTTAGAGAGTTGGCCAGGCCTTAGAAGCGGAGCAAAGGAGAGCAACAAGGATGATCTTTAAATGAGATTGAGAAACAAACGCAGATTAATATGTTCGGATGCACCAAGACAGCTGAACAAGAGGATTCGGCTATCTTGGTGCACCTGGAGTCCTGTAGCTCAGTGGTTAGAGCATTCGCCTCGCGAGTCAGAGACCTGGGTTGAATTCCAGGCAAGGCAAAATCTTGGGCAAGTTTCCTTACTCCACGTGCCTCTGTTTGCCTAGGAGTAAGTAGGAACCAGATTGTTAGTTGATTGACGGATCACTTTTTCAGGGCTACGAATTCCTTTTAAAAAAAATTTGGCACTTCAATCCACAACTATTTGTAGGACTCTGCTGTGTGTAATTGGCTGCCATTTTTCACCCACAAAATATACAGTCAATGCACTTTAGAGTTATTCTGCGAAATGTCTTGAGACGTCTCAAAGATATGATGAGGCGCTATATCAAATGCAAGAATTATTATCATTAGCAGTAGTAGCACTATTATTATCTGAGGGTTTCAAGGGCAATTTCAGGACAAACACCAGGAAGTATTTATTTCCCTAGAGTATAATTAACTCGCAGAGCAGGTTGCCAGGGTGATTGAAGCTTATACACTGGACACATTTCAAAACCAGCTTGATGCTGTAATGGGAGGGTGTAGTGGAAGGATGAGATCAATGGGCTGAAGGAACCTTCTTTATCTGAACCGCTCGTGATCTTATGGATTAAAGTAGCATTTGTATTACAGATACAGCCTCCACTAGAGGGCACCTGAACTCACCAAATCACCCAGGTCAATCAAAACCGTTTACAAGGGAAACCAACAGACTAAATATAAAATGTGACCATTTAATGAGATCATTGATGGCATTAAATAGATGTTATTTTTAAAGATAAAAGAAATGCACTACCATTATACAAACACAATTTTGATAGCAATGGCACTGAAATTTGCAAACACAGTGTGACTTGGACCAATTTATTTAGCAATTATGGAAAATAATAAAATGCTATGCTTTGCTCTGCACCATTTCTGGGATTTAAACTTGACATCTTCAAAGGGAAGTGGATAATTCAAGACAAGGTTGGGGTTAGCAATTAATTCAGCATATATCCAATGTAATATTTATGTCTTACCATCAAAGATGGAGTTGACAGAGGAATGTAATGGGGCGCAATTGCCATGAAATGGGCTGAGATTTAGATTTCTGTACAGTCTACTTCTATTTTAAAAAATTGCTGTTGTGTTTGTACCTCTAATTTTTTCCCATGTTATAAAATACACAACTACGACAATTTACACTGACACAAGTACACAGGTAGATGAAAACTAAAAGATTGAAGATATGTAAGGATAATGCAGAGCAGTGGGAATGAATAAAAAGTGTGCTCTGAGAGCTGGTGCAGATTGGCCGAATGGTGGAATGGCCTCCTTTTCCACTGGTAATTTCTATGGTCGTATAATTTTAGCACTCAGACAAGTTCAGAGAGTGAGAGATGAATGTGTGATTGTCAGTGAGAAACAGTCATTTCCAATTACAGACAGGAGGAATGGAGGAACCCAGAGTGTATTTTCTTGGTCAGTGTAAACTCCCTCCTTGCTTGTTATTTTGTCAATAGGCACAAAAGAAAATGCCCAGAGGAATATTACAGAGAATATCTTAACCTTAAAACTGGAGCAATGAAAATATCTGGAAATGGAAAGGATGAGATATTTCTGCACTGCAAAATTAGTAAAACAGGAGTTTCACAAAAGGCAAATCATCTCACCAGCATGTGCACCTGAGACTAAACAAAGTCAAGCAAAATCTGAAACAACAATAGTTTGTAATAATAATAATAAAAACAACAATTAATATAAAGCTGTTCATGTCGAGAAGAAGTCTCAAAGCACTTCACAGGACTGTGTATTTTTGTGTCTTCTGTATTCAACACTCCAATCTTGTGCTTGGGGTGTATTGCATTGTTGGACATTCAGTCCTTCAGATGAGACTTTAAACTAAGGGTCCATCTGCCTATTTAGATGGAAGTTAAAGATCCCATGGCATTATTTAAAAAGAGAAGGAAGTTTCTCCTGGTGTCCTGGCCAACAATCTCCGAATCAAAATGGTCACTCACTTCATGACTGTTTGTGGGTCTTTGCTGTGGCAAAATGGGGAGAATAAATTTCCAGGGCTATGGGGAGAAAGCCAGGGAGTGGGATTGATTTGGATAGCCGGCATAGACATGAAGGGCTGAATTGTCTCCTTCTGTGCTGTATAATTTATGTTTCTATGAACATTGGCTGCCACATTTGCCAACAAATACAATCATTACACTTCGAAGAAAAATCCTGTGAAGCACTTTAAGATATCTCAACAACATGATAAGGCACTATATTAAATGCAAGAAATATTATTGTAGGATTTTTATTATACTATGAAGGTACAAATCACATTTCTTCTGAAACCAGCATATCTAGGTTGTGTTAGGAGCACAGTGCCAGCACTGACACTACATGTCTTACAGTATTACAAACATGTTTCCCATGTTTTGTGGATGAGTTTGTTTAAGACTCAAGACCACGGGGGATACTAATTATCCCAACAGTGAATTGCACAAAAGAGTCATTTTTCTCTCTATGTTGCTGAACATCATACATCTTTCAAAATATTCGTGCAGAAGATAGATTTTTAAAATAATTCTACAACAAAAACAACAACACAATTACATTTGTATAGTGCCTTTCACATCGGGATGATGTCCCAAGGCGCTGAACAGTCAGTATTTCAGATCCGAACTGGAGGTCGGGATTGGGGAGGGTGGAGGGCAGCGGGGGGGAAGCAGGGTGATCGAAAGCACAGTCGAAAAGGGGGTCTTGAGATGAGTCTTGAAGGAGACAAAGGAGGGGGTGAGGTGGTGGGACTATGAGATGGAGTTCCAGAGGGTAGGGGCAGAGTGGCAGAAGGCCCACCCGCCAATGGTGGGGCGAGCAAGGTGGGGGACGTGAAGCAGCCCAGAGCCCACTGAGCAGAGGGAGCGAGCAGGATGGTAGGGGTTAGGAGGTTGCAGAGGTAGGGAGCAGGGCCATGGAGGGCTTTGAAGGATCGTGAACTGTATCCTCTGTGTGATGGGAAGCCAGTGGAGTCGGGCGAGGATGGGTGTGATAGGGTCACGGAGCCTGGTGCAGGCGAGGACACGGGCTGCAGAGTTCTGAATGATCTGCAGCCCATGGAGGGAGGACTTGGGGAGACCGACAAGCAAGGAGTTTGCATAATCAAGTCTCTGTGTTATGGATGATTATATGAGGGTTTCGGCAGCTTGAGGTGGAGATAGTGGTGGAGCCAGGCAATGTTGCAGAGGTGGGGGATGGCAGAGCGGGTCATGGCATGGATGTAGGATCAAAATGATAGTTGAGGGTCAAACAAGACACCAGGCTCCAGACTGGCTTAGTAAGGTGGAGTGTGCAACCATGGATGGTGCTGTCATCGCCCGAGGTGTGGAGGCGCTGACGGGAGCCAATCAGGAGAGCCTCAGTCTTGTTGATGCTTAACTAAAGAAAATTAACTCTCATCCAGGACTTGATGTCTGACAGACATTCTGTCAGGACAGCAGTGGTCCTGGAGTCAAGGGTGGAGGCAGAGAGGTAGAGTTGGGTGTCATCCACATACATGTGAAAGTTGACCCCATGTCTGTGGATGATGTTACCAAGAGAGAGCATATAGTTATTGAAGAGGAGGGGACCAAGGCCAGAGCCCTGAAACGCCGCACAAGACAGTGCAGGGACCAGAAGAGAAACCGTTTGTGGGGATGGTGGAGGCGGTGTGAGAGGGAGGATCTGAACCATTCAAGGACAGAACCGTGAAGGTTGAGGTGAGAGGAGAGGCGATTGATAAGGATAGAGTGGTCAATGTTGTCAAAGGCAGCAGAGAGGTCAAGGAGGACGAGGAGGCAGAGGGAACCCTGATCGCAGATGGACAGAATGTCATTTTTCACGTTGACCAGAGCTGCTTCTGTGCTGTTGGTGGCACGGAAACCTGATTGGGGGTGTTCGTGAACTGAGTGGCGGGAGAGGAAGGAGCGAAGTTTGGAAGCCACAACTCGTCCAGGAACTTGGAAACGAAAGGGAGGTTGGAGATGGGGTGGCAATTTGAGAGCAGGGATGGGTCCAGGGGAGGGGTTTTAAGGATAGGAGTGATGATGGCCATTATTAAAGGGATGGGAATAGTACCAGTAGAACATAGGAACATAGGAACAGGAGGAGGCCATTCAGTCCTTTGAGCCTGTTCCTCCATTTAGTTAGATCATGGCTGATCTGAATCTCCACTAATCCTTTCAATTTCAATTTCTCACTTTCTCCCCATATCCCTTAATACTCTGACCAACCAAAAATCTATCAACCTCACTCTTGAAGGTGGAGATGGATCCAGCATCCACGGCATTTGGGGGGAGAAAATTCCAGATTTCTACTACCCTTTGAGTGAAAAAATGCTTCCTGATTTCACTCTTAAATGGCCTGGTTCTAATTTTAAGACCATGTCTCCTTGTTTTGGATTCCCCCTCCAGAGGAAATAACTCTGTATCTACCCTATCATGGACAGGGAGAGGTTTATGATGTCTGTGAGTAGAATGGTCATTTTAAAGGATACCATTCTTAATGTAGTAAATCCGTAAATTTCCTATGAAACAGTAGTTTAAAACATGTTTACAAATCAGTGTGAGAGAAATTAAAAATCCCTTTGTATTGTTTTTGTCTAAGTGCAGACATACGTCTGTAGACTTCAGAGGGTTAATAAACAGACACTTTACACCTAGCTTTTTATTCCTGTCTATAATAACTATTCATTACTATAATAATATAGAATGTCATTCAAGTGAAGAAAGCAAGCTCACTCCACAGTGTGAACAGGAAATTTGGTGAGTGAGGAGATAAAATTTGACAGTGTATCAAAATTGTGATTCCTCATTTCTGCTATTGAGAATCTGGGTAAATAGCTAAGGCCTATAAAATAGGACAGCTCCGAGGTTAAAAGAGAACAGCAGAGAAACAAGATAAGGAAAAAGTGGTTCGGTGACATCTTGATTCCATTTTAAACAGCTGTATACTGTAATAATAATAATCCTTGCATTTGATATATCGCCATATCACGTCTTTGAGTTGTCTCAAATTGCTTCATAGAATATAATAATCCTTGCATTTGATATAGCGCTTTTCACGTCGGGAGGACGTCCCAAAGCGCTTCACAGAACACACTGTAAAGTGAATTGACTGTATATTTGTGGGCGAACGCGGCAACCAATTGTGCACAGCAGTGATCCACAAACAGTCGTGGATTGATTGACCAAATTATTATAACAATTTTTTAAGAGATTATTACCTCCGTAAATGCAACTTGCCAATCGACTAACAACCAGATTCCTACTTACTGCTGGGTACACAAATGCGTGTGGAGTAAGGAAACTTGCCTAATGTTTCGCCCTGTCCAGGAATCTAACCCGGGTCCTCTCCCTTGCAAGGTGAGTGTTCTAACTGCTGAGCTACAGCACTCCACTGTAGGATGAGGGGAAGAAAGACCGTGTGGGGGGGGGGGGGCATGGAGTTAAGGAGTACCACAGTCTTGAAAAACAAAATCCAGTAGGGGAGAGCACAGTGCGATGAGATTTGGTTTCAACTCAGTAAGAATGAAGATCATGAAGAGCGAGAGTGTTTCATGACATAACCTCTGCTTTCTGCAGAAAATACCCAGTTCAGCACTATGACTTGCAAGAGTTGGGGTTGTGATGGGGATTCCATAAAGTTGAGATCATATGGTTTATTCTAGTTTAGCCAGGAGCTGTGTATTAGAAGCTCTAGATTGAGCAGAAATGTCCTGACTGAGATACCTATCTTGTTGCACAAGATTTGCTGAGGTCCCCAGTCTTTCTCTGGCTGTGTAAATCACAGAGCCATGAATTATGCTATGGCATTCTTTTAAGATCCTGGGGAAATACGAATTGCATTGTGCAAAACATAGAGTCAAATTGTGTATAGGAGGCTATTGAAGTTATGATAGTACATTCTTCATGTTTGATACATTTTTCTAAAAGCATGAAAACCATTTGTCAAGGCAACAGAAATTCGGTGCACTAGCTGAATTTCCAAAACAAATGCCTGTTGTGGCTGACTGCATACACTGAGAGATGGCCTTGCTCTCAAACTCATTAATTAATCAAAGTAGTTTCTACTCACATAAAGCAAAGGTAATCTATGATGTTCAGAATATCATTATGTTGAATGTAGTTGAACTCGTTTATTCCATATGCAGTTCTTAAATGATTAATGATTCATGAGGCAGAGCTATGCAGTCAGTGTGTGTGACTGAAAGGGGGAACAAGGCTGCAAGTCTAAACTGGGGCTCAAGACACTGACACACAATGAAACTGAACTTAATTACAACCTCAATGGCTAGAAACAATGGCATATGTACAATAACATAGCTACTGGCTGCTTTTGAGTCAAGTTGGCTGGGTGGAAATTGGCTCCTGCATTTGACTACAATTACAGTCACTACAGTCATTGAACAGAAATGCTTTGAGACATTTTGATGTTATAAGTGCTATAGCAAATGCATGACTATGTACTGAATTATTTTTGGATTTCTGAAACTAGGATTAAAATATTCTGATTGCACTAGAGGTGTTCGTGTTGAATAACCCAATAAAGGGATTACTGCAAGCACATTACTAAAAGGACTATTCACAAGGTCACAAGACTGGTTCAGATGAGATCTGCATCCCATCTGATCTCACCTTTACGAAATACAACAATGTCAGCAACACATTTATACAGCACCCTTTCACCTTTGGAGGATAATAATAATCCTTGCATTTGATATAATGCCTTATCACATGCGCTTCACAGAATATACTGTAAAGTGAATTGACTGTATATGTTTGTGGGTGAAACACGGCAGACAATTACACACAGCAGTGTCTCACAAACAGTTGTGATAATTATTGTGGATTGAACTGATCAATTTATTATATTTTTAAGGAATTATTACCACTGGAAAAGTGATCCGCCAATCAATTAACAACCAGGTTCCTACTTACTGCTAGGCAAACAGAGGCATGTGGAGTAAGGAAACTTGCCCAACATTTCACCCTGCCAGGAATCGAACCCAAGTCATTCGCTTGCAAGGCGAGTGCTCTAACCACTGAGCTATAGGACTTCAAATTGGCTAGGTGAAAATTGGCTGCTGCGTTTGACTACAAGTACAGTCACTACATTGAACAGAAATGCTTTAGGATGTCCCGATGCTGAGAATAATCTCCTTACCGTCCTTTCATCATAGCTTCAAGCTGTTTTTTAAAATGAATCCAGTGATCTGGCCTCAACCTCTCTTCCTATCAATATGTTTCAATCATTAGTTACTCTCTGGTAAAGAAAAACATTCTGGTATCTGTCTTGGTATCTAGTATGTATCTTGACATTCCCCTTAACAACTCTAAACCGTTGTCCTCTTATTCTACTGCTTTGGTGCATCCCTGACCCTGTCACTGCCACCTTGCGCTGGCTTAATTTTTCAATCTCATTTAAAATGGTATACATTTCTAAGAGGTCCCCTCTGAGTCTGAGGAGCCCTAGCTTATCTAATTATTGCTCATAGCACATTCACCTAACACTTGGGATCATTCAGTGAGATGTTGTCGTGATGTGAAAGGCAGTAAAGGCAACCTTCACTGCGAGGAGATGCTGGATTTCCTTGAATCCAAAATCAAGGGAATTCACTCTGCGGTCACTTCCCCTCCAACATCCACCCACCCCCCACCCGCTCCCTCCCACACTCCGACTCCTACCCATCCTTTCGTACCCGTTTCCAAACCCTCTGTCACCAAACTCATCCTATCCCTGAAACCCACCACCTGCTCTCTTGACCCCATCCCCACTCCTTATCTCCCAGCTCCACCTCCTTGCCCCACATATCACAGACATCGTCAACCTGTCCCTCTCCTCTGACTCTGTTCCCATTCCCTTAAAAACTGCCACCATCACTCCCACCTTGAAAAAACCCTCCCTTGATGCGTCGCAGCTATCAAGCTACCGGCCCATCTCCAACCTCCCCTTCCTGTCCAAGGTCCTGGAATGAGTTGTCGCCTCTCAGCTGCGCTCTTTCCTCCCACCCATTCATTATTCGAACCCCTTCAGTCTGGTTTCCGTGCTGCCCATAGCACAGAAACCGCCCTGGTCAAGGTCACCAATGACATGCTGACCATCTGTGACCAGGGCTCCCTCTGCCTCCTCGTCCTCCTCGACCTATCAGCAGCATTCGATACGGTCGACCACGCTATCCTCCTCCACCGCTTGTCCTCCCACCTCAACCTTCAACGCCCTGTCCTTGAGTGGTTTAGGTCGTACCTCTCCCACCGTCTTCACTTTGTTTCCACGAATGGCTTTTCCTCCTGTCTCGTGCGGTGTCCCTCAGGGCTCTGTCCTCGGTCCCCTCCTCTTCACCCTCTATATGCTCCCCCTTGGTGACATCATCCGCAGACATGGGGTTAACTTCCACATGTATGCGGATGACACCCAACTCTACCTTTCCTCCTCTACCCTCAACTCCACGACCACCGATGTCCTGACAGCCTGCCTGTCTGACATCGAGTCCTGGACGAGAGACAACTTTCTTCAGCTCAACGTGCGAAAAACTGAGGCCCTCCTGATTGGCTCACGTCAGCGCCTCCGCACCTCAGGCGCTGACACCATCAGCATCCAAGGCTACACTCTCCATCACCTCCGGAACATCGCCAGACTACGGCACTACCTCACCCCTCACGCTGCTGAAACTCTGGTCCACGCCTTTATCACCTCAAGGCTGGACTATGGGAACTCTCTCCTCGCCGGCCTTCCCGGCACCTCCCTCCACAAGCTGCAGGTCATTCAGAACTCTGCAGCTCGTGTACTGTCCCGCACCAGGCTTCGGGACCACATCACTCCCACCCTCGCTCGCCTCCACTGGCTCCCCATCCCCCAGAGGATCGAATTCAAGATCCTCATCCTCACCTACAAGGCCATTCACGGCCTTGCTCCCTCCTACCTCTCCGACCTACTATCCCCCTACCTACCTGCCCGTACCCTCCGTTCCTCTGGCTCCGGTCTGCTCCACATCCCCCGCCCCAACTGCCCTACCATCGGTGGCCGGGCCTTCAGCCTCTCAGCCCCGAGGCTCTGGAACTCTATCCCCCAGTGCCTTCGCCACCTCCTCCCTTTCCTCCTTCAAGGCCGGTCTCAAGACCTTTCTCTTTGACCGAGCCTTCAGCTCCCCTCTCGACTCTCTACCCCCTCCTCGCTCCCTCCCTTCCCTCCCCTCACCATTTTCCCCCGGCTCGGGGCCTGACCCAATGTACAGCGCCTTGGGACGTCCTCCCGACGTGAAAGGCGCTCTATAAATGGAATCTTGTTGTTGTAAAATATATAAGTTGTATTGTTTTAGAGCATTCTTACTGCTCACTTCTGCACTGCTTCTAGAGCCTGGGTAGCTCCCTTATACCACAGTGAACAAAACTGTATGCTGTATACGATATGTTCAGTTGTGTTACATGTAGGCTTGACTATACCAATTCTCTGCTTGTCGGCCTCCCGAACTCTTCCCTGCAGAAGTTGCAGATCATTCAGAACCCAGCAATTCATGTTCTTTCCTGCACCAGACTCTGTGACCCAAACACCCCCACCCTCGCCCGCTCCACTGGTTCCCCATTCCCCAGAGAATAGAGTTCAAAATCCTTATCTCACCTTCAAACCTCTCCATGGCCTTGCTCCTTCCTACCTCTGCTAACCCCATATCAACTTGTTCTCTCCCTCTGCTCAGCAGGCTCCGGCCTGCTCCACATCCCCCACATGGCCATTAGTGATCGGGCCTACAACCTCTCTGCCCACACCCTTTGGAACTCCATCCCATAGTCCCTTCACCTCGCTCCCTCTTTTGCCTCCTTCAACTCAAGACCCTCCTCTTAGACCGCGCCTTTCGTCACCCTCCTGCCCTCCACATCTGCTGATCCCAACTACTGACGTGAAAGGCGCTCTATAAATGGAATCGTGTTGCTGTTGTTGTTGTACTGTTTGGTCCAAATCTGTCCAGCGCCTTGGGAGGTCCTCCCGATGTGAAAGATGTTTTACAAATGTAATTTGTTGTTGTTATATGTATACTCCAGATGCAGACCAATCAAGGCACTATATAATAATAATAATCCTTGCATTTGATATAATGCTTTTCATGCTGGGAGAACATGTCAAAGCTCTTCCAAGAATTTTACTGTAAAGTGTAGTGACTGCATTTTGTAGGCGAATGCTGCAGCCAATTTGCAAGAAGAAACCAGACTTTTTCTATTATTTATAGTTAACCATTCACATCAACTCTCCTTTATATTAAAACAATAGAAAATTAGATTAGTTGGTAATCTTATCATCTTCTTCAAATTTCCTTACAAATTGGTATGCAAGAAAGAATAGAACTGAAAGAGGTCATTAGGTCCTAAATGCTCCTTTGCCTGACAGGGTGGTGGAAGCCGATTCAATAGCAACTTTTAAGAGAGAAGTAGATAATAATTTGGGAGGACAAGTTTTCAGGGCTATGGGGAGAGAGCGGGGAGTGGGATTGATTTGGGTAGCTCTTTTTAAAGAAACGGCACAGGCCCAATGGAACAAATGGCCTCCTTCTGTATAATTCTATGATTCTATGATTGTACTAAGGTCCTCACTAAACATACCCAATCATGAATTTCACCAAATAATTCTGATTTGCTGCACAAAGTTCTACATAGATATTTCCTGATATAATCAAGGAAGTAATCAAGCAAAAACGCTCATCTATTCATCCTTTAACCTACACCCTCTAGTGCTTTCATGGTCCAAATCAGCCTCCATCTGCATTATCCATTAATCTCAGTGTTTTAAAGAATTGGAAACCCGGGTAGAAATCCTGGACTGTTCAGCACCTTGGGATGTGCTCCTGATATGAAAGGCGCTATATAAATGTAAATTTGTATTGTATAGTATTGTAGTTGGATCATTTGCTTTTCTATTATCTATCAAGTACCCTCTTCAAGTCTTCAATACTGCAGGTTAAAGCAGGTTATAAAGAGTTACATTGTTTATTTCAAGGATCTAGACAATGATCACTGTGGAGCACAATGTGTTGCTTTCCAGCTTTGAACAAATTAACAATTATTTTGTAAACAAGTTTTAAAAAAGTACTGATTTTAGGATACAAATAGGCATAGAAATAGGGAGGACAGTCACTACACCGCACAGTAAAAGCATGTGAAGCGCTTTGAGATGTTTTGATTTGGAGAAAAAGTACAAAATCAAATGCAAGGATTATTATTATTATTATTTCATATCCACAATGGGGCCAGGATTAACCAGATTCTGTGTTTTACTTTCAACCCTTTAATAATTAATTTCAATAGACTTGTATTGCTCCTGTCCCAGACAATTTATTGGAGTGAGAAAGGCAATGCCAGACTATTGCCTCATATATTGAGCAATGGGCTGCCTGTGAAATGGGTCCAGAGTGAAGGTGAGTGGGAGTACTGTAAGTGGCTGAGGACTACTGAGTCCATTAAACAGGACACTCCTGGCACAGAACCAAGAATGCTTCAAATTCATTTTAAACAGTAGTAGAATCAAAGTATTAATGAATACAATGCCAATAACATTAATTAAAGAATACCGCTCCTTTAATTACACAAAAGAATCACATTTTAGCATAGAAGGCAAATGGTTTAAAAGCCTCCTGTGTAAGCAAAGTTGCTGACAGTCAATATTTTTTTACACAAATGCACTTGCTATTTAGCTCTAGTTATTAGACTATTGATTTTCCTCAACTATGTCAGCTCTTTTTTTAATTGAAATTATATCATTATTTTTCATAAATAAAGCAGGCAGAGAAAACCTTAGAAAACAAATCATATATTCAAGTGTGAGTAAGGTGATCATGTGCAAGGAAATAAACTGAAACTCTGTCTTACCCGCCCAAAACATCCAGAAAGTCTTTCCCCTTTCCTTTCCTGAAAGGGTTAGCTTATCATGGGGTAGGATCCAAAGACCTTAGATGCTCTCTCAGTCACCTTGCCCTAAAGACCACTTTTTATACGTGAGCATGATTAGTATCAGTTGGATATTCGACTATGGAGGGTGTCACAGCTGAGCCGAATGTGGCCTTAATCCAGCAGTTGTGCATTGTCAGTCGTGCCAGTAATGGTTCCCCAGAGCATCTGGGGTTTTGCAGTGCTTCACTGGACGGCAACCCAAAGCTCAGGTTTATCATTCCGAGCAGATGACCTTTATGTCGTCTGTTAATATTTTCATTTTAAACTTTGGAACATCAGGCTTGTCATCTCCATGCGGGTTGGTCACTTTTCTACGTTTGAATTGTGTTCTTTTGGCATTTTCAATGCTCAGTTTAAACAATCTGTTTTTAGTTGAACTGATTTAACCACCAGATATTATCGCCTCTTCCTCTTCAATGCCAAAACCTCATTCTATTCCAAAATCATACTGGAGGTCAAGGGCAAATCCAATTTCGCCTGGTCCACCACTAATCACTGTGTCCGTCATGGACTAATCTGCATGACTGCATCCTTCTCCTCCTCTCCCCTGTCCACCAACCCTCTCCCTCTCCCCCTCTGTACTCTGTTATTGCCCTAGGTAAAACTGGGCACTGCCTGGTTGTTTGTTGGACATTGCTGTGCACAAATTGACTGCCACATTCGCCCACAAAATACACACAGGTACAACACTTTACAGTGTAATCTGGGAAGCGCTTTGAGATGTCTCAATGATGCAATAAGCGCTATAATAATAAATAATAATAATCCTTGCATTTGATATAGCGCTTTTCACGTCTTCTAGACGTCCCAAAGCGCTTCACAGAATATACTGTAAAGTGAATTGACTATATTTGTGGGCGAACGCGGCAGCCAATTGCGCACAGCAGTGTCCCACAAACAGTCGTGGATTGAAAATGACCAATTTATATTATTGTTTTTTTTTGGAGGGATTATTATTAGGTGTGTGGAGTAAGGAAACTTGCCCAAGGTTTCGCCCTGCCTGGAATTGAACTCAGGTCTCTCACTTGCAAAGCGAGTGCTCTAACCACTGAGCTACAGGACTCCACATCATAATCCCTCCAAAACCAAAAACAATAATAAAATTGGTCATTTTCAATCTACGACTGTTTGTGGGACATTGCTGTGCGCAATTGGCTGCCGCGTTCGCCCACAAATATACAGTCAATTCACTTTACAGTGTGTTCTGTGAAGCACTTTGGGACGTCCTCCGACGTGAAAAGCGCTATATCAAATGCAAGGATTATTATCATTATTATTATTATTATAAGTCTTATTAGAATCATCTAGTCATATAGTGTATGCAACATTCCCTCTTATAATGCATTATTCTTTCATATAGTATAGTCAAAAAGATTTTCTGTACAATTCTATGAGTAGAATA
This sequence comes from Callorhinchus milii, assembly GCF_018977255.1. NCBI lineage: Eukaryota > Metazoa > Chordata > Chondrichthyes > Chimaeriformes > Callorhinchidae > Callorhinchus > Callorhinchus milii. The sequence goes on from NW_024704743.1 coordinate 43,884,492, forward strand.
AAATAAAATGTACAACATATAATATTGCTTTAGTAATACTGTATTTTAATCTTGCTCCTGAAATGCTGAACAATCCTCTCTACATTTCTGCTCAAGTTGTTCACAAGTGAATAACTGGCTTTTAAAGCCCTTTCGATTCATCACTTGTTCCTTTCCCAAATGGCACACTACATTGACTGTGGCTGCATACTTTACGTTTGAAAGAATCAGCTTCATTCGAGTGCAGTAAATGACAATGAACTACATCTGAACCATATAGCAACCAAGTGCTTCAGCCTTGCACACTGTCAATTCTAATCTGAAAAAGTCAAATGCCACAAAATCAATGTTTCAGTGATGCTCTTCCAATGTAACTTTTTATGATATGTAACAAGATATTTTGTTGGCAGGTTATGGGCTCCTTGGAATTTTTTTGATCTGTAAATTACATTTTTCTTAAGGAAACTTTTAGTAAAGTTTTTGGTTCATTTTTGATGACGCTTACCAGAATAGTACAAAAGGTCTAATATGCAGGGAGACAGATAGGAGTGTCAGGTAAGCACATCTGATTAAATAATAATAATCATTGTGTTTGATACAGCGCCTTTCATGTCAGAAGGACACCCCAAAGAACTTCACTGGGTATACTCCAATGTAGAATGACCGTGGGTTTCGTGGGCAAATGCGGAAGCCAAGTTGCGGACAGTCATGAAGTTAATGATTAATTTTATTTGGGGATTGTTGGACACGACACCGGGAGAAACTCCTTTTTTTTCAAATAGTGCCTTTAATACCTGAACAGGCAGACAGGACCTCAGTTTAATGCCTCATCCGACATCCACAACAATGCAGCACACCCCCAGGACTGTATCTGAGTGTCAGTCTAGACTGTGAGTTCAAAATCTTGATGAATATGTTACTGAAAGACTTACCCAATTACACAACTAAGATTTTTTACCAAAGAATCTCATTTAAAAGTAATAATAATAATAATCCTTGCATTTGATATAGCTCTTTTCACGTCTTCTAGATATCTTAAAGCGCTTCACAGAATATGCTATAAAGTGAATTGACTGTATATTTGTGGGTGAAACACGGCAGCCAATTGCGCACAGCAGTGTCCCACAAACAGTCGTGGATTGAAAATGACCAATTTTTTATTGTTTTGTTTTGGAGGGATTATTATTAGGTGTGTGAAGTAAGGAAACTTGCCCAAGGTTTCGCCCTCTGCCTGGAATTGAACTCAGGTCTCTCACTTGCAAGGCGAGTGCTCTAACCACTGAGCTACAGGACTCCAATTTGTGGTAAAAGTACCACAAATTGGATACTATTTTCTCTCTTTTTTTTGTTATGTTTTCTGATTTCACATGTCTGTGTTTTGGGATTTCATGTGATTATAAAGCAAATAGTAGCCAAGCAGTAACACACATCTTCCTCTCTTTTGCTCTCTTGCCAGCTAGAGCCAAAGGTACTAATTAGGTTGAATTCATTCAGTTTATTATCCTTCCCTCGGTCAATACAATCGTATTATTCTAAACTGGCACACACGCAGGAAATGTCACAGCATGATCCAGTTATGGAACAAATTAAACTAAAAATGCAATTGGCAATCTGCACTGCAGAAACATCAATCATATTTGTAAATAACTGTGTTCTCTGCTATGCACTTCGGCTTGTTTTTAATTTAAAGCCATTAGAGCAGAGAGAGCTCAGAGAGTGGAAGATCCACACAGGTGGAATCCTGTAACTCAGTGGTTAGAACACTCACCTGGGTTTAATTCCCAGCAGGGCAAAATGTTGGACAACTTTCCTTACTCCGCACGCCTCTGTTCACCTAGCAGAAAAATAATAATAAATTGGTCACTTTAATCCATGACTAGTTTGTGGGACACTGCTGTGTGCAATTGTGTGCAGCGTTTCGCCTACAAAATATACAGTCAATTCACTTACAGTATATTCTGTGAAGCGCTTTGAGAAGTCTCGTAGAGGTGATAAGGCCGTTGTATCAAATGCAAGGATTATTATTTATATTATTATCCGACAGACATGATGAACATAAAACCTCATGTCAATCATAATGATAGAACCAAATGGAGCAATGGAGGGAGGATCTTTGTCAAGGTCATAGTTGCTGGTGATACATTAACTCCCATTACCTGGAACTGTGTTTTAATTATGGAAAAATGCCAATGACGACTTGCTGGACCAAGGTTGCTGCAGACTGTATCAGGCTGTGGGATGTCTATAAATTCCCTATTATCAAGCTGAATCCCAGTACCATTTTGTCAGATGTTTCAATGTTCTAAACAACCATGATATTTTAATTCACCAGCAACTTGAGGTGCTACAGGATATTTACTCTGTATGTAAGCAAACATATCTGCTAGATATTTTGCTTACATACAGAGATATAGTTCCCAAAACAAGCTATTTGCTCGAATGTACTCACCATATCAGTATAGATACAAAACATGTACTGTACAAAACAAGCATAATTTCTTTACCCCCCCAACCCACCCCACCTAACTCTGGGCCTTTCGACAATCTTGCCAATGTTCCCTTCCACCCAGAAAACACCACCTGCTTCATGTCCTCTATCTGATTCACCTCACCATCAGTGAGTGAGCTTTCAGCCAATCCACCCCGTTCTCTGGAACTCCATCCTCCATCCCTCCCTGCCCACTTTTAAAGCTTGCTTTAAGACGTACTTCTTTGACCATGCCTTTGGTCATCTTTCCATCTGGTAAGCTCCACCTTAGATTGGATGGACAGCCAGCTGTGTAAAGTGCTTTGAGATGTCCCCCAGAAGTGAAAGGTTCTAGATCAATATCAACTTTGGATCCACAGTCCGACTTTTTAATAAAATACATCCCTTCCCCCCCCCCAACTTAAAATCATTTCAGATGCCAAACTTCTGTGTTATTGCAATAATAGTGTGTTACCAAGGTACTGTAATTTGGTGCTTTGGCATAGCCATACAAAGCATAATTAAGTGCTATGCCATCCAAAAGAAAAAAGGGTATAAAATCAATATGTACCTAATGCTGTCAAAATATACACGCAGCAGCATATTTTTTCCCAGGATTAAGCCACGTGTATGGTTCACAAAGGTAAGAATGATGAAAGCTTTACTAAAACCCTTCTTCTTTCACTGTAGAATCAGGAGTTCACTGCATTTTTACAGGGGCTCTTTATAAAACTTTGGGTATGCCGGTGACCGTGATCTTTCGCCCACAAAATATACAGTCAATTCACTTTAAGGTATATTCTGTGAAGCGCTTTGAGATGTCTAGAAGGCGTGAAAAGCGCTATATCAAATGTAAGGATTATTATTATTATTATCTGAACTAACATAATAATCTTTGCATTTGACATAATGATATTGGGACAGCATGAGGAACTTCATATTGCCATTCATCTTTAATGTCTAGGTTTAGGAGTTTGCTACATTGAATATCCAGGTTCCTGTTCAAACACAAGTTGAAGGGAAAAAGGTACTTTCCTCATATCGTACATTCTGCAGTGCATCGGGGAGTTGAACAACAACAGGACATTTCATTTTCTGTTTCATTATAGACCTCTCACAGTCACCACTTGAATGCATTTTACCATCAGTGCCTCCTTTTAAAAATCAATTGCGGACAATTACGATTAACTGACTTGGAAGAGTTATTGAGCCAGATGGTGTGAGGGAGTCAAATTAATCTCAGCAATCTGATCAGCAACATTAACCCCGGGTGCTTTAAAATCGGTGTCATTTCTGCAGCCTATGTAGGTTCTGTTCAATTCCCTGACACTAAAGAGCTCCTGGTAACTCCTGGACAGTTTTGCCAATACGGTCATCAATAATACTCACAATTTCAATAAAAGTCACAAAGCATCCAAGACAAAGCAGATAACAACATGAGTACTGTAAATGCATGTACAGCATCAAATCTCTTTCCTTAGTTTTGTCTGTTTCTCTTTTCTCCGAGTTACAAAGCTACATGATAAATTTAATTCTAGCTGTATTATTTTTCAATGCAATGATCTGATACAATCTCTATTTTTAATTTTAAAAAATTAATGCAAAGCCAAAATAAAACAAAAATTGGTTATGGACGAGGGGATTATCCGCTCTTGGTGAAATTCTGATTTAATAGCATAATTGTTACAAGTTACAGGCTATATATTATATCCCTAAAAGCTGTACAGTATGCTAGTGTGTTGTGTGAGAAAAGCAGTCTCTGCCTACAATGAAAGAACAATATCAAGAAGAACAAAGTAGCATCAATCAATGCATAATAAATCTCAACAAGATGAACAGAATTTAATTCCTGGGTGTGAGTGGAAAGCTGTGAGAAGGCAGCTAAATTCATGTGCTTTTAAAGAGGAAGACCTTCAAATGAAAATCTAAGTCATTTTAAAAAAAATAATTATAATCATTGCATTTGGTATAGTGCCTTTATTACGTTGAAACATGTCAAAATGCTGTAAAGGTATTCTGTAAGGTGTAGTGACTGTGTATTTGTAGGTGAACTCAATAGCCAATTTGCATCCAGCAATGTCCCAAAAATGTTTTTGGAAGGATGATCATTCTTTTGATCTGGGGGATTGTTTTGCCAGAACAACGGGAGCAACTCTCTTCTCTTTTTTAATAATGTCCAAATGAACACTCCGATGGGACCTCAGTTTAATGTCTCATCTGACAATGCAGCACACACCAGTGCTGCACTGGAACATCAGCAGAGGTTACATGGATTCCAAGTGCCAACATGGGGCCTGAACCCACATCCATCTGACTCAGAGGTGAGAGTGCTACCAACTGAGCAAGGCTGACACCACATCGGCACCACCTAACATCCACCTAATCTGCACGGGTTGTGGTGGAGATAACTTGCTGCGTTTCCATAGAGAAAAATGGGAAAGCAGAAACGAGTGCCTTTTTGGAAATATGAAATTGTATTGCATTAAATGAGCAATAAATAACCCATGCAATACCCAACTCAGCTCAAGGTATTAATAGAAATTAATGTTTTGCATTACTTTAGGATGTTCTAATATTCCCTCCAAATAAATTTCGGTATTTATAAGTTGCATTTTGCTCAGTGGCATGAACCCTCCACATTTTTTAACTTGAATTATAAATAAGAAGGCATTTAGATACAATAAAATATCTATTACAATGCAGTTATTCATATCTCAGGGGCAGCATAATAAATCTAACATCAAAAGCATTTGACCATGCAAAAAAACTTTACTACATACTGTATTAAAAACAATTTAGCATAATCAAAAAAATTACAGCAACAAAACACAAATGTTTCCACACTAAAGCATTAATATTTTTGATTAAAAATAGAACAAATCATAATGCTATTAGCTACACAATATTACAGTAGAAATGAAAAAGGTCCTTTAAGGAAATTTATAACATAATAATAATCCTTACATTTGATATCGCGTCTTATCACCTCTTCTAGACGTTTCTAAGCACTTCACAGAATATGCTGTAAAGTGAATTGACTGGGTATTTTGTAGGCAAAACGTGGCAGCCAATTGCGCACAGCAGTGTCCCACAAACACAAACGTAAACAAACATAAACAAACATATATTTATATATTTATGTTTGCAAATGTAAATGTAAACAGTTGTGGATTATGTGACCAAATTATTATTATTTTTTTTGAGGAATTATTACCCCCGGAAAAATGATCCGCCAATAACAACCAGGTTCCTACTTATTGCTTATTAAACAGAAGCATGTTGGGTAAGGAAACTTGCCCAACGTTCGCTCTGCCGGGAATCAAACCCAGGATCTCTCGCTTGCGAGGTGCGTGCTCTAACCTCTGAGCTACAGGACTCCAAGAAGGACTAAAATAATTTTACTCTTTTGAAACAGCTCACATTTTACTTCTTTAAAAACAGACATAGACTTTAGTTTAAAGCTTCTCATTAAGTATGTTTCTCCTCCTCACAGCTTTCCACTCGCAAACAATGTCTACTGAATGTTATGTCTGTATCAAATTGATACTACTCCCACATAAACCCTTGCTCTCTATAAGAGGACAATGAGAAAATACTCCTCCAACAGCCAGCAGAATCCATTTCCTCAAATTGTCTCGAGTCCTTCTGGCAAAACACGTCAACACTCACATGAGAGGTGCTTTGTTAAGAAATTATGACCTCAATTTGATCTGCACCATTTCCTGGTTTGTGTATCGATTAAACAACATTTCCTCACGAGACTTAGCAAATTGCACACATTAGTACATACACTGTGCCATCCCACATATAGTATGTCAGGCCACCTCAGATACCCAATGCCACTTCACTATTCAACTTCAAATTGTGCTGTGATGTCGACAGTGAAGACAACAACAACAACAATATAGCGTGCATCACGCCAGGTAGCATAACACTCTGAGGTTATGCATCTCAGGCATCTTTCTCCAGATGAATTGTTTTCTTTGAGATATAAAAATCTTGAATTAAATCATGAATTGCCACACTGATTTTATCTGAAGGCTGATGGAGAAATGTTCCTTTTGAATGTTAATTTAAAAGGTTAATATCCCCCAACATTTTTAAAAAAATATCAAAAGTTATAAATAAATATGATCACCTTTGACATCTTGTTTTGCTGTGGCTTTGTAGTGTTTTATTCAGAATATTCTTGCTTCAACTGCAGGTGCTGATGAAGATTTGGGAGCAACTGATGTTGAGCATTTTTTTTAAACTTAGCAGCATAAGCAAATAGAAATAACATCTGCTGAGATACAAGACATTAACTCAGGTGTTTCAGCTTCAGTTGTGCTGTATGTATTCAGACAGTTCCACTGAGCAGCTGAAATAAACACAGGACTACATTTTATCCATTTGCATTACAGCAATCCTGTTTTTATGCTGCATTTCAAGTCACAATCCTAGATTTCTCTGATGCCAATAAATAATCTAATTATCCGTTCTAGCCTCCGCCTCTTGCATTTGCTGCATCACTTTTCAATGGTTCATGAGGCCAAAGCAATGTTAATGCAGAGGGAAATTATTGCCAAGCACAGCTATTTACATGGTGCGAATAGATCATAAAATGTTCAGCACAGCATAAAGCCCTTTGATCTATTATGCCTTTGTTTGTTCTCTGTAAAAACTATCCACTTTGTTCCACCCCCTCTGCTTTTTCCCTCTACCCTTTCATATGTTTTCATTTTCAGATGTTGTCCAATTCTTATTTAAAAGCTATTATGGTTTCTAATTCAACCCACCATTTCCGGTCTAGCATTTCATTTTCTTATACCTTTCTCTGTATAAAAGAAATCACCTAACATCTCCCTCAGTTTTTTGGCAATAATCTTAAATTTATGGCCTCCAGTTCCCCATTCACTGCACTCATCAGTGGAAATACCTTCTCCCGATTTGCCTCATCAAAACCCCTCAAGTTTCAACACCTCTATCTGGTCTCCTCTCAAACTTCTCTCTTTATTGAAAACAGCCCGAGTTTCTCTAATCCCTCTTCAAACATAAGATCTTCCCTTCCCATTCCATAGGCATTAATCCTACATTTGAAATGATGCCTTTCATGCCTGGAGAACGTCTCAAAGTGTGGTGACTGTGTATTTTGTAGGCAAACACAGCAGCTATTTGCTCACAGCAAATATTCCACAATCTGCCATGGGTGACCAATTTTATTTGGGGGAATGTTGGCCTGGACACCAGAAAAAACTGAGCACTGCATTGGAGTGACAACCATATCTTTGAAATCATAGTCCCAAGTCTTGAACCCACAACCTTCTGACTCAAGAGGCCAGAGTGCTACCAACTAAGCCAGGCTAACACAAAGATTAAACACACCATTTGATATGGAATTGTGCAATAAACTGAATTGCTTCCAGAAAGCAGTCAAAACAAATTCACTTATAAAGGCAGTGATGTAATGAAGCATGAACAAGGTTTTCTAATATCCGCGGACTCTTTCACAACATAATCTGAATTTACTTTCATGGATGATGAAAAATTCATCACCTGCTTAACTGAGACAAAGGAGTCCTTTGGACGAATACATCAGATGCAAAATAACCTGAGGAAAACTCCATCGGTGTTTAAATTTATTCTATTTATCAAGCATTTTATAGGATTCAGAATTTGGAAAATTCTTAAATGCAGACATATTTCAAGCTTTTTTTTGTAACTTTCTTTTAAGAATTACAGAAAAAGAATTTCAGAATCAAAGTTGAATTCAACAATTCGCTAAATTCTGGGTGCTCTAAAATGTCAGATAGAGCAAATCGCAGAATGTTTTAATTGACATCTGCATTGTGGGCAGGTTAGAGATATATATTTCCATTGTTGAGCAGTACTGAAGCAAGTGTTGTATCACCAACCACAGAGTAATGGAGTACTGCCTGCAGGGTCAGGTTTGAATAAGTCTTTTCATAAATACATGCTAAAAGGAATTTGTGTTAAAAATGTATGAATGAAATCCTTTTACTGGAGAAAGATTCAGCGAAACAAAAACTAAAACATGTATGGACAGGAAAAATTGTGATAATATTATACATAAGTACCTATCCTACCAGGGAAAAAAAAACAGCAGTTAGCTATAGTATAAACTAGAGTATATGCTTCAAAGATTCAAGCTGAGTAACAGACTTACTAGATTCCAAAGCATTTTGCTAATAAATGATATCTATTGGACAATCTGCAACTACATTTGTGCAAAAAGAACCAAAAAAGATGTCAATGTAAAGAGCCTTTCCTGCACATATATAAGTACCTGAGAGTTCTCCTATGTATGGGGTATTGAGCTACTGTCACTCAAGATTTGTCTCTGCATCCCACCACCTGTCCAAACGTAAGCAGAGTGAAAATCCCTACAATATTCTGAGATGGTATCCGCAACCAGAGTGAATCTAATGAATAGTTTGAGCCATTGTATTGGACCCAACTGTGATTCATAATGGCCTGCACAAAGAAGCACAGTAGTTCTGAACATTCAGGACTTAAACATGAATCTTACATTCACCATAGTGCAAATGAAACCATATGCTACCCATCACCCGAATGTCTGAAACCTGTCAAAATGAGTGAGAGTAACATTCTCGTGAATCATTCCACATTAAAGCATAAAACATGTCCATCTTTGCTTTATATAATCTACATCAAGGTAACTAGTGAGGATGGTTAAATATTTCATGATAGTACTGTTCCTTCTATTGGTAAACACTACTCCAAAGATTTGCATTATTTTCTTTGTACAGAGAGTGTTAATGCATTCTATACGTGTACTGTCTAACAATATTAGACAGTTTAATATTATTTTATGGACTTTATCAGGTTGAAGGAGATCAGATGATTTAGCCATGCAATATTTAATCATAGCATGGGTTCAGCATCATAAAGCTATAGACCAGAAATAAGTACTTCTGTGTAATCTGCATTATTATTATTATTATTTTTCAAATTAATTATTCATAAAGCACTGTAATCTTTCTATAAGAGTATGATACACACACTCAAGTCAATCTTTAGTATATTTTTATATTATCACGATTATACCAGAAATATGCAGAATTCTTTTACAATTGGAGTCGTGTAGCATATTGGTTAGTGGACTGGCCTCACATACAAGAGGACCTGAGTTCGATTCCCGAGCAGGGCAAAATGTTGGGCAAGTTTCCTTACTCCATACCGGTTTACCACAAACAGTCATGGATTGAGTGACCAAATTATTTTTTTTTTAAGTGATTATTTCCTCCCATAAACTAGTCACATAAAAGAACAAAAAAAATTGGCTGATGAAACAAAGTTTGCACTATGACAGCTAGACCGAACCAATTAACAATGTGAGGCTGATATTCCATTACATTTCTGAGGGGCATAATATCCGTGCTATCCTTAATGGGCAAAAGCAAAAGCTGGTTCAGACCCGATCTGCCTGGTAAGATAAACAGCATGAGTATATTCATCTCAAGCATTTTCCTTGCTAAACAATAATAATAATTTGGCCACTCAATCCACGACTGTTTGTCGGACACTGCTGTCCGCAATTGGCTGGCACGTTTCGCCCACAAAATATGCAGTCAATTCACTTTTTTCAGTATATTCTATGAAGCGCTTTGAGAAGTCTCGAAGATCTGATAAGGCGCTATATCAAATGCAAGGATTAGTATTATTATTAATTACAATTACGGTTTTGTGCTGTCATAAATATGATTTTATTTAATAATTACTCCACATGGCCTCAACTGTGGCCGTGCCTCAATCCCTCCATTTTACATTCTCGTTGCCCATCTTCAAATCGCACCTGAAGACTTTCCTCTTTGACCGTGCCTTTGGTCACATCCTCTTTCTTTCCAGCTCGGCATCAAACCACATAACTGTTAAGCGCTCTGAGATGCTATCCATGTGAAGTCTGCTATATAAATGTATGTTGTTGTTAGTTAATTAACTGTTACAAATCACCAACTGTTACTAATTCTCTATCTTTGGGTCAAACATACAGTTTCAATTTTGAAATGTAGAAATCTGTGGTGCACTGATTAGGAATGCCATTCCCATGTCCATGAAGCTGCATTCGGCTTTCAATACCCAGTTCACACACAGCGAGATTGCGGGTTTTAACAAAACAAAACTCGAGTACAACTGGTATCTAGCTATGTGTCAGGTTCCTGTTGAAGCACTCACATCTTGAGTGCAGGCAAATGTATTTGCAGTGTCCACCCACAAGACAAGCTATCCCATTGAGAATGAACACACTAACATCAACAGCTCTGAAGGTGGTTCTTTGGGTCAACACAACGATGTTTTGGATGCCCTGGGGACCAATGGTATGAATTGAGAGGGACAGACCTCTATGACACAACACAAAGGTCAAGAGTTTTACTGTAGAAATGTTTTTGCATTCGTGACTTGAAATAAATCCAATCACTTGACCTTCTTATAGAGATTTCTAGGTCACAGTCAGAACCATTGTAATGCTGTGTTGCACATTCTAGGTGTGTGTTTATTCCTCTTCCAGCTCTCTGAAGTTCGATCATTACGTCTGGGATAAAATGCATAATTTTCCTTTATTCTGGACTATCACTCAAATCTGCTGCCAGTCCAGTTCTGTAAAACAACACTTGTCCCATTGTAAGTGATATGAATCGATTTAATAAGCGCTCCTAGGATCATTTTCCATTTAGATAACACAATTTAGATATTTATTTCAAATGTATAATGTTATCTGGGATCAAGAGTGGAAGACATGTCACAAAGATTTTGAATCAATTTCCATTTCTATTGTGCCTCTTCAAATAACTTTTCTTCTGAATCCATCTCCACATGATAGTTTCACCAGCCCTTGTGACTTGCTTTGCAATTATGTATTGCAAATTGGAAATTATCTAGTATTTGTTATAAGCAATGATTTGATGCCACTTTCATGTCTAATTGCAGCTAAAAACACAATATAAATGAAGCATTAGATGGGGAAGGGCAACAGGATGTGGTTTTCTGTTTGAGTCAGGTTACAGAGCCAATGATGTCTGCGTTCATTCATAGTCAAGATCCTAATGAGGTGAGTTTACTGGACAAGGGCCAGATATCCAACAGCTTACCAGATATTTCTTTGTCTCCATTGTCTTTGAAGCCATCTCAGTAAAACCACATCAAAGCCACTGTGGTTCTCAGTGAGGCACAACCACTTCTCACAAACACCAAATTCATACTCTTCTGTTATACTCCATTAAGCACATATTTTACATACTAGATAGTGTCAGGAAACTGTTAAATCAAATATTTCTTCACCAGATATTTCCTTTTGTCAAATTTGTTGAACTCACAGTTCTTGAATTAACTCAGTAAGCAGATTAATTTGCCACATAACAATCCTGTAATAATGACACCCCAAAAAAACACTCTATCTGGGAATGTGGTACAGGAATGTGACACACAGTAGAATAAGTCACAACAGGAATGTGGTAGAGAATTATTACACACAGCGGAATATATCCTGATGGAAATGTGGTACCGGCTATCAGTTAAAAGATCCTAACTGAAAGCAGCAATGTAAATAGTACCTTAGACCAGATGCACAATCCATATCTTCCAAGAAACTCCATATACATCTTGCAGGAACCCAGATCAGACCTGAAATCACCTCACAATAGAGGTCTCATGTGTCAGAGTGACCTACAGTTATTTCCTTGCAAAAANTGCAGTTTGTCACAAAGTGTTTTCCAATAGGAAGCCCCCAGTAATGTTATCAGTTATCTGAGTAGCACAGTTTGAAGTCCAGAGAGAGAAGACAAAAAGATCAATTAAATCATGTGCATGCTAACCACGTAAAGGTGGTTTCTTCAGCAATGGAATAAGGGAGAGTGGGTCAGAAGTTAGTAGCTGACGGAGTCAAACATCAGCGTTGCCAACAATAAATCTCTCACTGGCTTTTGGCCTCAGTGTGGGTTGGTAAATGGTCTGTTAGAAGCACAGTTTTTTTTAGAATAATATTTGCTGCGTTTCCCCAGAGGTGAGTTTAATGTGTTCTCTGATATTTTGAAACGCTCAATTTCTTAAAGTCCTTAACGTTTGCTTTTCTCCTAAATCATTTAATCATTTTTTCCTTCAATATTTTTACATCCCCAAAACTGAACACAAGATCCACCAGTTATTTTCACATTATTTTCTCAGGAATGCACGGATAAACAAATATTTATAAAGAAAACACAGAGGGTAAATCTGAATTTAAATAGCATTTAAAAAAATATTTTCAAAAGTTCAAAATGTGCCTTCTTTCCCTAAGGTAATACAAATAATTGAGAAGAATAGCAACTGGTTTACCACAGTATGCAACAGAAAGGCAGAAAGACTGTTAGTATTCTTGCACTCATACTTACTTGAAAAGAAAAAAAATGACAAGGCGATGAGGAAAGAGCAGGGGAGTGGGACTAGTTGGATAGCTGTTTCAAAGAGCTGGCACGGGCATGATAGCCCGAATGGTTTCCCTCTGAGCTGTAGGACTCTATGATTCTTGGCACGGACACCAGGAGAAACTGCCTTCTCTTTCTGAATTGTGTCATGGGATCTTTAACATCAACAACAACAACAACAACACAACAACAACAACAAGATTCCATTTATAGAGCGCCTTTCACGTCGGGAAACAGGCAGACAGAACTTCAGTTGAATGTCTCATCTAAAGGGCAGGAGGTGAGTTGCAAAACAACTACAAATTATTTCAAACCATGGTGCTCCATATAACTGCAAGTTGCTATTGTTGCTGTTGATGCTGTAATAGGAGGACAGTAAACTGGGTATTCTGGAAGAATTAGAACAGGTGACCCGAAATGCCTACTTCTTCCGGAATACAGAACACAGTGTCGGCAGCTGTGGTTCAAGCAGAAACCAGCAATTTATTTAAGAGGAAATTATGCCTTATGAGGGAAAGAAAATAGAGGGGTTTGTGAAAGGGGATTAAGAGGGGTAGAAGTTGGAGTATAAGCACCAGCATAGACTAGTTTTGCCAAATGACCTTTTCCATGCTATCGTGTTCTATACCCTATTGTCTGGGTTTACTTTCTACCATTTAAAATCTTATATAGCTTTATATGATTCCTTCTGAAGCATCACCTTTCAAGATTGAAGAGCCCTAGCCTGTCTAATTCCTGTTCATAGTTCTTTCCTCTAACATTGGGGATTTTTTTTGTTGATCTTTACTGCACTGCCTCTTATGTTTTCCTGACCAGACTCACCAAAGAATTCCTTTGGTGTGATTGACCAGATTACTGTATTGTTAGAGAGTAACTTCTGGGGATCTGAACCCAACTGATTTGGCAATATAGCCCAGCATCCTCTTTGCCTTGCTTATTGCTACCTAACACTGTTTTAATACAAATCAACTAACACCCACATATCTCTTTCAACTTTCCCCTTGGCAAGTTTTATCGCAGCCACATGCCTCCTATTTTATCTTCCTATCTACAGTTCCTTGTAGTTATGTGTTTAATTTCCTTTGCCAGTCATCAAGAACTCTTTGTTCAATCTGACCAGGACCATTGTTCTCCACCTTCATCAAATTGACCGCCTCCGACCATACCTTACCCCAAATGTAGTCGAAACACTCGTCCATGCAAACGTCTGGCTCCAGCCTTCTGCTTGTCACTCATGCCCTTCTTCCACCATTGGTGGCCGCACATTCAGCCACTACATCCCGAAATTCTGGAACACTCTTCCTGTATCCCTCTGCCTTGCCCTCTCCTTCACTACCTTCAGGTTGCGCCTGAAGACCTTCCTCTTTAACCGTACCTACGGTCACCTCCCCCCTGCCCCAGCTCGGCATCTTGCTCCGACACTGTCAAGTGCTCTGGGATCCTACTCTGCGTGAGAGGCATTATATAAATGCGGGTGGTTGTTGTTAAATGTTTCTGCCTTCTCTGATTCCACAGTTCCCTCCAATTTGGTATCATCTGAAAATCTAACTATAGATTCACTTAATATCACTTCACGTAATATCTGTCCCATTAGCACTTCTGCCCACAGCACTTCTCCATTGGAGTGTCAGACTAGGTTAGGAGCTCAAAGACAAAGAAGTGGAGCTTAAACCCACAACAATCTGACTCACAGACAAGAGTGAGCCAGGCTGACACCTAACTTTTTGTCTGCTGATATACTTCCATAGTCATTCTTGCAATAATCAGCTGCATCGATTTAACAGCAATGAAGAGAGCAAGCTAATTTCTTATAACACAGTGTGCTAGGTACGTATGAATAACATGCACTATTACCCTGCTGAACACAGGCCTTTATTCTCCACAGAAATAGTTTGACAGCCACTGTGTGGTTACAATCCTTGAAAATATAAAATAACAGACATGTGTGTGAGAAAGACTTACTCAATCCAACGAGTGGTTCAGACATTGTCCTAAGGAGGGTTGTGAGAACTAGCTAAATACTGCCTTACAGCCTTTCCTTCCACTTGCTTAAGATACATAATATATATAGTTTTAAATATTTTATACAAACAATCTTTGTAGTGTCTTTTCCTATAATTCTCCTGAGTAAGTTTATTTCTAGATACAAAGTCAACTCGATCTCACTCAAGTTTTCTCAGCAGGCTTCAGTAATTGGGTGCCAAGTAGCCCTCACCAAAAGGAGAGTTCCTGTGGAGAAATAACTACACTGCTTGTATATTCCAGCACTGGGGTGATGCTCCAGTGGAGATGCTGACACTTGAACATCACTCTTTACATCAGCTATGGTATTTTATATTTAGAAATCCAGAGATTTCTGTTTTTCATTCCTCATATGTGTGAAGCTTAGGACAACATTGCACAAGTGTCACAGTGAACTTTAGATCAGTGTTTTCTTTCCTGAGTAACTAATGCCAAAACAATGGTAGCAGAGACTGGCAATGTACATAATATCCGACAAATATATAACTGCCTTTAGCCAATTTTGTAGCTGTCCTTAGACTCGGTCTTGTTGACATTCAACTTAAGAAAATTAGAGTTCAACCAGGACTTGATGTCTGCCAGGCAAATGGTCAGAACAGCATTGGTCCTAGAATCAAGGGTAGAGGCAGAGAGAGTTGAGTGTCATCCATGTACTTGCATAAGATGGCCTACACATGATAATAATAATCCTTGCATTTGATGTTTGGTATCACTAAGTGGGAACATACAGATGGCAAAAAGGAAAGAAACAAATATAGAGCTCTGAGGAATGCCATATGTGACTGTGCGGGGGTGAGAGGAGAGCCATTGAATCGCCGCCTCTATTTGAAACAGGATGTAATAAGCAGGTTTATTATGACTTTAGGAACATAAGAACATAATGTAATACAGGCTGTTTGATCTGTATCAGATCATGGCAGATCTCTTTCAATCCCTGTTTCCGCACCTTTTCTCCATCTACAATAATATCCTTTTTTCCCACATTTCTAATCCTTTTTTTAAACATCTCAATTCATTTTGCCTATTCAACTTTCTAGGGTGTGCATTCCACATTCTTACAACTGTTTGTGTGACAAAATGATTTCTGATCTCACCTCTCACCATTTTAGCTCTAATTTTCAGGTTGTGTCCCTTCCTTTGAGATCTATATAAAATAAGAAAGAAATGTCCTAGCTTATCAATTCCCTTTATTACTAAGTGTATATACTTAAATATACTTTATTAAGTATCTTTGTATGATCAGCCTTTAACCTCCTCGGCTCTTAAGGAATAAAACCCAAGTTTACCCATTTCTGTCAAAATAGCTAAGCCTCTTTATCCTTGACATTAATCTTCCACTCAGAAAGTGCATGTATTATATATATACTGGGATGCATGGTTAGAATTCTCAAATAATACTTAGTATATTTAATCCAGAAAAGTTTCATTATATAGCAGAACACAGATCAATGGATGGGGAATGTGAAACAAGCTGAGTAAGGTCAGTCATACCCTGTTCAAATAAATCTCCTGCCAGGTTGACAAAGTAGTGCTATAAATGGCATCAAAATGGTACACAGTGGGGTGGACTACCTTCCCACCCACGAACAGATGCTTTGGTGTGGGGCTGGAGAAATAGGATTGAATAATTGTGATAATGTTTAAAACAATACCTATATCCCTTCTACTTCCAGTGTTGTTAAATTAACACAAACCTCAAACCTCACGAGATCTCTTTTTTTGGTCAGCCGCTTGCGAAAACCCATCCCCAAGCTTAAGTCCCCAAACCAGAGAGTTCCATGTATAATGCCACTTACACATGGAACATTCCGTGTGTCTGGAATGAAAATGTATGGACTCTCCCTGGAGGAAGGCTTACCTAATTCCGGAGAAGTATTAGGTGCAGATTGGCGAGAGCCAAGGGTTGGGAACTCTAGATTATGAGTTAGAGTAAAACCAAGACCTGAACAGTGGGATTTGGTGACCGTTTTGAAATATAATTCCATATAGCAAACTTGAAAAAGCATAAAAATAGAACAGAAGACCTCGCACAGCAAAGTTTTGGGAAACTGTGACTTGATCCCAAACCCTTGACCTGCTCAAGATTGATTCCTACTGTTTATGATGTCAGTCCACCAACAACTAAATAAAAAAAACTATAGATACAGTATATGGTCAATAAATCAAATTCATAAAATGTTGATGCTTCATTTGACTTTCCACATTAACTACTATGACCAGAAAGCCACAATGCAGTATCAAGCTTGTACCTACAAATAGAATAATACAAAGCATCTAAGCATCTAAATGATCAGAAGGCAAACATTTATAAGACATTTCGGGTTTGAGTCTTAGGACTAGTTACTTAAAATGTAAGATTGCAGAAAAATGTTAAATTCAGAATGAATTTGGGAATATTTCTTCTCACAGTTCATACAAAAATACCTGCACTTTTTTTTAAGTTGACCTCCAAACTTAGACTAAATTTAATTTTTTTCCAAAACTTGGCAAACTTTCCAGCCATTTATAGACAGCCCTCTACAACACAAGAGTCCAATCATGAAGTATTCTCTTTAATGCAATTAATCAAAGCCTCTAGTCGCTGAAATGAATAAATTAGGAGGTAGTTTTCTCTCTCTTTGTATTTATGATCACTGAAGACTAGACTATGCCTGTCAAAACCTAGCTGGCTTTTGACAGCTATCAACTGCAGGCATTGTGTGCAGTGCTGATCAAATCGATCCCTCCTTATTCACTCAACCCCGTACTGTTCATTTGTAAGAGAGGAAAATACAGAAGAATATAAGAAGCATGTCCGTTGTCATAGCAGCAGTTTGCTTTTGCTTCTATTCAGCTTTTCAAAGCAAATCATCAGTAACTGGACATTCTCCTTCAGAAGGAGAGTTTTCAAGACATGCAAAGTAACATAAAGCCTCTTAAGGCTAGTCATTTGTGACAGGGCTTGCAAATCCTGGTGGGTCCCTGGTAGAGAAAATCCTCCAAATGAATGTATTTCCCTTTAAGAAGGCCTTAGAGACAAGGACCTAATTGATGAAATGATGAAAAAGACAGTTGTCAAATTAAATAATCATCCAACCCTAGGCTATTCAAACAGCATCATGTTGGGTTACAGAGAGAAAGCTGGAGGTCAGAAACTCAGGAGAAGCTCAGGAAGAGTGGCCTTCAAAGAGCAGATAAAATGGTGAAGGGCAGTGTTGTTGTTTTCTTGGTAAAAACCAATTATGTAACCTGTGTATTAGTTTTTTTGAAATTTGGTGTCTGACTAATGTGCAAACTCTTTGCTGTGCTTAAGAATATCCAAACCAGAATGCCACATACAAATGGAACACGCACTCTTTCCCTGAAAGGATGCACATTGCTTACCTAATTCTGTAAAGTACTAGTTTGGCAAGAAGCAAAATTTAGGGACCCAGGATGTGTGTCAGTCAGTCTGGTAGCACTCTCATCTCTGAGTCAGAAGGATAGGGGTTCAAGCCGCATATTGGAATTTGAACTCATATCGTCAAAGACACGCCAGTGGAGGTGATACTGGTGAGACATTAAACCATGACCCTATCTGTCTGTTCAGGTGGATGTTAAAGATCCCATAGCACTATTTGAAAAGAAAAGTGAGTTTCTGCCAGTTTCCTGGCCAACAACTCCCCTAAATACAATTGGTCACTCACTTCTTGGCTGCCGCATTTGCCCACAAAACACACATTCACTCCACATTGCAGTATATACTGTAAAGTGCTTTAGGATGTCCTCCTGGCATAACATGTGCTATACCAAATGCAAGGAATGTTATTATTATATTGGACCTTGTTCAAGACATTCAAAGGCTGCCCTCTAGACATAGAAATTATCCAGCCAGTAGTTTGAAGTTTCCAAGCAATAACAAGTGCAATTGGAGTGTATAGGACATGCCAAGCTATTTACAACCAAGCGATTGATTGCTGTATCACTCTGAACTCCATGTGGGTGCTAAGTAATTGGTAAGCCTCAAAAAAGAAGCAGAGAGCACCACTGTTAAAGCCATCGGCTCCTGCTCAATACAGCCCTCCCACCGGCACTGGCCATTGCTTAAATAGCTCCCCCCATCCCATCAAACCCAGCCCCAGGTTGAAAAAATCTGGGTGCACTCTTCACCAAATTAATCTCCTTTTTAACATTTAGTCTTTCTTTGCTTTTCTTGCATGCATTGCATTTCTGAAATGTCTCGGATGCATCTTTTGTTGAGTTTATTTTTGATTCTGTATCTATTTTTAACATGAAATTCCAGCACTTGATGAAACCCCTTTACTCCAGAATGTGTATATTCTGTACACTAGTTTTGAACTCATGGGCGAGGCTGACGATCCAGTGCAGTGCTGGGGAGTGCATTGTGGGTTGTTCTGTCCTTTAGATGAGACATTAAACTGAGATCCCATTTACCTATTCAGGTGGATTACAAAGATTGCACTACTCAAAATGAAAAGGGAGGTCTTCCAGTGTTGGTTTGTGAGAAATTGCTGTATGCAAATCGGCTGTTGTGCTCGCCTAAACAATACACAGTCACTACACTTTACAGTAAATATGATGAAGTTCTTTAAGACATCATGACAACGTGATAAGACACTTTATCCAACACAAGATTATTATTATTTATATATTATTTTATATTACCTATTTCTAGTTGGCTGTTTTATCTGCCAATTTTATTCTGTTTTATCTTTCAATTTATCTGTGGTGCTTCTCTTTTTATAGCTTGAAAGTTTGCTTTTAAAAATTGTTTTTCTTTTTCTGTTCTGACTATAAGCCTATTTATGTTATGATTCTTCAACTTGATTATCCTTCCTCTTCAATCGTGCTTACGGTCACCTCCTCCCTACCTTCAGCTTGGCATTAGGCTCCGCCACTGTTAAGCGCTCCAAGACGCTGCCCCGCCTAAATGGCGTGTTATGAATGCAAATTGTTGATATGTTATGATCACCATCTCTTTAATGGTCTCCAGGTCACTGAATTGCCCTGGTCCATTACTCAGCACCAGATCCAGTACAACAGCAGAGTAAATTGCTTCAAACTAAGCAGCAAAGCTGTTTGATATAATACTAATCAACAACAACACATTGAAAGAAGTGCAATCCAGAACAGAATGCCATTTCTTATGTTAGGATACGAGTCAGTGACATTATGAATAAGCATTCCTCTTCACTGCTAGGAGCTTTGGCACAACAATTACCTGAACTTTTATTATTTTTACAAAGTATGCAGCTTTGTTGGCTTAATCTTATGCAAAAATAGAAAAAACAAATCAACTACAACAACAAACTACAACAAGAAAATTACATTTGTATAGCACCCTTCATGTCTGGAGGACATCCCAAAGCACCGGACAGACAGAGTTTTGGACCCGAGCTGGGGGTCGGGATCAGGGAGGGTGGAGGGCAGGGGGAGAAGTAGGGAGATGGAAAGCACGGTCGACAAAGGGTCATGGACCCGAAACGTTGACTCACTTTCCTTTCTCCATAGATGCTGCCTGATCTGCTGAGTGTTCCCAGCGACTTCTTTGTTTGTTTCAGATTTTCAGGATTTGCAGTATTTTGAGTTCAGCTTTGAAATTAATATGTGAATACCAAATGTAACAAAAATCAATTATTAAATGAGACAATTCTTGCAGATTTAATTTGAATCAGAACAAATATGTCATAGAATAAAGGAAATTTGCTGAGAATACAACAAAAATCCATGGCATGAGATCGATCAATAGACAGTAAGCCCAAATATCAACAGATACACGCTGAGCACTGACCTTCCCGCAAGCCTTTCTGAATTAAAGGCATTGTTATCACAACCTCACGGCCTCTCAAGTTATAAACTGTCACATTTTTCCTCTCACTTAAACTGAATGAAATAACTAATCATCAGATGTTCATTCAAACGCTTATTGTACATGCAAAGACAGGTGGATTGTAAAAAAAAAGCTTTGACTATGCTGGCTTACCTTGTAGGATGGCATTAATATCCATTTCATTAGGTTCTGTTCCCCAGCAGTAACTACAACTAGCAAAAATACACTGTCATCGACCTGCTTATTGATCACTTGACTTATCGGTGTTCATTGACTGAATCTCTTTTTGAAGCAGTATATTTGTTGCTTCAGCAAATGCAATGACATTTTCAGAACTGTAAACCTCTGCATACATCCCCAATCATCACTCTCTTAAGCATTTTCAAGCTTCCTTTTAGCCATTCAATAATTTAAATGCTTGTGACCTAATACCGTAACACTAGAAATTCTATACAATTCCCTACAGCAAAATAATTTGGAAGTTATGGAATTTGCGTGGTAAATGCAAGGCGTTAAAACACACCAAATCCCGTAGGTCCATTTTGGGGATCTAAATATTCATGGTATTGGAGGTAGGGATAGGGAGAACCTGTTACTTTAAGCAAATTCTTTCATTTCGGCTTTTGCAATTTTCACACATAAATATATGTTTCTTGCGGCATCTGTTTAGCAAGAGGTGGCTCCTGTTGTCAAAGATTTGTTGTTAACTCAGCACAGAGAAGGTTCTCAACTACCACTGAGAAGCTTTTGCAACTTAGGGAGTTGCAAAACCTCGGAACCAGGATACTGGTGCTTCACTATAAAAGGCATGACGTATACATTGCATACACATCAAAGTGACTGTGAGCAGCAGAAGGGACAAAGCACCTATTTTCCTTCACTTGCACATTTAGTTCAGTCTATGAAAGTCTATCGGGTTAGCAGCCACTCAGACACTGTAAGAAACGTATATTTTTGTTTGAATATAACGATAGCTGAAATGAAAGAATGTTTGATTTAAAGTAACAGATTGGTGAGTCAGTGAATTAAGGGCATCAATTTTAGATAGCAAACAAACGAGCAAATTAGAGAATTTTCATGCACATAGTTAGAATGTCCTGCCGGGAGAGATGGCTGAGGCAGAATCCAATTTAGCTTTCAAAAGAGGACAAGATACATATCTTAAAGGAGTTAACTACAGGGATATGGGGACAGGACAGGTAAATGGGACTGGAAGGAATGCTCTTAAAATGGCAGTACAAACATGAATGACTGAATGTCATTCTTCTGTGCTGGAAATTTCTATGGCTTTATGGTTCATGGGCAATTTCACCAATGCTGAGAAGCATGGAAAAAAAATCTGACCATTAAGGGGTTAAAATAAATTGACAGGTGCGAGAAGGAAGCTGAGAAAAATGGATATGCAGGAAGGTTATGTTGAACTGATAAAAATTACATAAAATATTTTCTCACATTTCCAGTGTCAATAAAACTATTAATTCACAGTCCTGGTCCTTCCATGACAAAAGGATAATTTCTTACACTTAAATTAATAGTGTTAGTTATCACATTTTAACTACCTTTAATTTGGGTCAATTATGCTTTTATCAGTCTTGTTAAATGACAGTCTAATCTGCAATCAGAGGCAGTTTGGGATTGGAACTGACTCTATGGTCACTTTAGGCAAATCCTAATCACTTCAAGGTACTTCACAGCATATCCACCCACCACAGGTTAGATAATGCAATGTTGCTGCTCATGACTGCACCTGGAACTTTTCAAACTCGATCTCCCACATTGCAGCCGGCAGAACTGGAAAAGACTGTTTCTGAAGTGGTCACGAAAACCACACAATTTACTCTCACACTTCAGAGACCACAACAGAAAATCTATCCAAAAAGCAATGCCAGACTATCAAATAGCGTGGCACTCAGACAATGTTAAATATTGTTAAGACCTTATGTTAAAAATGTTGGACTTTTAATTATTTTTTTAAAATGCTGAAACTAATTTAATTCATTTAATCCATAAATCTCTCTTTTTAATTTCTTTCAAAGAAGTAAATAAATGTCAGCAACATTTAAAATGATCTACTGACATTTTCTCATGCACCATTTGTGAGAGTAAAACAGTTTCACAAGATTGGTTCATATGAAGAAGGTCCTTCAGCCCATCTAATCTCATCCTCCCAGAATACCTACCCTATCATTCTCATCACAACATCAAGCTGTTTACTAAATGAGTTGAATGCCCTGGCCTCAACCTCCTGTTAATGTATTCTAACAATTCAGCATCCTCTGGACAAAGAAATACCTCCTGGGTCCGTCCTGAAATTTCCTTTGCAACTCTAAAACTGTATCCACTTCTACTGCCTTAGTGCATCCGAAAATATTATTCTGAATTTATTTTCTCAATTCTTTTTAAAATCGTACATTCCTCTGTATACTTCAATAGATTCTTGAATACTGGGAGGCCAGTACTATACAAAAAACAATAGTTCATTTCCTGATCAAATACAATATAACTTCCTCACCCTGGGCGAAGAGAATAAGGAGGCCAACAGTAGGATACCGACTGGGCAACCTCATTAGGCTAGTTTCCAATTTGATAGATTTACAATGGACAATGTGGGACAATGTGTAAGTGAGTTTATCTATACACAATGACCAGTTTTCAGAATTTTGCACATTGTGCTGTTTCAAATTTTAAGAGAACTTTATGAGTGGACAGGACTTCAAATGTCTTTATAAACTATTTCATTGTATTCATGCTCTTATCCAAACATGTTGATCTTTTAAAGTCTGAAAATCGTAGTTACCAGCTGCCTGAAAATTCACACTTGTATTTGATTAGAGAAAATTCTGTTGCTGATCTATTTCAGGTTTACTCATTATTTTGTAGTATAAAGCTGGATATAAATTCTCAGGGCAGTCAAAAGACCATCCACTCTGTTCCTGAAATAAACTGTGATTTGAACTCTCTTGAAGTCCTTGTGGACAAGGATTATTATTAGGTGTGTGGAGTAAGGAAACTTGTCCAAGGTTTCGCCCTGCCTGGAATTGAACCCAGGTCTCTCACTTGCAAAGCGAGTGCTCTAACTGCTGAGCTACAGGACTCCAATTTGTGGTAAAAGTACCACAAATTGGATACTATTTTCTCTCTTTTGTTTTGTTATGTTTTCTGATTTCACATGTCTGTGTTTTGGGATTTCATGTGATTATAAAGCAAATAGTAGCCAAGCAGTAACACACATCTTCCTCTCTTGCCAGCTAGTTTCTATCATGGCAGCCTAAGGGTTTCTGATTTATTCTATAAAAATGGAAATGGTCTCTGTGTGATATGGGGAAAGATTGATCAATTGAACTGAGTGGATTGCTCTTTGAAAGAGTCAGCCATGAATGGCTAAAATATTTCCTTCTGCACTTTAACGTTCTATGGTTCTATGTTGTCAACACCAATCACATTTCAAGTACAAATTGCTACTTTTCCTTTAATTTGCGTTGCAATGCATCTTTACTAAATTGTAGGTACTAAAATATTATTTTTTTAAAAAGAAAAACATAAATGTGCCAAAAAGCACAAAAATTAAATAGGTTGAATAAATGTTTCACAGAAGGTTAAGTTACTGAAGCAGGCCTGAGTGCATTACACTAGTTATTATTGCTTTAAGTCATTCAGTCTCACGACTAACACCTTAAAAGTAATTTGCAATTACATCAGTATGAGTTCTTCGAGTTTTAATACCTTCATTTGGAGTTTAATGGGAGTATAAACCATTTTATTTATATTTTTAATCACATTAGCAGAGATTTCTAATGTGAAAAGTGCTTTTCTTCCCCCATGATATTAAAAATAACTACTGGAGTACTTGAACAGAAGTAGCTCAATTACTAAGGTATACATGAGAAAAACAATGTCAAATATTTTCCTCTTAAATGGATCGGAAAGCAAAGTAGTGAACTCTGACTTTAACTATGAACCACCAAAGCACACAAAAAGTGTTGAACACATATAGTGGATTATGGTATTTTTACTGAATGCCTACTGTATACTTTAAACCCCCACAATTGGGACTTTGAACCCACATAATCTAGGTTGAAACTTCAGTGCAGTGATGGGGGCATGTTGCATTGTTGGAGGTGTCATCCTTCAGATGCAGCATTTAATCGATGTCCTGTCTACCTGTTTATGGACATTAAAGGTCCCATGGCACTATTCAAAAAGAGAAGGATTTTTTTTCCTGGTGTCTTAGCATTTTCTAAAAAAAAGAAGAAATATATTGAGTAAAGCTTGCAATTTCTTTAAATATATTTTCTGAGAGTATGACAATTTTCAATTTCCTCCAGTCCCTGTTGGCTTCTCTCGTTCTGGTACCGATCCCACACTAAGACAGCATGAGTGGAAGTGCAAACACATCATGCAGAATTACAGATCACTCTCTCTTTCCTCCCCCCCTCATTCCACAGTGAGGAGGCATCTCACAGTAGAAAGGCATGGATGCATTTGATGCAACTAGGAGATAACTGCAAGGACAAGGATAAGAGTCCCTCCTTCTATTCCCTCCATGAAGGAGTATTTAACAAATAGAAGGGAATAAGGTCTATGCATCCAAACGTATCTTTGACCTTCAGTTTATACAATGTTGTGTTCTGACAAAGATCATACTAGCAAACCATATTTCTGACAAAACTGATTTGAAACCACAGTGAAAAAGTTCAATTTTTACTGCAGCGTTTTACCAAAACCTATCCTCAAAATTACACTGCTGGCAAATAGATTTATTACTAAACTCTGCCATGAACAACAGCAGAGAAGGGGTTAATAGTCAAATTAGCTGTAACACAGAAAGAAAGATCCCAGATGCAATTATACTTACATTTATAAGTGGTGAATGCCCTCAGGTTACAATTTAGTAAGAAATTCATGATTCATATCATTGAGGTCAATATTAACACAAGGTCAAATGAGAAGGTAAGTATGAGAAGTGCCTTCAAGTGGTTTGGAAAAACAATTTTTAAAATCTCCTATCCCAAAATAGAAATCCCATTTCACGCTCTTTTTTCCTTCCCCTGAACAATCTGGAGGTTTACTATTCCAGGTCTCACCAGAGAATTGCTCAGCTGATATCAGTTATAAACTATCAGAAAGCCTTAATCCAGTGATGACTAACTTTTTCATTCAAGATGTCAGCCAGGAGGCTTGAAAGTCCAGATAATCCAGTACTGTACTGGTTGGGTCATGCTGCTTCTAAATACTGTACCATTATTTTTAATCACTAAATACTTAATACACTTTCTTCTCCTGATGTTTTGTTTTCTTTTATTAATGATTTTAGCTTACATTATTGAAGAGAGGGGAAACTGGCTTAGTGGAATTACTGAGGCCTGAAGTCAGCATTGAGTGTTACAATTAACAGAACCATAGTCAAAAATGTACAAGATTGATAAAGTAACCTGGGTTCGGAACTAGGTTTGGACTCAGATTATTTCAGCTCTCACATTGCCTTCAGGTAAAAAATACTTGGCAAAAAATACCAACAGGCATGAAAGCTTCATAGCAAAATCCAGCTGTGATAAAGATCAATCTTAAGTCACTGACTTCAAAATTAGTGATGGAAAGTACGAACTTCAAAGAAAAATCCCTCAAAAAGAAAATATATTACAACCAATAAAATATTGCAGACGATGATCAAAGATTTATATGATTTATTTGTGTTCAAGAGCATTAGTTCATACTTGCTGGTTTATGATTTCCCAAAAAGCTTGTGGAACTTTTGATATGATGCAACTGCAAAACACAGAAGCACAATCATCCATCATGCACATCACAAAGAGTAAGTGTAACAGACCAAGAGCGAGTGTCAATCATGTCAGGCAATAGCTTGGCTCAGTTGGTAGCACTCTCGCCTCAGTCAGAAGATTGTGGGTTTGAGCCCCATGTCGGGACATTTCGCTCACTGTTGAGGCTGACATTTCAGTGCGTTGTCAGAGGTGCTATTCTATGCATGAGTTGTTAAACCAAAGTCCCGTCTGTCTATTCAGGTGGACAATAAAGATTCCATGGCACTATTCGAAAAGAGAAGGGCATTTCTCATGATGTTTTGGCCAACAATCCCCTATAATAAAATTGGCGATTCACTTCATAGCTACATGCTGGACACTGTTGAACAAAAATCGGCTTTCAAGTTTGCCTACAAATACACCATCACTAAACTTTAGTAATAATAATAATAATAATCCTTGCATTTGATATAGCGCTTTTCACATCGGGAGGCCGTCCCAAAGCGCTTCACAGAACACACTGTAAAGTGAATTGACTGTATATTTATGGGCGAACGCGGCAGCCAATTGCGCACAGCAATGTCCCACAAACAGTCGTAATTGAAAATGACCAATTTATTATTGTTTTTGGTTTTTGGAGGGATTATTATTAGGTGTGTGGAGTAAGGAAACTTGCCCAAGGTTTCGCCCTGCCTGGAATTGAACTCAGGTCTCTCGCTTGCAAAGCGAGTGCTCTAACCACTGAGCTACAGGACTCCAGTAATTCTTACGAAGCACTTTGAGACGTCTTGGTTATTTATTTATTTTTGGACAGCTGGGTGTTTGACACACGTGGAAACCCATCACCATGCTTAAGAGCATCCAAACCGAGTTGAGATTTCTAGGCATCATGGAAATCCCAGAGATAGATTGTTTAAATGGAGAGATGCATCCTACTTAACTAATTCCGGAAGGATTAGATGCAGGTTGGCAAGAGCCAAGGCTTGGGGTACCCATAATGTGAGTTGGGGTACTACTGGTGTCTAATCAGCTAAAACCGCATAGCTTGCCATTGATATTGCTGTCCAGCAAGCTTTCCCGCTGCTTTGTCCAGCTAGGATCACCCTACCATTTTGGGTTTTGTCTTGCAGGGTTAACAGGAGCTGAGTGGGATGACTCCCTGCCCCCAGTGACTGGTCTGTCCTTCCAAGTCCGGCCGATGAGCCAGGCTGGCTGTGCTGTCATCAGCAGTGCGCTGGAATGCTGCAGACCCGCCGGGCTTAGGAACTGGACTACCGAGACCACCACATCGGGCTGGCTCGATTCTGACATTCCATTGCCAGGCATGACATGGTAGAGCCAGTTCAGCTCCAAGGAGACTCTGCTTTCCTCCTCCCCAGAGGATAGTCACTATACTAACCTCCTTGGGGGGATGTCTTGACGACGTGTTAAGGAACTATTTCAAATGCAAGGATTATTATTATGTCATGAACACACTCACAGTGACAGTGATATAAACTCCGCACCCAATCAAACTCTGCAATAATCTGCTCCACTTTCCTCACTTGCTCCACTTGCTCTCCTTCCAATCCCGCTGAGACACAGCAGGTTATTGCAACTTTGAGTTTCCTACAGTTTCGTTAGTTAAACAGGCCAGAAAGTCACTTAGCAGATTCAGCAGTATTCTCAGATAAGAAGCCAGTGCAGTCTTTGCTTCTCACTCTTCACAAATGTACCATTATTATTATTATTATTATTTATCATTTGGCTTGAAAGATTTATTTGATGAGCTTTGATTTTAGTTTTCAGCATTTCTTCTGTTTCACTTATCTATTCATTTGGAACAGACCTCTGCAGCTGCTTGCTCTTTAGAATACAACAACAACAACAACAAGATTCCATTTATAAAGCGCCTTTCACGTCAGGAGGACGTCCCAAGGCGCTGCACAGTTGGGTCATGACCCGAGCAGGGGGGAAATGGTCAGGGTGAGGGGAGGGGAGGGAGCGAGGAGGGGGGAAATGGTCAGGGTGAGGGGAGGGATGGGAGGGAGCGAGAAGGGGGAAGAGAGTCGAGAGGGGAGCTGAAGGCTCGGTCAAAGAGAAAGGTCTTGAGACCGGCCTTGAAGGAGGAAAGGGAGAAGGCGGCGAAGGCACTGGGGGATAGAGTTCCAGAGCTTAGGGGCTGAGAGGCTAAAGGCCCGGCCACCGATGGTAGGGCGGTTGGGGCGGGGGACGTGGAACAGACCGGAGCCAGAGGAACGGAGGGTACGGGCAGGTAGGTAGGGGGATAGAAGGTCAGAGAGGTAGGAGGGAGCACGGCCGTGAATGGCCTTGTAGGTGAGGATGAGGATCTTGAATTCGATCCTCTGGGGATGGGAAGCCAGTGGAGGCGAGCGAGGGTGTGAGTGATGTGGTCACACGACTTAAAGTTCAAATTGACAAAAATTCCTTCCACCATTGCCAGGGTTTTCTCTGTTACACTGTCAGTAATTTACTTACCTTTAACAACTACAATCAAGGGGAGAATACCTGAAGAAGGTTTAAAACCAATGGCTTGTAATTACTGTTACTGGTTTAAACCTGTAATGTGCATCAATCTCCAACAGGCCAAAATACTACATGCCTCAATGACATTACAGGTTTAACACCTCCAGGCACTCAAATCACATTTTCTGTGTCAGTTCAGATACAGCTTGAATCTGAAACTCATGACAATTTTGTTTCTTCAACTGGCCAAAAAAAATACTGGCTAACATTATTGTAGAAATTCATCGGATGGACAGAGTAGTTGCTGTCAGCGTTTCATCTTATCAAAACACCTCTGTTGTCAAGCGCCAGTTTTAGCTATGGAAAACAGGTGGGGGTGATAACATCAGTTGGTTATAATAGGGTTCACTGTACCAGGAATTGAGATTTTCCACATGTGCGTTCAATTGTTTCATGATTACAATTGCTTTCCCGGATTATCTTTCGCAAAATATACTGGTTGATAATAATCTCTCAAGCGTTTATGTAGGCTAGATTCTTTTTTATTCATGCATTATTAAACGTATAATATAAACCAATTCAATGTGAAAAAAATGCTCATGCCTAAAAGAAATGTTTTTAAATAAATGAAGCTATAAAAGAGAGCTCTAAGATAATAACTTTGAATAGTAATAAGCATAAGGCAGTCTAGAAATCTTTGCAGTGCCCCTTAATTAATTCAATTTAATTCAGCCTATTTAAAAAGAGTCTCATGGAGCAGTGAGCACTCCAAAAGGCCTGTTGAGTCAAATGGCTTCTGTCTGGGCTGCAATTTCTATCAGGTTAAATTTGCGATATTCCTAAACACATTCCATTCCTTATACAAGGAATGAAGCTAAAATGTGTTTTAAAATACCCTTCCCCAATTTCTGAATAATGGTAGCACCCAACCCGAGATGAATAGTATGCCCTATGAAGAAGCCCTTTGAGATGTCTCCCAACATGAAAGGCACTATACCAAATGTAAGGATAATTATTATTATTTAAACCCCTGGCTGCTGCCATCTTGGATTCCACTCCAGGATAGTTCCACAGGACGGTTGCTATTTGTGGTTGCTGTCTGAGGTTATTAATTTGGGCAAGTATCCCCCAAATAAGCTGAGAAAGTGCATTTTTTCAGTACTCAGAAATGATCCCTGCCAGTCTAAGGTGGTGATGATCCATTGCCCAGTGTAAATCTAAGGTGGTGACAGTCATTTTTGCATGTTACTCATGAGATACTAAACACATTCAATCTAATTCCTTATAACAAGAAATGGAATGCGTTTAATAATACTGTAAATTCGATAATTATTATTCTAAAGTTTTAAAGTGTCATAGTCAGTGAGATAAAATATTGCTAAATTGATTTATAAAATGCAAGTTCTTTGTTTTGTGGTATTTTCTCCTTTTCAGTTAATTTACTGGCATTTGACAACAAGCATCAACTGGTTAGTAAGTTTACTGACATTCAGCTTTCGTGATTTTTCAAGGTAAGATCTAACCACCAAATGTCAACAGATTTACCAAGGAGGGACAAGCACCTGAGTTCCTTTTGACACATCAATACAAGAAAATACAGATGACCTTGTTCTTTGTCCTCTCACCCACTATGTAGACAATAGCATGGAGTCCTGTAGCTCAGTGGTTAGAGCATTCACCTTGTAAGTGATAGACCTGAGTTCTATTCCCGGCAAGGCAAAATGTTGGGCAACTTTCTTTACTCCACACACTTCAGTTTATCTAGCAGTAAGTAGGAACCCAGTTGTTAGTCGATTGGCAGATCGCTTTTTGGGGATAATAATCCTTAAACAAAAAAAATTTAGTCACTCAATCCACGACTGTTTGTGGCACACGGCTGTGTGCAATTCACTACCACATTTCGCCCACAAATATGCAGTCAATTCACTTTACAGTATATTCTGTGAAGCGCTTTGAGACGTCTAAAAGATGTGAAAAGCGCTATAACAAATGCAAGGATTATTATTATTACTAAACTTTTCTGAACCACCACCAAATATGCAAGATCGCAGCTCTATGGATATTTCCACAAGTCCATCTCGGAGTTCGTAATTGAATGTATTTCAGAGAAAACATGATGCAAACATGAATACAGGGGTATAAGAGAGAGAATTAGGAAGTTTGGAGCTTCATATGAAGTTTAAATACCAGCACGGTCTAGTTGAGCCAAACTGCCTGCTACCATGCAATAACATTCTACATGTGTAATTCCATGTATGTTAGTGTTTCGCTACCAGTGGCCTGAAAATTAATTTGATTTTAGCCTTAGGATCATTATTTTAAAATGTAAGAATATGAAGAGCTTTGGAAAATTTCGCTTCAGCCTTTACCCTCTATATGCTCCCCCTTGGTGACATCATCCACAGACATGGGGTTAACTTCCACATGTATGCGGATGACACCCAACTCTACCTTTCCTCCTCTACCCTCAACTCCACAACCACCGATGTCCTGACAGCCTGCCTGTCCGACATCGAGTCCTGGACGAGAGACAACTTTCTTCAGCTCAACGTGCGTAAAACTGAGTCCCTCCTGATTGGCTCACGTCAGCGCCTCCGCACCTCAGGCGCTGACAGCATCTGCATCCAAGGCTGCACTCTCCACCCCTCAAAGCCGGTCAGGAACCTTGGTGTTCTGTTCGACCCTGAGCTGTCCCTTCTTCCTCATATCCGCGCCACAACTGGCACCGCCTTCCATCACCTCCGGAATATCGCCAGACTACGGCACTACCTCACCCCTCACGCTGCTGAAACTCTGGTCCACTCCTTTATCACCTCAAGGATGGACTATGGGAACTCTCTCCTCGCCGGCCTTCCCGGCACCTCCCTCCACAAGCTGCAGGTCATTCAGAACTCTGCAGCTCGTGTACTGTCCTGCACCAGGCTTCGGGACCACATCACTCCCACCCTCGCTCGCCTCCACTGGCTCCCCATCCCCCAGAGGATCGAATTCAAGATGCTCACCCTCACCTACAAGGCCATTCACGGTCTTGCTCCCTCCTACCTCTCTGACCTACTATCCCCCTACCTACCTGCCCGTACCCTCCGCTCCTCCGGCTCCGGTCTGCTCCACATTCCCCGCCCCACTTTGAATACTTTTTCTTATTCTTTGATGCGTTTCAGAATAGCCGTTTTATGGAGATTGGAATTTAGAGATCATTAGATGCCACCTGTAATACCACAACAACAACTTGCATTTATATAGCGCCCTTCATGCATGGTAGCAACTCGGGGCACTTGCCAATACATACCAAAGCTTTGGATACCAGTTAAGTGTTATTAATGATCCTGTATACAATAGGATTTAGCTAAAGCACAGGGCCATTGGAACTTTCTGGAGGTATTTATTCAATGGTGATGATAAGCAGGCCTATTGCTGGGTTTCATATGCATTTAATTTGAAATGAATTGCATGTAAAATTTCAAATCAATCCTCGCAAATAAAATCGGCTCAATATACACCTGATTTCTGTGATCCCACAGTGTTGCATTCAAGAACAAATATGACTTCTCTACCTGCCAGTAAAATATATCTAACTTTGCTGTCACTGAACTGAACATACCAGATGTTTCCGTAAGTGTGTGATGTGGAGTTTATAAATGTACCTAACCATGAATGATGCGTTTCCTGCCACTAATGCTCTGCATCCCGATAAACACAAGATTCACAAACAAGAAATTTATGAATTACACATCAATTTGATTTCAAAGGGACATCTAGACCAAAAATGGAATATTCTGTGCCAGTGGGCAGCAGAGGAAAGTGTTTAATAAGTCACATGAGATCTGGAGTCAGAAATAGATAGAATTGTGTGAAGTCCTTTTTATAAAAAAAATTGAACACATTCCAAGTTTTCTTCTTTAAAGCATGATCATGGATTGCCTGAGGTAATTTCTGTATAATTCTGTCAAGTTTCCACCAGTGCAGAATCTGTGACAATGAATAAAACAGACAGTTTATTTGAAGACTGCCTCAAAGTATTTTTGTTCCTTCAGCTTGGTTACATTTCTACACAGGCACTCACCCTGCAAAAATATTCATTTACATATACTGTGCAGTCTAATTTCATCTCCAGCGACGTCAGGAGAAAGTCTATTGCAAAAATGGGTTTCTGCCTCTTGCAGTGTGTACAGAAAGTAAGAGCTCAGAAATAGGCCATTTGGTCTTTCAAATGCAAGCAACACGCCTGTGTGACAGCTCTGGTAAAGTTTACAAGGAATGTCCAAAGACAGAGTTAACTTTGGAGCATTGATGATTTCCAATCACTTCTTGTGGGGCAGCAATGCAGGCAGGTTGGTGATCTGCACATGGCCAGGAGATAGTATTTTAAGCATCAATATGCATATAGAGGAATTACGAAGAAAGCTAAGACTCTGGAATGATTTTCTTTATTGAGTCAGGTATCTGAAACATGTGGAAACCTGTTACCCTGCTGAAGAGTATCCAGACTGGACTGAGAGTTCCACATACGTATATCATACTGTGAAGTCCTGCAGCTCAGTGCTTAGAGCACTCACCTCTCAAGTGAGAGACCTGGGTTTGATGTCCAGCAGGTCGACATGTTGGGCAAGTTTCCTTACTCCACACGCCTCTGTTTACCTAACAATAAGTAGGAACTTTGTTGTTAGTCGATTGACAGATCATGTTTCTGGGGGTAATAATTCCTTCACAAAAGAATAACAAATTGGTTACTTCAATCCATGACTGTTTGTGGGACACTGCTGTGTGCAATTGGCTGCCGCGTTTCGCCCACAAAATATACAGTCAATTCACTTTACAGTATATTCTGTGAAGCGTTTTGAGACATCTTGAAGACTTCATAAGGAGCTTTATCAAATGCAAGGATTATTATTGTTATTATCATCTACGCATGAAAATTTCCCTGCATCTGGAATGAAATGTGCACTCTCTCCCTGGAGAGATGCACCCTGCTTACCTATTTCAGAGGAACACTACTTACAGGTTTATTATAATAATAATAGTAATAATAATAATCTTTGCATTTGATATAACGCTTTTCACATCTTCTAGACATCTCAAAGCGCTGTAGACTGTATATTTGTGGGCAAATCGCGGCAGCCAATTGCGTACAGCAGTGTCCCACAGACAGTCGTTATAGCTAAGGCTTGGGAACCTCAGGGTGTACATTGGGGTATTGCTGGAGTTTACCCAGCTAAAACCACATAGCTTGCCAATGTGAGCACTGTCTAAGGTGCTGTTTTTGTATATCCTACCCAGTAGGGCTTTGGCTTGCAGATTTTACAGGTGACAAGTGGGAAGGGTCGCTTCCCCCAGTGCCTGGTCTACCTGTGCAAGTCCTGCTGTAATCAGCAGTGCACTGGAGTTCTGTGGACTCGCCCATCTCAGGAACTGGATTACCGAGACCACCATAGAGAGCTGGCTTGATTCCACCATTCCATCACCAAGAGCATCCCTTTGGAATCAATTCAACTCCAAGGAACTCCATTTACCTGCCCCTAAAGTAGGACAGTTATCAGTTGGTTGTTTAACATCCGACAAGCATGGGTCTGAGCCCTCTCTAGCTGGAAGACAGGTACCAGAAACCTTCTGTGAACTTCCTGATAAATAGCATAGCTGAGAATTAAATGTGTGAGAGTATTGTTTAAGCAGCAGCTGCTTACCGCTTTGCAAACCAATAAAGATGGATTCCAAGCACTGGATATACAAAGATGTGCTCATGATCCCGGAATCCAGGTATTGCCTTCCAGCAGCTGTTGTCCCAAGTCTCAGAGTTTCCTCATGAGCTATTTGATAGGCATCAGCCCTCAGCACGATTCAGCACAGCTGGTGACTTGTAGCGTGGAGTCCTGTAGCTCAGTGCTTTGCAAGCAAGAGACCTGAGTTCAATTCCAGGCAGGGCGAAACCTTGGGCAAGTTTCCTTATTCCACACGCCTAATAATAATCCCTCCAAAAACTAAATAAAAAAAAAAAAATTGGTCATTTTCAATCTACGAATGTTTGTGGGACATTGTGGTGTGCCATTGGCTGCCGCGTTCGCCCACAAATATACAGTCAATTCACTTTACAGTGTGTCCTGTGAAGCGCTTTGGGACGTCCTCCCAACATGAAAAGCGCTATATCAAAAATGCAAGGATAAATGCAAGGATTGTATCTGGAATGCAATGCACTCATGATGGCCACTTTGATATTCCAGAGCTCCAAGTCAAATGCCATGTATCTGGCTTACTCCACCACAACTGCTGAATCCAGATCCTCATTTAAGCAGCTTCAGCTAACACACATGTCTGCCGGAAACCACCTTTGCCTCTAGCAACAGGTTTTGATCATAAATTACCAAGATATAGTATATTACATTTTTAAAATACAAAGATTGTGTGATGTCCTTGCACATTTCTGACTGGTTTGCTTGACATTCCTTTTGAGGCAGAACTCATGTTGAAGAGATGGTTTGGTTGAAGTCAACAACAACAAAATTACATTTGTATAGCACTTTTCACTTCAGGAGGACATCCTAAGTTGCTAGACAGACAAAGTTAAGGACCTGAACTGAGGTTTGAGGTGGGGGAGAGTGGAGGGCAGGGGGGGAAGCAGGCAGATCGAAAGCACGATTGAAGAGGAGGGTCTTGAGGTGGGTCTTGAAGGTGGCAAGCGAAGGGGCGAGATGGAGGGACTGCGGGATGGAGTTCCAGAGGGTGTGTGCAGAGTGGCAGAAGGCCCGCCCGCCGATTGTGGGGTGAGCAAGGCGGGAGATGTGAGGCAGGCTGGAGCCTGCTGAGCGGAGGGAGCGAACAGGGTGGGAGGGGGTTAGGACTGTATCCTCTGTGTAATGGGAAGCCAGTGGCGTTGGGCAAGGATGGGGGTGATAGGGTCATGGAGCCTAGTACGGGAGAGGACATGGGCTGCAGAGTTCTGGAGCTGGGGAGGCCGAAGTCAACACTAAGAGTAAGTGTTACACAATTAAGAGGAGGAATAGGCTCGATCAGCCAAATGATTTTTGGTTTCATCCTTTTGTCTTTTCTTCCTGATCAGAAGCATTATAGTGTACAATGTTTTCTCAAGAATAGATAGGTTGAGGTGTGACCTGATAGAGGCTTTTTAACACTGTTATGTTAAAAAAAACTCTATAGTGTCATCTCTCAATTCTATTCTTCCAGTCTCTCCTCATAAGTAAAACCTCTCATCCATGATACTATTTTAGTTAATCTTCTCTGCATTCTCTGTTGAGGTCCTTGTATTTTTAGAGAGCCCAGAACTGGACAAGATGCTCCAACGGAGACTTAACTATTTATATAGGTTTAACATTATCCCTTTGCTTTTTTATTTAATTCCCCAGTGCACAAAATGAAACTCCAATTAGCTTTTTTTTCCAACCTAGGAGAGAAAAAAAGAGTCAAGAGCCTCTTTTACCTCCTAAACCAGGATCATCCAAGTCAACATGGAGCAAGGATTGGACTTGGGTCTTTTCCTTATATTGCACAGAACTGCACCAGTCAGTGCATTTATTTCACTGAGTCATCCTCATATCTCAGTAATTCAATAATGTGTCTCACACGTACTGAGATACCATTAAAAACAGATTAATGGAATTACCAAGAATCTCTTTGTGGCTAATTATACATTAAATATTCATCCTTGCATTTGATATCCACATTCTGGTCAAATTATTTTGCTTTATTCCCACAATGGCACAAATTCATTGACTGAGGCTAATCACAATTCTGCTCCAGTTGTCCAGTTTAACTGATTTGCCACTGCACACGTATAAATAACTGCCATGCAATACTAAACTTTGAATACCATTACACTTTAAATATAAAATTCAATTATGCACATTAAATTCTATTAGTTTTTTTTAAACACAGTGACAAATTTGATGAATTGTCAACAATTTGACCACTTGAAAAGCTTTGTTAAGATATGCACATGGAGAAGAAAAGTGTCATAAATTGAACTATAATCATTTTACTTGTGGTAATAAGGGGAAGGATGTGTCTGCATTTCCTAGCAGTTGAGTGAGACCATTTTCTCTCCCTGCAGAGTGGATGCTTTTGAGTTTTTCAGATGTTCAAATCTTAATAACTATGAAATTGCATCCCAAAGGAATCACAATTGTGACCCCTACATCACCAGGTTCACATCAGATTAATAATTCCAGTCTGCCTCAAAGAATTGAGCATTTTATCCTACACTAGTAAGGGCTGCTCCAGTTTAAAAGTGACATGCATCATAAAGCCAAAGTTCAGTGCCACTGAATCTACATATGGCAAAATTATTACATTTCTGCATGCTGTTTACACACAGAAGCTTGAAAAGTCTTTCAGAAGCAATGGCCAATGGAAGTGAAACAAATTAAACAAATGAGCAATTCCTTTAGAATGCAAACAATATGAAGCACTCAGCACTAAGTCTTGTCGGTGCCCTTTATCTATAGATTTCCCCCCAAGGTAAATGAAATGAATGTCTCCCTTCTTGTCACTTAGAGTGGAGCTATTAAAGGTCACAAATGGATTACAGTCTAGTAATTTCATTTCAGTTCAAACAAAGTCTCCAAAATACAAGAACATTTAGTACATCAGCAACTGACACAAAATAATTCATTGCATTTAATAACTGTGACCCATAAGCACTAATCAACATACAAGCTTGAGATAATTTTGCATCAATCTGCTTTACAAAGGTAAGAGAGGTGTGCTGACCAAGCTCACTGGGGTACCAGTGCACTGGTCACATGGTTAGGGGTAAAATGTATATGCAGAAATTGTACACCTTTTCTTGAATAGATGTGCTATGGATGTCAAGTAATATAAATTCTGTTCCATTGAATATTCAGCTTTGTATTCTAGAGGAGTGACCTCTTTTCGGTGCATATCACAAAAATAATCATCATAATTCTGCTGTAGTCACTCACGTGCCTGTAAACTTTCAACTTTCATTACTGAGTAATTCAGAATGAGCTATAAAGAACAATAAGTAAAAATAGGTCATTCACTTCATGGTTGTTTGTGGGAATATTGTGTACAAATTGGCTGTTGCATTTGTCTACAAGCACACAATCACTACACTTTACAGAAAACTCTGTGATGTTGTGATGCTTTGAGATGTTGCAACAAGACTAGACACGATATCAAATACATGGATTATTATATCAAGATAGGGCTCTTCAGCCTTGAAAAGAGATAAATCAGAGTGAACCGTATGAGGTGTATAAAATACTTAATAAAATTGAGAAAGTGAACCCAGACAAGATACTTAGATATGTGAAGGCAACAAAATAAAAAGACACATGTTCAATAATGTGATGGGCAATTTCAGGACACTAGGAAGTATTCCATTACACAGAGGACAACTAATGATTGGAATGGGTACCAGAAAGAGTGATTGAGGCTAGAGCTGTGGAGTCATTTAAAGAAACAACCTGATGATATAAACAGGATGAAAATAGAGTAGGTATTCTGATAGGATGGGATCAACTGGTTCGAAGAGCCTCCTTCAACCAAATCAGTCTTGTAATTTACTGGAACATGTGTAAATGCAGAAATTCTACACCTTTTGATGAATAATCTTCTGCAACATGGTGGTTTCCTCTATTAGCAGAAAAAGCAGCATTTATGGTTTCTAGGTTCCCTAATGGCATTACACAACCTGAGGCAGAGTATTATATATTCATAAGCAATCATAAATCATGTCCTACAATGTGAAATAAATGTATATGCTAATTCAGTTTATTGTGGAGAGCTTGCAAAATGCAAATAGTATCAAATGTTCATTAAAAAAAAGTTCATTACAAAGTCATGACTGTGACAGTACAATGATTTGTGTGTCAAATGCGTCCGCTCCCCCTGCTCAGCAGGCTCCAGCCCACTCCATGTTCCGCGCCCAACCAGCACCACCATCGAGGGTCGGGCCTTCAGCCTCTCTGTCTCCATCCTTTGAAACTCTATCCACAATCCCTTCGCTCCCTCCCTTGCCTCCTTCAAGGCATGTCTCACAGGGAGATCCTCGTATCTGCCATCCATCTAATGAGAATTCAAACCTCCGCTTGGCAGATGTCAAATGATCATCAAGTGACTGTCCTTCTGGAGGTGGGGGTCGATGTTAGGAGTTCAGTTTTGGCTAGACGTCGAGCAAATAGATGGCAGTAGTGTCCTGCACCTTGCATTTCTATCATGGGTCACTCACTACAGGGTGAAGCCGATTTTCCACTCGCACTGCTTCCTCGATCCCAGCACTCCCCGCGCCACACACACACGACCGGAGCCACTCCACCCATAGTAGTAAAGTTGAGCAAACAGCGTAAGAGGCCCAGCGCCTAGCACAGTGTGTGTACAAGTTTGTACTGAGGTCCAGCACACTATGTGTACAGGTTTGTAGTGGAGGAGGGTGTTTGTAGTGGTTGGGGGTGTTTGTAGCGGAGGAGGGCTTTGGAGCGGTTGGGGGTGTTTGTAACGGTTGGGGGTGTTTGTAGCAGTTGGGGGTGTTTGTAGCATTTGGGGGTGTTTGTAGCAGTTGGGGGCATTGGTAGCGAAGGAGCACTTTGGAACAGTTGGGGGTATTTTTAGCGTTTGGAGGTGATTGTAGCGGATTATCCGTTAAATGTGTGGCCGCACTTGGCCCAGCTTATTATGTCATTGAGACATCTCAAAGCATTTCCCAGAATATACCGTAAAGTGGATTGACTGTATATTTTGTGAAAATAATACAACTGAGCATTGATGCAGTTACCCTGTTGCCAGGCTGGCAAAAAAAGTTTTTTTTAAAAAAAGAGAGTTAGACTTAATTCTGTTAAGACTTAAGTTTTTTTTGCTTAACTTAAAGGGAAAACGTTTCACTTGCTGAACCACTAAATAAATATTTACTGGGCTCTGGGCTGAATCCTTCAACTACGGAACACTCATGAAATAAAAATCAATTTAAAATATTACAATAAATCTTCCAGGAGTACATCAAGAGCTAATTACGCCACCTTCAAAGTATTTTCAGCATTTGCTTCTTGCTCAAGCTGAGATTTAAAACCCATCCATTATTTAAGGATTTTACATTATCAAAGTTATGCTTGTTATAATTCTATCACATCAGTTAAACCTGCCGATCTGCAACAAAATAAGCAGCTGCTCAAACTCCACACCTCCAACAGGTCAAACCATCGCTCAATGTGTGTCCGAGGTATGGACAGGAGGATGGTGGCAATACTCTCACGCATTTCATTCTAAACTGTGCTGCTCACCAGTAAGCTCACAGGGAGATCCTAGTATTTGCCATCCACCTAATCAGAATTCAAACCAGCACTTGCCAGATGTCAAATGACCATCTAGTGACTATGCTTCGGGGTGGTGGGGGAGGAGTTAGCA
This sequence comes from Callorhinchus milii, assembly GCF_018977255.1. Taxonomy (NCBI): domain Eukaryota; kingdom Metazoa; phylum Chordata; class Chondrichthyes; order Chimaeriformes; family Callorhinchidae; genus Callorhinchus; species Callorhinchus milii. The sequence goes on from NW_024704743.1 coordinate 43,924,785, forward strand.
GAGTCTACTGGAGCTGAATTGCTTGGCAACGGAATGTGAGAATCGCTAGCATGTCCACCCTCGATGGTGGTCCCACTAATCCAGTTCCTGAGCCAGCCTGGTCCACAGTACTCCAGGGCACCGTTGATGACAGCCCAACCAGCCCGACTAGTAGGTTGGATCTTGAGGGGCAGACTGGGGCAGGAATTCTTCCCACTCAGCTACTGTTAACCCTGCAAGTCAAAACCCCTAATTGCTAGGGTCTTCCTAACTCAACAAGCAGTGGGAAAACTTTGCCAGACAGTGCTGACCAAAAACAAATCTGCACACCATCCAGAACTCTGCAGCCTGTGTCCTTTCCATCACCAGGCTCCACAAGCTCACCATCCCCATTGGCTCCCTATCCCACACTGTGAAATCCTGCCATGTTCTTGCCCTACCCCATCTCTATGACCTTCTATGATCCTACTGACCCATCCACTCCCTCCACTCAGCAAACACTGACCTGCTTCAAGTCCCCTGCCCATCCCAACCCATTAACAGTAGCTTTCAAACGTTCTGCACCATTCTCTAAAACTCAATTTTGAAGTCCCTCCCCCTTGGCCCTTCCTACCTCGTCTTGAAAATCCTAACCCTAAGTCCAGCTCCAGCCTCCCCCATTCTCTCAGAGACAACAACGACAATGACAAAAAATTGCATTTATATAGCGCTTTTCATGTCAGAGATTTGGATGCCAGCTGGGGGTTGGAGGGCAGAGAGGGTGGGGTTAGGAGAGTGACTGAAGGTATGGTCAAAAAGGAGTGTCTTGAGATGGACCTTGAAGGAGGCAAGGGAGGGAGTGAGGCGTAGGAACTGTAGCATGAAGTTTCAAACAGTGGAGGCAGAGAGGCTGAAGGCTCGAATGCGAATGGTGGAGCCTCCGCAGCTCCCTCCTCCTCCTCCTCCTCATCAGCTTTTCCCCACCCTCTCCTCCTCAGCTCCCCCAGTTCCCCACTTTCCTCCCCAACTCAGGCTCCCAACCAGCTGTGTGAAGTGCTATTAGATGTCCTCCCAATGTGGCCAGTGTTATATATATGAGTGTAAGCTGTAATTGTAGTGCAATGCCCAGGACCTGCTCAGTTACTGAGTAGACAGGCAATAAGTTTATACAGAGCACAGAGGAGGCAGAAGCAACTGGTGGAGAACCCATCGTGGAAATTAAACTGAGACTCACATAAAAATAATGATCCTCCTTACAAAAATTCTGCAGGTTGGTGACATTGGTTTCACCCTAAATTCTACATCTAATGCACTTTGGTCTGACACAGAAGGAGCATATAAAGTGGAGACATTTAGGGCTAAATTAGTCCTTCAATTGCAAAATAAGCACTCATTTACCGGCATGTACTCAGTTAGCGCTACAGGGCATATATTAAGGGGCATAAGGCAGCAGAGGTGAAATTAAGAATTAATAAACATATGTGTTATGATTGATTTCTTTAGAAAAGGTGGTTATTTACGACAATCACATGATGGACAATTTACCTGCTGCTCTCATATGTATTAGAGAATAATCCTCTTGGGCTGATGGGCAGCATGTTAGAGACCTTTCAGCGCTGATCAGTTCAGATCAGGGTTGGCAACATAATTGCCCCCAATTAACAATCAGTGAGTCACTCTTCTGTAAATGGCTCGTGCTGTCTGAAGGAGTGACCTGTTTGTTCATTTTGCCACTTACAGGGCATCAAGTGCCAAACTCAAGGGGGAACTTTATGGATGGTGTCATCAACCGGGCACATGTTGCCTTCCATGCTGCAGTGCTTGCACTGATAAGTGGCTGTACACAACTCTCAAGGATGCTACTCAATAAATTTCAAGAACTGTAATGTCAAATGAAAGCTGTTTTTATACAGCAGCCAGAAAAAGGCACCTGCGCCCATTTAACTGACTAAACTCAACAATATACAATGAGATTGCTAATGACCCTGATTGGCTTCCAAATAAACTTATGTAATTTTACTTTATTACTTATCACTTCATAAAAGTTAATAAAGCTTGTGAAATGAATGTGATGCAATTGTATCAACACACAGTTAAGGGTAATGTACAAGAAGGATGAGCTTCAGCCCATTGATCTTTTCTCATCCATGACTTTTCTCAATTGCTGACAGAGATTTTCTTCCAAACAGGCAGTGTATGCAGCAGTGGGACACATTTTATTCACAAGACAGACAGCAGGCAACACAAAATCCATTTCCCCACGAAAACAACAACTGAATACAGGTACACATAGTCTAGGCCAGAGTGGTGCATCTGACCCTCCACCACCCCCCCACTTCCATTCATCTGGCCCACCCACTCCCTACATAACCCATAAATGTTATGTTATGTTTCTGGAAGGGAAACACAACAATATTACTTATGCGACCCACGGACGTTTCTCAAATAGGGCATCCGGCCCTCAGCAGCCAAAAGGGTGCACAACCCTGGTCTAGAATGACACTCCAATGCAGTGGTGGGAGTGTGCTATATTGTCTGAGGTGCCATCCTTCGGATGAGATATTAAATCGAGGTCCTGTCCGCCTGGACATTAATAATCCTATGGCACCACTTAATAAGAAAAGGGAGTTTTCGGTGTCCTGCCCATCAATCCGCCAAATAAAAAAATGCTCATTCAGTTCATGGCTGTTGGTAGGACAGTGCTGTGTGCAACAATGTGGAGTCCTGTAGCTCAGTGGTTAGAGCACTCGCCTTGCAAGCGAGACACCTGGGCTCAATTCCAGACAGGGCGAAACCTTGGGCAAGTTTCCTTACTCCACACGCCTAATAATAATCCAATCCACAACTGTTTGTGGGACACTGCTGTGCGCAATTCGCTGCTGTGTTTCACCCACAAATATACAGTCAATTCACTTTACTTTGATTCACTTCTGTGAAGCTCTTTGAGACGTCTAGAGGACGTGAAAAGCGCTATATCAAATGCAAGGATTAACACAATCACTACACCATAGAGTAAATCCTGTGAAAGGATTTGAGATAGCCTCTCTACATAAAGGACACAATATCAAATACAAGAATTATTGTTATAATACAATATCGTTGGTGCAGGTGTAATAACAAGCTATATCCAGAGGGGCAGTTCAAGGTCTATGGTCTCATGGATCTGATCTTTGAATGTGTATTACAGAAAGATCTAAGGAAAATTCCATTGTGATCCATAGATTTATCATCATTCTGTAAGTGCCCCAAATGCTGTAAATTGAGCCAACAATGATTGATTCTGTATGGAATGATTGAGAATTATGATGTGGATGTTAAAAGGTCCTATGGTACAACTTGAAAAAAAAAGGGAGTTTCGGCCATATATCATCTGATACATCATTAAAAAAATCCACTCTGCTAACTTATCCACTGGTTGGTGGTGTGACCCAACCACCTTTCCCGACTATGACATTTGTTGAGCATGAAGTGACTATTGGACTTGCTGCCAATTAGAGTACTGCTCAGCAAGGCTTAACTCAACAAATCACCATTAACATGAGATTAACGTCAACAACAACTTGCATTTATATAGCGCCCTTCGTGCCAGACAGTGTGAAGCAGAGCTCCAGAAGATTTTCCGCAGACCCATCAGGGCACCTGTATGATATTCTACATGGGAAAAAGTGCTGGAGACTGCTGGAGCCCTGGAATTATATTCAAAATATGAGTTAATGCACTCAGCAGTGCAGGGGAGAAAGCTGAGAGAAACACACAGCACGATTGGCAATGTGTGTGTTTCCTGTAACACTCACTTTAACAATGTGAAATATACGCCTAATTGCATTTCTTCTCTTGACATTCCAATTTATTCTCCTAATGGTTACAGATATAAAAATAAGCCAATAGCAAACTCATAGCAACAGAATGCTCTGACTTCATCACAAAAGTTAAATCTTAGCACCATTGGTGCTGAATCCAGCGATTGATGTACCGTGACAGATGGGGCCGCACTAGTCAACTCCTTCAGTCGGTTTGTTTAGCTCCCCAGTGCAGTGAAGTCAGAGTCTATAATGGTTGTGTGTTCATATTTCTATCTTGTGTTATTGTTCCTTTGGCTTTACGGAGCCATTGTCCCAGCTCAAACAGCAGGGAGAAATGCAATAAAGGTGCAGATGTTTTGGGTCTTGTGAGGTTAAACTGCACCAACCTTAAATGTCCTCAATTAAGTGACAACATTCACATATGAACGCAGAAGTCGTTGGGAACACACAGTAGGTCAGGTAGCATCCATGGAGAGAGGAAAATGAGTTAATGTTTCAGGTCAATGACCTTTCATCAGAACTGGTTCTGATAAAAGGTAGTTAACCTGAAATGTTAACTCATTTTCCTCTCTCCATGGATACTGCCTGACCTGCGGTGTGTTCCCAGCGACTTCTGTGTTTATACCAGGTTACCAGCATCTGCAGTACTTTGCTTTTTGAAAATATTCACATGTTTGGCAAGTCAGTAAGAATGTGAATGTGACACAATATTTCAAAACAGACTGATTTGAATGGATTCAAACTAACAGAAAGACTCTGCCTTTTATTTTTGTTGTGTCCTGTAAATTCCCCATTGGTGATCTGGATGACACTAACAATCACTTCAGTGAATGGACATCAGTGGATCCAGTCATCTTTATGTGGTGCAGAGGACCAACATTGTATTAAAGGTCTTTCAAGAAGCTAATATTGTTGTTTATTTATTAACGCATGCCTGACACTGCAGTTCTCATTTCAATTCTCAGATGGAATAGAATTGAGATCAGATTTAAATTAATAAAATCGCCTTTTGCTACATAATCATTTAATCATTTTTCTATTGAAAATACTATAAATATAACCCTTGCCCATGACTGACATTAAAGTACTTTGATGTTTCTTTTCTGTAACATGATATGCTTTTCGAATAAAAGTAAAGATTCTTCAGCCTACTCCCTGGTGACAGCACTATTTGGTTTATAATACAATTTAGCTCTAAATGGTACATTGACCTTGAAAACAAATTCATAAATGATTGATTTCTATTCCTCTATTCAGCAACATTTGTGCTGAAAACAGCAAATGTTATGTATACTTCTTTTTATGACATTCTGTAATAGATGCAATGTCTTTTATCATCCTGTATTTCCTTAAAGGATATATAATGTGCACGATTTTATATTATTTTCTTGCAATTTTGCACCACTGATATCCAAGGGCTGTAAATGAGAATGGCATCATTGACGATATTGGATTTTCCAATTATGATCAAAGTTGATACATGCAACAACAGGAATCTAATCCCTCAAATATTTATCATTTTTCATTTATGGATAACCTCGTCATCTACCTTCATCTCAGTCTAATGCAAAATATTTTAAAATGAGCAGAGACTTCACCTATTATAGGAATTAACAGATGGAGATAATTTACAGACAGCTGTGGAATCCTTTGCAGGATTTTGACATTTACCTGCACTTTGCTCATGCTAAACCTGGTCTAGAAACTGACTCTGGATCACAACACATTTCTGCAATTTATTTCTCATAATTTGTTGCTCTGAATTTACATGAATATATATATATACATTATATATAAACAATCTGGGAGACTAGGGTATTAACTCAAAACAATGTGAGTTAATAATGAAAACAATATTCCTTGCATGTGATTTCTTTGGTCAGCTATGTGTCTGACACATGTGGAAACACATCACCATGCTTAAGAGTTCCACATAAATATGCCACCTATACATGAAAATGTTCTTGTGTCTAGAAAGAATGTGCGTTTTCTCACTGGACAAATGCACCCTGCTTACCTAATTACAGAGAATATTAGGCACAATTCACAAAAGCCAAAGCTTGGGGGACCCAGAATGTGCGTTGGGTCTTACTGCAGTTTAAACTCCTTCCTTGAACCATTGAGAGGACCGTCTGGCAAACTTTCTGCTGCTTATACAGCTAGGACCACCCTACCCATAAGGGCTTTGGCTTACAGGGTTAACAGGAGCTGAATGGGAAGACACCCGGTCCCCTGTTGATGCACCAGGCTGGCTATCAGCAGCAGTGTCCTGGAGGACTATGGACCCACCTCAGGAACCTGTCTCAGGAACCAGAGTACCACAGAGAACTGATTCAAATCTGATAAATCCCTTGACAAGTACAACATCCTGGAGCCAACTTAGCTCTGAGGAGACGCTGCTTACCCCCCCTCCAAGGAGGATGCATTGTATTTGATATAGCATCTTATTACATCATCAAAATGTTTATTACATTATCACCTATCATCACCATCATCAATATGTGATTCCTTATATAAAATGTTATGACCCATGAAAGTGCTTCACAGGATTTACTGTAAATAATAATAATAATCTTTGCATTTGATATAGCCCTTTTCACGTCTTCTAGACTTCTCAAAGCGCTTCACAGAATATGCTGTAAAGTGAATTGACCGTATATTTGTGGGCAAAATGCGGCAGCCAATTGCGCACAGAAGTGTCCCACAAACAGTCGTGGATTGAAAATGACCAATTTATTATTGTTTTGGTTTAGGAGGGATTATTACTAGGCATGTGGAGTAAGGAAACTTGCCCAAGGTTTCGCCTTTGTAAAAGTGTGTATTTGTAAGAAAATGTGGCACCCAATTTGCACACAGCAATGTCCCACAAACAGACATGAAGTGAATGAATGACCAATTTTACCTGGGGGATTGATGGCCAAGACACTGGGAGAAAATCCCTTTATCACCTTACAATAAAAAGGTGAATGTTGAATAAAAGGGAGTAGTCACACAACAAATTTCTTCCACAGATAGTACTTTTTTATTGGTGGGGGGGGGGGGGGGGGGAGAAAGGAAATACATAATTTTGAAAGCCTCAGTTTAATTGGTTAGTTAACATTCTGTACTATAAACTCCTATCATAAAGAATTTTATTTGATTCCTTATATAAAATGTTATGACCCATAAAAGGCAGCCATTAAGCCTATGATCACTATTGTTTAGCATATGACATTTCAGAAAATCACACCTCCACTATCTACTAAACACTGATATTTCTGTTCAAGTAGCAATGCACAAGCTACAAAGTCTCTAGGATTCAACAATAGCTTCAGGTTCTTAGTAATAAAATTCCATTCTCCATCTGTTTCGTTTTCCAATAACAAAGATTATCAGTCACTTCTTGTAAGACTTAACCATTATCGTCTTCAATTTATTTAATGTATGTGCTCGCACACAATAATAGTAATCTTTGCATTTGATATAGCGCCATTGACACCATGAGTATGTCACAAAGTGCTTCACAGGATTTACTTTAACGTGTAGTAACTATGCATTTTGTAAATTAACATGGCAAACAAGATGGGCACAGCAACGTTCCCTGACAACCATGACTGATTTTATGTGAGGGACTGTTGGCCAGGACACTCGGAAAAACTTTGAAAAGTTCCATGAGATCTTTAACATCCACCTGACCAAGCAGATGGGATCTCGGTTTTACCTTTCATCTGACGGCCAGCACCTTCAAAAATGCAGCACAGCACCCGGGACTACACTAGAGTGTCAGCCTGGACACTGAAATATCCCCATGCTTGCGATATCATGTTAGGACCCAAAGTCACAACATGGGGTTTCAATCCGCAACCTCTGACTCAGAGGCTCACCAACTGAACCAAGTTTAAGATTAGCTAATATGTTATTAGGCAAAGTTTCAAGATGAAGGAATGTAAAAAAAAATGTCAGTAGTCATAGAATCATAGAATTATACAACACAGAAGGAGGTCATTCAGCCTATCGTGCCTGTGCTGACTCAAATTCAAATTCAAAGCTGTTCAAATCAATCCCACTCCCCGCTCTCTTCCCATAGCCCTGCAAACTTGTCCTCCCCAACAGCTTTAAATGTAAATTTTGGAACATTTTCTGGAAGGACAATATTGCTTCAGGTACTTTCATCAATCCAAAATTCCATCTAATCTTATTTTCGAAGCAGGTCTTTTTAAGAACTGTGGAAAACAATCCTGTAGCTGTTCTGTAGTGGTTAGAGCACTTGCCTAGCAACCTGGGTTCGATTCCAGGCAAAGCAAAACCTTGGGCAAGTTTCCTTACTCCACACGCCTGATAATAATGCCTCAAGAAGAAAAGAATAATAAAAAATTGGTCACGCAATCCACAACTGTTTGTGGGACACTGCTGTGCGCAATTGTCTGCTGCATTTCACCCACAATATACAGTCAATTCACTTTACAGTATATTCTGTGAAGTGCTTTGAGACGGCGAGAAGACATGAAAAGTGCTATATCAAATGCAAGGAATATTATTATTGTTAAAACAGTTTTCAAATTGAGACTGAATTTAAGAATTTTCCAGAGTGCTGCACAATCATAAATTTTAAGACAAAATGGCCTTAGAAACAAAGACGAGGTGGAGTTTTAGGCTATTGATCAAAGATGTGTTATTGGTTTTAGACCTATCCACACAGTTTATATGTAAACAAGAGAGGGTGACCAAAGGCACAGTCGAAGAGGAGGGTCTTGAGACCCGTCTTGAAAGAGGCAAGGGAGGGGTGAGGCAGAGGAATTGCGAGATGGAGTTTCAGAGGGTAGGGACAGAGTGGTAGGGGACGTGAAGCAGGCCGGAGCCCGCTGAGTGAAGGGAGCGGGCAGGTAGATAGGGGTTTAGGAGGTCACAGAGGTAGGGGGGGAGCAAGGCCATGGTGGGCTTTGAAAGTGAGGACCAGGATCTTGAACTGTATCCTCTGTGTGATGGGAAGCCAGCTGAGTCGGGCGAGTATGTGGGCGATAGGGTCATGGAGCTTGGTGCTGGAAAGGACATGGGCTGCACAGTTCTGGATGATCTGCAGCCTATGGAGGGAGGAGTTGGGGAGGCTGACAAGCAGGGAGTTTGCGTAATTGAGCCTGGATGTTATGAATGCGTATATAAGGGTTTCAGCGGCCTGCGGTGTGAGGCAGTGGTGGAGCCGAACAATGTTGCGAAGGTCGGGGAAGGCCGAGCAGGTCATGGCATGGATGTGGGGTAGAAAGGATAGTTGAGGGTCAAACAAGACACCAGGTTCCAGACTGGCTCAGTGAGGTGGAGTGTACATCCTTGGATGGTGATGCTGTCAGGGCCTGAGGTGTGGCGGGGCTGACGGGAGCCAATCAAGGAGTGCCTCGGTCTTGTTGATGTTCAACTGTAGAAAGTTAGCTCTCATCCAGGACTTGATATAATGTATATTATGTAATTATAATTGTCAGCCTTTTGTATTGCAAAGTTTGTAACTAACATTATGTTTATAATACTTTTGAAAAGAAATGAAAATGTGCAATGTTTTCCAATAGATAGAATGGAATGCAAAATTACAGTACAAATCAGGGCTCAGTTTATAAAATTATTTATGTGTCCTTAATATTGTAAGTTTAAAAGGGCATCAAATGTACAAGCACAGAAGCAATGTGTGTAAGCATTCTCAGGATGTGGGAGTGGTGTGATCTACTAATTATGTGGATTGACAAAGATTGCAGCTTTCTGGTGGTAGCATTATTGGTTTGTTTTGCTGGAAGTTTTTTTTGCATCTCTTTCTGAGTTGGCATGGAGAAGATATTACAAGAGGAAAAGCTTTTCATGAGTCCTCTTTGTTAAACTTGTCACAAGGAGAAGTCACTTATTGGTATTATTTTAACCCTTACATTTGATACAAAAATCTTCTGTCAATTGCAGAGCGTTTACTTTGATGCAAGAAATGTGAATCTAACTCAAAATGCTGAGATTCAATATATGGTGTTTAAGCATCTGAATATTTCCTTTATGATTTACTGCAGAAATGTTCAAGATCTGAAACCATTTATAAATAAAAATCTGAATTTAATTTTGTTTGCACACTCCACACGCCTAATAATAATCCCTCAAGAAAAAAAATGATAAATTGGTCACTTCAATCTACGACTGTTTGTGGAACATTGCTGTGCGCAATTGGCTGCCGCGTTCACCCACAAATATACAGTCAATTCACTTTACAGTGTGTTCTGTGAAGCGCTTTGGGACGTCCTCCCGACGTGAAAAGCGCTATATCAAATGCAAGGATTATTATTATTGATGTCTGACAGACATTCAGTCAGGACAGCAGTGGTCCTGGAGTTGAGGGTGGAGGCAGAGAGATAGCGTTGGGTGTCATCTACATGTGGAAGTTGACCCCAGGTCTACGGATGATGTCACCAAGAGTGAGCATATAGATATTAAAGAGGAGGGGACCAAGGACAGAGCCCTGAGGAACGCCAAACGAGACAATGCAGGGACTAGAGTAGAAGCCATTGTGGAGATGAATTGGAGACAGTGTGAGAGGTGGGATCTGAACCATTCAAGGACAGAGCCATGAAGATTGAGGTGAGGCAGCAGAGAGGTTAAGGATAAGGATAATGAGGAGGCAGAGGGAGCCCTGTGCTGTGGGCAGCACTGAAAATCCGAAAGGAAGGGTTCATGAAGGGAGTGGCAGGATAGGAAGGAGCGTAGCTGGGAAACAATGACTCATTCCAGGACCTTGGAAAGGAAAGGGAGGTTGGAGATGGGGCAGTAATTTGAGAACAACTGAAAGCACTTGACAAAGATCATGAGGATAATAAGTAAATTAATAAGTAAATCCAGATGAATTAGGCAATAGATTAAACTTGAGTCTTATATTCTTCAAATTGCTTCTTAGCAAATTTCTGTCCACACTAATTTATGACTTTACAACATTCTTTGAGAGTTTCTATACCATGCCTTAGGTGTGAAATCTGACCAGCATTCAGTGGTCGATCGCCAATTTAAAATGTTTACTTCATACATTTATAACACTCATCTCAATTCATTCAGCAAAGAAGGCATCATTTAATGCACACTACCTGTTGCCTCCATCCTGTCTACAATAATGAAGTTGCACCATGTATATATGCTCCTCCAACCACCATTCTCGGAGACTAATCTACGAGTTCACATTCCTTGTTGTCAGCTGCTACCACCCATTGAGGTGACCATGATGCCACTGTCAAGATTATCAGCGACAACATCAGAACCTTAGGGAACAACATGGATGATATCATCCATCTTACGCATGACAAGGCAGCTTGAAGGCATCTGGTTCATTCAGTTCCAGCTGTGAAGCATATGTGCCAGCAGTCTCAATCAAATCAATCAGGTCATGACAATGCTGAAATTTTCCAGCTCTTTCAGTCAGTCAAGAGTTTTGCAAAAGGCAATGTTTCAAAAGACTCGATTTCATGGTCATCAAGTCAGCTGGATTAATACTGTTTCAAGCAAATAAAAGTCCTTTCTCTGTCCCTACTCCCCGCCCTTCGTTACTCCCACTGAGTCCTACTGCCCTCCCCGTCTTCTTTCTCTCCTGGAACCCTCCCGCAGTCTCCCTCTGCTCCGGCCCAAGCAGCCTCTGCCAGGCTCACCACGGCACTTGGTTGTCCTAGAGCAGCCAACCCCGACTGTCTCATCCCCCACCTACTCCGTAAGGCTCGCCTCCAACAGGTAAACCCCACTTCTCACATCCACATCCTTCCCAACTCTCTCCCCTCATAATTGACAGTCATTCCCCCCATAATATACAACCTCCCCAAACCCTCCCCTGCCTGCAACCCCATTCACATTGGCCTCCAAAATGTCCGCTCCTTCTCAAACAAAGGTCTTGTAATACACAACCTCATCCTGGATGAGCAAATAGACATTCTTGCACTCACAGAAACCTGGCTATCCCCTGGTGACACTGTCCCATTTGTCGAGCCTCCGCGCCTGGTTACACTTCTCATCACACCCCCTGCAGTGGTGGCCATCATCTCCCAAACCTCCCTTGGTCTATCCCCCTATTCATCTGGCTGTTTCCCCTCTTTTGAGCACCTCACCCTCGACCATCTCTTCTCCCTCTCCTTCAAAATTTTCTGAGTCTACCGACCCTCAAACCTACTGGCTCCTTCCTCACGGCCATCTGTCCCTTCTCTCATCCCTGCCCCTCTGCACGAAACACCTGCTCATAATGGTTGATTTCAACTATCTCAATTCCTCCTGCCCCATCTCCTCTGACTTCACCGCCCTACTCTCCAACCTAAATCTCACCCTCCACGTAAACTCCCCAATCCACAACTGTGGCCAGCCCCTCGACGTCGCCATCACCCATGATCTAGACATCTATGATCTGACCATCACAGACATGGCCATCTCAGACCACTTCCTCATCTCCCTCTCTTCTCATATCATTCTTCCCTCCTCCAAGCCCTGCACCAATCTTTTTCCACACATGGGAAAAGCTTCCCCCCGATTCCCTTACAATTGCCTTATCTCCCTCTGGCCTTCCACCTGTAGTGGTCCGTCCGCAGCCAACAAGCTGCTCAATGATCACCTTTCATCAAGTTACGGTCACCTTACCCCTCCCTCTGCTACTGGCTCGAGAGAGTCAGACTTCGCCACTTCAAGCCCTCTGGGATGCTACCCCGTGTAAAAGGTGCTATATAGATGCAAGTTGTTGCTGTCCGGTGGCAATGTTTTCATCTTATAATATTAATAATAATGCATGCATTTGATATAATGCCTTTATGTCACGTGGATGTCTCAAAGCACCTCATAGGATATACTGTAAAGTGCAATAACTGTATGTTGGGGAAAACGTAGCAGCCAATTTGTGCACATCAATGTCCCACTTTCAGCCAATCTGGGGTAAATGCCTTCTCTTTTTGAATAGGGCCATGGGATCTTTAAAGTTCGGGAAGTCAGTTTAACTTCTCAACCAAAGGACAGCACGTCTGAGAATGCAGCATTCCCCCAGCACAGCCAGCTCAGACTATAAATATGAGTTTCAAATCCTGACATTTTTCATAACATGGAAAATATGGATTGTGGGATTAAGGAGACTGATAAAATGCAGATTCGCCAGAGCCAAGTTTTGGGACCACGAAGTGTGCTGGGACACTACCCTTTGTGAGGGGCGCTACATAAATGCAAGGTGTTGTTGTTGTGAAGTGCAACCAGCTAAAACCATGTAGCTTGCTATTATGAACGTATATGGAGCATTCAGCAGTGAGAATTAAAGATGTTGACCAAAGTACAGCTGTAAAGATACACTTCTAGAGGGTTCTGAAACTAGGGAGAGTGGAAAGGGAGGCAAAGAAATTTAGCAAGTGAGGATAGTGGTAGCTGAAGGCCAACCACCAATAGTGCAATGGAGAGAGTGAGCAATGAGAAATGGTCAGAGCCATGGAGGATTTGGGCAGGAGGGTAGGGTTTGAGGAGATTGCATAGGAAAGTAGAGGCAGGATCATGAGATCATGACACAATTTGAAGTTCAAAACAAAGGTCTTGAAATCTATCCACTTCATCCATCAAGAGGATTTTGCTGCAAATGTTCATTTGTCCGTTATTCATCAGCATGTTTTGAGTGACTGGGAAATTCACAGCAGGTCAATCAGTATGTTAAACAAACACAGTCATAGTTTAGACTAGGACCCTTTATCAGAAAGGAAACAGGAGCCCTGTGTCCCTCCGCATACTCAAGCTTTCTCATCCAGATGTTGTTTTATCTACTGTGGTTTTTCCATTCTTTGCTATTTCCATTCAGATGTCAAGGGTTCACGCGTATTTTTTTAATTTCTGTAGCTGCAACTCAACTTCTGTCAGAACTGCCACACCAGTTACTTTGAAGTGGGAAGAAAGTGTTAATCCTGCCATAACCTGAAAGTGCATTGTGCTGCTGCACAATCTACAATTTTGAAAACCTGAGTAATTAGACACATTTATGAACAAAGTTCATCTTGAGAGCTCTGTTTTATTATCTCATTTATTACCATATTATCAATTATTAAATTATGCATGATTTAGAAAAATTGCAATTTTGCATTAAAATGGTTCAGCAAGCAGGGGCATGCATATAATAATAATCCTTGCGTTTGATATAGTGCCTTATCATGTCTTCTAGACGTCTCAAAGCGCTTCACAGAATATGCTGTAAAGTGAATTGACTGTATATTTGTGTGCGAAACACGGCAGCCAATTGCACACAGTAGTGTCCCACAAACAGTCGTGGATTGCAAATGACCAATTTATTATTGTTTTGTATTTTGGAGGGATTATTATTAGGCGTGTGGAGTAAGGAAACTTGCCCAAGGTTTCGCCCTGCCTGGAATTGAATCCCGATGTCTCGCTTGCAAGGTGAGTGCTCTAACCACTGAGCTAAAGGACTCCATGAAAAACATCAGTCTAACCACTGAGCTACAGGACTCCATGAAAAACATCAGTCAAAAAAATAATGTTAAATTTTGTTGGGAAAAAATCATATTGGATTGATGCAAAACCTGCAGTACAACTGTAAACATAAGTAATGTAAAAGAACAGATATCGAGCCCCATACTTTGTTAGCTTCAAGTAAGCTATAATGCAAAAATATAAATTGCTCCAAGGAGAGAGTATGCATTCCATTTTGACAATCTGTCTCTGGGATTTTCATGTGCAGGTGGGATGCATGGAAACTCAGCTTGGTTTGGATACTCTTAAGCATGATGATGGTTTACTGCATGGGTCCGACACCTGGCTGACAAAAAAAAACAGGAAGTTTAACACTCAAGAGAACATATAAATGAACTGAATGTTCAAATATTTCAAAGGTAGTCTGCTTTCCACCTTTAAATTTCTAATTTCACTGAAGAGCAGACAGACCCACCAGCTCTTTGCTCATATTACAAATTAACAAGCATTGAAGCCTCGACTATCAGAGCACTGCACATTAGCCTGCCTGTATTGCATGCAGAGCTGTGCTTTGCTTAAGCTTGCACCACAACTCCAGTCTGTCGCCTCATGCTGCTCTACTGCAGTACGTCTGAGTATAATTGGGCCATTACTGATAGTCATACAACAATGAAGGGTAAATTAATAGAAAATTGCATGGCAAGAAAAGAAAACAAGGAAAGAAGAGAGAATAGTGAAAAATAGGCAATACTAGCAAAACTGAAAGTATGGATTTATTCTGGAGGAGATTTGGTTTAGAACGTGTATTATTTATTAATATGACAATTGTAAAGTTATCATTAGCATCTCAGTAACTTAGTTTTGTATAGATGGCTCTTCAGCTTCACAGTATGTGATGCGAAAAGGGAAGAAATGGCCACACAAACTGTCCCAGATACCTCAGTGAGTAAACAAACTATGTGCTGTGGTATTGATACATACAAATCAGGTTCACTCACTGGTCTATATAGAGTGAGCTTGCCTACGAAAAACAGTCATGAAATTTGACAGGAACTACTATAAAATGCTGTTTTGTTGTCAAGCTAGGAAGAGGGAAAGTGGTCCAGGTTTCCTGGCACTGTTCTCTATCCAATGACTCCCCCTAGAAAGTGCACAAGTGTGGATAGTTAGAGTCCTGGCTCACATCTGGACACTGGATTAAAGTGCTGTAGGAGTATCAATGCCTGTGGACTCATATTCCCATTGGTCACTACATTCCAGAGTGGACGAGAGAAAGGGGCCCTCATTAAAAACTTAAAAGAACTTATTTTTTGATCCAGGAAGAAAAAGAAAAAAGAAATAGTTTTTTTTTGTAAAAGCACACACAGGAAATCTAGACACTAACTCAGTAAGGAGAAAAACTGTTTGGAGTATGGATTTCGTGTAATTAATTCTTTCTGCATCAATTAGCTCAATGCATGAAATTTCCTGGTCTATCGTGTTATTTGGATACAAGTGTAATTGCCTTAATTTCACAGTACCACATCACATTGAGGGTGATATCACATGATACTCAGAAAAAGAGTTACAAATAGCAAGTCCTTCCAGCTCTGCTCAAGCTACACCTAGAATACTGCATAAAGTTCTGGTCATCACAATATAAACAAATCCAGATCCAAGAAGCGAATGCAGAAGAGAGTAACGAGGATGATCCTCAGTGTTAGAGAAATTATTTATAATAATATAATAATAATTCTTGCATTTGATAGCGTGCCTCATCACATCTTCGAGACGTCCCAAAACACTTCACAGCATATACTATAAAGTGAATTGCCTGTATATTTTGTGGGCAAAATCGTTGTTCATAATTATTATGAGCAACAATTAGACTAATTAGGCCTCTCCAGTCTTGAAAGGAGACATATCAGAGGCCCCTCTAAAGGTATATAAAATGTTAAATGGGATTGAGAAAATAAACCCAAACAATATTTTCAAATGCATCCAGACAGCAGGTATAGGAGAGCATAGGTTGAGGGTTGCAGAGGGCAAATTTAAGGCAGACACAAAATATTTATTTATGCAGAGGATGATTTATGACTGGAACAGGTTTTCTGGAAGGGTGGTTGGGGTCAGGATCCCAGATTTAGTGGATAGGGCGGGTAGTCTGGAAGAATGAGATCAAATTGGCCGAAGGGTCTTCTTCATCCGAACCAATCTTGCGATCTTTTAACCGTAAGTGCCTCACACCCACTTGATGTGACAAGATCAAAGTACGAGTCATTAATTGTGTCTCCAATTACAAATATTGTGTTTCAGACCCATAGTGTGTCATCTGAAAAGTTCTGCATTGCAACAACAGAACAATCACCTGCAATTTTAATGCTCACATCAGTGGTGGTAGAAGTCATTAACGCTCCATCAGGATAAGGCAGTGAAATCTGCTTTAATGCAGCACATCAAGCAGCGGTAAAGTGATGCTATTTATTGTGTGGCTTTACATGGGTCTTGGTTCAATGACAATGATTGGAACGCAGGGTGGTGAAAAACAGGTACTGCGCTAACCCCTCTTACCTTGTGCTACATAAAGGAAATAATCAGCACCACAGGGCCCCTCGCCCAATGGGAATTAAATCTGAACCGTTATTTTTTCCATTTTATAAAACTTTAAAAAACGCCTAAAGTGACCAGCATTATTACTCTGGATGGAATATAGGGCAGCGACAGGAGCAAACCTCTTAATACCAAAGGTTCTGTGCATACAGTGTAGCTTTGAACCACACCACAAATTCCAGCTAAATATTTTACTCTCTGATGGTCCGGCCTGCAATCATCATCTCCACTATTAGTGATAAATTGTGCCTTGTGATTGTGAGCTTGGAAAAAGTAAGAATTATTTATCCAGGTTTAAAACAACTGATGGAAGAGAGGCTCTTTAATAGTGTCCATGAACAACACATTCTGCCCAATAAAAATATCACAGGTATGCACGAGTACGTGTATGAAGGGATGTGAGTGTGACTGCTGGCATAAAGGTGCTTCACTCTCAGCAAGTTTTCTTGTTGGATATTAGAGACATAATTGTGCATAATTGAGTGTGGGCTTCGCTCTAGTGTATTTTACTGCCACTGATAAATACTGCATTTTAAAGGCACACAGCAAACATATTCCTCCACACAAATATAAAATAAGTCCTAAATTTCTTTGCATTTCTTTTATTTAAATGCTGCTGTTAAAATTACATGCAGATTACATAAAACCATACAAGTCCTAACTGGGCATAATGCAATTGAAACTTCATTACTTGTGAGGTTTTTATGTAGTCAGCGGACTTATCATTTGAATGTGTGTGTCACAACAGCGCCCATGGATAGATCACAACAGGCCATCTCATAGAAGTAACAGCATGTATTCTGAAAAATGAAATAGAACAACAGCGTCTGTTGACCAGGCATGAGTGCATTGGAACAGATTCTACAAGTACAATCAGCAGCTAGAAGTTTCTGTTTCAATTATATGTCCATACACACACACATACATCTCCTCCTTGAGGGGAGAGGTAAGCGGGGTCTCCTTGGAATTGAACTAGCTCTAAGATGACACGCTGGCAACGGAATGTCAGAATCGAGTCAGCTCTCTGTGATGGTCTCAGTAGTCTTGTTCCTGAGCTAGGGCAGGTCCACAGTTTTCCAGGGCACTGCTGATGACAGCAGAGCTAGCCTGGCTCATTGGCAGGACCTAGAATGGCAGACCAATGACTGGGAGCAACCCACTCATCTCCTGTTAACCCTACAAGCCAAAGCCCTAATGGGTAGGGTGGTCCTAGCTGGAGAAGCAGCAGGATCAATGGCAAGCTATACAGTTTTAATTGATTAGACTCCAGCAGTACCCCAATGCACACTCTGGGGTCCCCAAGCCTTGGCTTTGGCCAACCTGTGCCTTATGCTGTCCAGAAGTGGGATGTGTCCCTCCAGGGAGAGAGTGAGCATTCCATTCCAACAATTTAGCTCTGGAATTTCCATGTGTAGATGGGATGCATGGAATTCTCAGTTTGGTTTGGTTACTCTTAAGTATGGTTATGGGTTTTCTTATGTATCAAATATCTAACTGACCCCAAAAAGACACACACATAGGCAAAAACACACATGAGCACAGACACACAAACACATATGAGCACACACAAACCAGCACACACATACACGGGTATAAACACACATGAGCACACACATATACATGAGCACACATACACACGCCTAATAATATCCCACCAAAAAAGAAAACAATAATAAATTGGTCATTTTCAATCCACGACTGTTTGTGGGACACTGCTGTGCGCAATTGGCTACCGCATTTCGCCTACAAATATACAGTCAATTCACTTTACAGCATTGAGAAGTCTAGAAGACGTGAAAAGTGCTATATCAAATGCAAGGATTATTATTATTATTACGCACACAAGTATATAATTGGGCATGTACACACAAACATGCACATTCATGCACATATTCTCCCTTATTCCAGCCTGGAAGAATACTGGATTGATGTATTGGCATAATAGGCTGTTTTAGGAAGTTAGGAAATAATAATATGGACAAAGACAGAGTTTAAAAATTAGGGAAATAGCAAAGGTTGTTATAAATAAAAGAAAAAGTGACTATTAATGAAGAGAGTGGGTATTACAAAGATGCTGGATAGGATGACAAAATGGCTAAACACAGGAGTAACAATAATAACATGCATTTATACAACACCTTTTAAATAAAAAGAAATGTTTCAAAGGGCTTTCCGAAGTATAGTTGATTAGAAATGAAATGACTGCTGTTACATAGACAAATGAATAGTTAAACACAAGAATATTTTGCTTTGGTCTCCCCACTGGAAAAGGGGATACAATACCAGAGGCTCAGGGAAATTCAGAGCTTACTCAAGGGGGAAAAAAATAAAGGATTAGTATAGACAGAATGAGACGTGAGAAAATAATAAGACTGAAAACAAACAAATCTCCAAACCGTGGATGTTTCCATCTCAGGTACCAAAAGAAGAATGGAAAGAAATTGAAGATGTACTTATTATAATTTTCCCAAACTCCTTGGATTTAACAACAACAAATTGCATTTATATAGCACCTTTCACATTGGGAGGATGTCCCAGATCAATTGGATGGCAGCATATGTTAGACCCTTATACAAAGGAGAGTAAGAAGCAATCGGGTTTAATGTCAATAGTGGGAAAATTACTAAAATAGGTCATGAGCGACAGAGAGACCAGAGGGACCATTGACCAGGATAATCTAATAAATGATTATCAGTCTGTTTCTGGGAGTTGGTAGGTTAGAAGAGGATCTATTATTAATAGGTAGACATAACAATGGAAGCACTCAACAAGCAGATGAACAAAGGCATCTTGGGTTCCAGGTACACAAGTCATTAAAAGCTAGTTCATATTTACATGACATGACAAGTGGAGTCCTGTAGCTCAGTGGTTAGAGCACTCGCTTTGCAAGCGAGAGACCTGAGTTCAATTCCAGGCAGAGGGCGAAACCTTGGGCAAGTTTCCTTACTCCACACGCCTAATAATAATCCCTCCAAAACCAAAAACAATAATAAATTGGTCATTTTCAATCTACGACTGTTTGTGGGACATTGCTGTGCGCAATTGGCTGCCGCGTTCGCCCACAAATATACAGTCAATTCACTTTACAGTGTGTTCTGTGAAGCGCTTTGGGACGTCCTCCCAACGTGAAAAGCGCTATATCAAAATGCAAGGATTATTATTATTATTATTATTAAGTGATGCTAGAGGAGTACCTGTCCATAGTGCACATATACAGTGTCCATGGCAATGGCAACATTACAGTCAAAATAATTGCTAAAAAGGGGAAAATAATCCTAAAAGAATCCTGAAAAATAATTGCTAAAAAGGGAAAAATAATCCTAAAAAAATTAAATAAACATCAGTATTTATCTGTCAAATATGAAAAGTTAATTAAGTTAAAAAAGGCAACTACAGTTATTATAACCAAATTCTTTTGAGCTTAATTCTTTATTTGGTCAGCGAGTGTGTACATGTTAAGTGGCTGAGTACACACACTTTCATTTTAGTTTTGGAACTATTTCAAGTACAGCAGAAATAATATGCAGTAAGCTCCCAAATAAATTGTGTATCTAACTTATATGCCATTCCCCGAACATGCGAATAAATACCTGCAAGTGTAGGAGCATTAAGTAATACAAACTATACAAATATAACTTCAGTATCCTCCACTTGAAGTCAGTTAGAGAGAAGGCAGAATCTACACACACACAAAACATCTGGGCGAGTGAATCTGGTTGGGATGAACTGTGAAGATGTAGAAATGGATGAATATTCTAGAGTTTTTGCTTGATCTATTGTTGCGGATCAAAGAGTGCCTTGTCTTATGTTCTTAAAGCTTTCAGGGCCAACACCTACTTATCATGGTCTTAGCCTTTGCCTTCACCAGGTTGTTAGACGACATTTCTTCTCATTCTTTTCCATCAGTTGATGGGCTATTAGTTAATCACCCAGATAATCTCATTCAATTTACTGATGAGATTAAAGTATATTAAATGCAAAAGAGAAATCAAATTCCTATGACCTTTTTTATAAAAGCTTTGATTTTCCGAGCACTCAGGAGATTACAATGGCATGGTTCCAGTGGCTGCTTGAATATCATCTCAAAGTACCAAAACCTTTGAGTCTAATCCTCCCAAATTGATCGATCCCTGCCACAGGCAGCAACTAAACATTCTGTAGCATCGTCTTTTGTAGCATCGCTACCGCTGTCAGGTTTGAAAGACTCTACTTATGCGTCAGTTGGGAGTTTGTAAGTAGTATAAACAGCAATTATCAAACTCTGCGACAGAACTGGGTTTAAACAACAACAAAATTAAATTTGTATGGCGTCTTTCATGTCAGGAGGATGTCCCAAGGTGCTGGAGAGTCAAATTTACGGACCAGAGCTGGGATTCGGGAGGGAGGAGGGCAGGGGGGAAGCAGGGAGATTGAAAGCACAATCAAAGAGGAGGGTCTTGAGATAGATCTTGAAGGAGGCAAGGGAGGAGGCAAGGCCGAGGGACCACTCTTTTGTAGTGTTGTGGCAGAATGCCCGCCCACCAGAAAGGCCATGGAGGGCTTTGAAGGTGAGGACCAGGATCTTCAACTGTATCCTTTGTGTGATGGGAAGCCAATGGAGTCAGGCAAGGATGGGGGTGATAGGGTCACGGAGCCTGGTGAGGGAGAGGACACGGGTAGCAGAGTTCTAGATGATCTGCAGCCTATGGAGGGAGGAGTTGGGGAGGCTGACAAGCAGGGCATTTGAATAGTTAAGCCTCGATGTTATGAATGCGTGTATGCGGTTTTCGGCGGCCTGTGTTGTGGGACAGTGGAGGAGCCGGGTGATGTTGCCGAGTTGGGGGAAGGCAGAGCAGATCGACACGGATGTTGGGTAGAAAGGATAGTTGAGGGTCAAACAAGACGCCAAGGTTTTGGACTGGCTCAGTAAGGTGGAGTGTGCATCCATGGATGGTAATGCTGTCAGCGCCTGAGGTGTGGAGGCACTGACAGGAGCCAATCAGGAGAGCCTCGGTCTTGTGGACGTTCACATAAAAATGTTAGCACTCATCCAGGACTTGATGACTGACAGACGTTGACCCCATGTTGCAGATTATGTCACCAAGAGGGAGCACATAGATATTGAAGAGGAGGCGACCAAGGACAGAGCCCTGAGGAACACCGCACGAGACAGTGTGGGGGTTAGAGGAGAAACCGTTTGGGGAGATGAAGTGGAGGTGGTTTGAGAGATATGATCTGAACCATTCAAGGACAGAACTATGAGGGTTGAGGTGAGAGGAGAGGTGGTGGAGGAGGATAGAGGATCAATGCTGTCAAAGGCAGCAGAGATGTCAAGGAGGACGAGGAGGCAGAGGGAGCCCTGGTCGCAGATGGACAGGATATCATTTGTCACTTTGACAAAGGCTGCTGCTGTGCTGTGGGCAGCATGGAAACCTGACTGGAGGGGTTTGTGAAGGGAGTGGCAGGAGAGGAAAGAGCGAAGCTGAGAAGCAACAAATCGTTCCAGGACCTTGGAGAGGAAAGGGAGGTTGAAGATGGGGTGGTAGATTGAGAGAAGGAATGGGTCCAGGGAGAGTTTTTTTAAGGATAGGAGTGATGACAGCTGTTTTAAAGGGTTGGGAATGATGCCAGTGGACAGGGAGAGGTTTATGATGTCTTAAGTGGAGGGGTAAGGACGTGGAGCTGGGAGGTAAGGAGAGGGGTAGGGATGGGATTGAGGGAGCAGGTGGTCAGTTTTATGTGGGTTATAGTGATGATGAGAGAGGAGTGGGAGACAGGTTTGAAGGTGTGGAGGGAGGGATGGGTAGGGGCCGGTGGGAGATGGAGAGGGTGTAGTAGACGGAAGGGCATAGGCAACTGAGCGGATCCCATGACTTTGGATTCGAGAAAGTCCAGCATCGCCTCACAGTTAGCATTGGAGGTAAGAATGGGCGAGGCGTGAGAGCGTGGGCAGAGCAGCCGGTTGGTGATGGAGAAGAGGAGCCTGGGGCTTTCTTTGGCCTCCAAGATTGTCTAACGATAATTTAGCAGAGGTGAGGGCGGAGTGGTAGGATTTGATAAGTTACAGTCAGATCTGCTGATGGACTTTGATTTAAGTCAAGTACATTCAGTGGCATACATCTGTGCTTTAAGGGAGCAGAGGTAGCTGGTGTACCATGGTGACTTTCGTGAGTAGGAGACAGTTTGGAAAGTGCGGTGAGCAAGGGTATCGAGAGTGGTTATTGTGACCGAGGAGGATAGGTCATCGTGGGAGGAAGCCCAGAGGGGAAGGAGTTCAGATGACTCCAAGGCAGCCGAGACGGAGGGAGGAGAAATTTGTATCCAGGGGCGTAGGAGATGGAGGTGGGTTGGGTGGCGGTTGGGAGAGGGATTGAGGAGTTAAGGGAGATGAAGTGATGGTCTGAGATCGCTTTGTCAATGATGGTGAGGTCCGAGATGGTGAGGCCCCGAGTGATCACTAGGAACAAAATGATCATAAGACCAAGTGTATCACAATAATTTTGTCTGCCTGTTAATTCAACGGACTAAGAATAAGCAATTTTACAAAATGATTGCATATGAAAACATGCATCAGGTTCATAATCAAAAGTGATTTTCCGTTGCATCACTTGGGGAGCCTGCATAGTTGGAGATGCCATCTTTTGGAAGAGAAGTTGACCAATGTTTGTCTGCCTTGGGTAGACAAAACCCATGGCACTACTTGAAAAGAGTACCATATTTCTCCTGGTGTCCTAGCCAAATGACACCTAACACATATCTATCTGGTGTCCTGGATAGATATTTGTTAGGTAAGGGTATCAAGGGATATGGGCAAAGGCCGGGTTACTGGAACTGAGGTACAGATCATAATAATAATAAAATCTTTGATATAGCGGCTTATTGCATCTTCTAGACGTCTCAAAGCGCTTCACAGAATATACTGTAAAATGAATTGACTGTATATTTTGTGGGCGAAATGCGGGCAGCAATGTCACACAAACAGTCGTGGATTTAGTGACCAAATTATTTTTATTTTTTGAAGAGATTATAAAATCAGCCATGATATTATAGAATGATAGAACAGACTCAAAGGGCTGAATGAGCTACTCCTGCCCTATTTTCCTATGTTCTTAAAAATTCACGAGGATAATTATTCATTCACTACAATTGTCATGACTACCTTGAGACGTCTCAAAGACGTGATAAGGCACTATATCAAATGCAAGGTTTATTATTATTATTACTTGCAAAGCACTTTGGAACTTTGGCGTGATAAAGCGCTGTGAAAATGTAATTCCCTCTCTTTCCATGTTCAATCGTCAGCAAAGAGGCAATATCCTACAAATCTACAAACAAATTCATGTACAAAAGCAAAAACACAGTATGGAGAAATGGGATGCAACATTTCTGAGTTGCCAGCAAAACTGTACAATCTCATTTCAGCTTGGCTGACCTACATTGGCCTTGTCATAATGTTGACGGTTCCTCTCATTGACAGTTCCTCTCCCAGGAATCCTGTAGCTCAGTGGTTAGAGCACTTGCCTCGCAAGCGAGAGGGCCTGGATTTGATTCCCAGCAAGGTGAAACGTTGGGCAAGCTTCCTTACTCCATACGCCTCTCTTTACCTAGAAGTATGTAGGAATCCTGTTGTTAGTCGATTGGTTTTCCAGGGGTAATAATTCCTTCAAAATAAATAAAAATAATCTGGTCACACAATCCAAGACTGTTTGTGGGACAATGCTGTACGCAATTGGCTGCCATGTTTCGCACACAAAATATACAGTCAATTCACTTTACAGTATATTACATGAAGAGCTTTGAGGCATCTCGAAGACGTGATAAGGCACTATATCAAATGCAAGGATTATTATTAATATTGGAACCATTAACATTTTTGCTTCTACAAGAAACTGCTTTATACTTATTCTCCCATCAGTTTATAGTTGTTTACACTTCTGAGTAACTCTGATACTGTGTTAGCACAATCTAGGTAGAGCTTATTACGGAACAGTCATGGAGCACTGGAGCTCGGGTATGTGAAATGCTTTGTATGGTCAAACACAATATATATGCTTTGTGGACAATAAGCATGTACATTGCACTTGACCATACAAATATAGCATCTAAATTATTTTCTCCACATCATGGAGAAAAGAATGTAGTTGAAAATCCAACTTGAGAATAATTAAATAATAATTACTCCCAGAATGTGGCCTGAAAAACCTTAATGCCAGACTCCAATGTATCTACATGGGGTTCCCTGCAGAATACATACTTTAAATCCTGAGGTACGTTTTTCTGGCAAAGGGCCTGACTTACACATTCATTTTCCAGTTCATGTGTTTGTTTTCACTGTCTAAGATGTTGTATAAACTGAGACCTACCAGTGCCTCAGGAAATGGAGCAGAGCAACTGTACTCACTGCCTGAATACTAATTACCTAAACGGAGGCAAAAGCAATGGTATCCAAAGCACTACGAGCCATTACTCTAGATGCTATATAAATGCAGGTTATTGTTGATATTATCCCCAATTAAGTATTTATTTACAGTACCTGATCTTTGATCCTTTTGTACAATTCTATTTTTCAAATTATCTTCAATTGCATGGCTCCTTGATGTGGTGATCTCAGGTGAGGAGGAAAGGATGTCTCTTCTTCGGTGGGTGCCTGTTGTAAATAACAGCAACTTGCATTTATATAGTGTCCTTCATGTAGGATAGGGTCCCAGAAAGACCTATCTGTGGGCAGGATTTTCGAGTGAAGTTGAATGTATTTCAAATCTGTACCACACAAGCTTCAGAGCCATATCTAAAAAGTAATTTATTGGTCCAATATTTTTCCAGTGTGCTTGTAACAGACTCTAAACTGGGTAACTGATACATATTTAACTCTTCAGTAATAAGGCATTGATTTTGTGTACATCATAACCAAATGACGAAGCGCTATCTTAAACAAATAAGTGATAAGTATCTTCTACAATTGCTTATTCCATGGTCATTCTATTTTTGCAGCAAATTTTTGCAAGGAGTTATATTATTTAGGACTGCATCTAGTTTAATGGAAAGTATTTTAATAATGGATGAGAACATCAATGTACATTTTCAATTTGGTTATTTAGCAAATCAGCTTCTCATATGGGTATGAACTTACCTCACAATAGTTTTGACATTTTTATTTCCTTGAGAATACTGACCATAATCCAAAATGTGATGCAAATTTCAGACATAGTTTTTTCCAAGTTACAGTGTGATGTACTTCTCTATTACAAAACATTCTACTAAATTTGTAGTAATAATTGTTGTAATTGCCTTTTGGAATGCAATATGACATGAACAAATTTTGATAAGAACTTGGAAATGCTGGTTATTTGTGATCAACTGGAATGTATTAAGATTATTTGGAATTCAACACAGTGTGAAGAAAATGTGAAGAAAATCTATTCAGTGCAGCCTATAAGTTTACTATCCAAGCAGGGAAACCCCAATGACAATATGCATTCCAAAGAGAGCCTTCTGTGTTCAAAATTGTTTGATGTCTTTATGATACACCATGACAATTCATTTTTTGGGGATCAGCTAGGAATATAGGAACAGGAGTAGGCCAGTCAGCCCCTCAAACCTGTTCTGCCATCCTATTAGATTATGGCTGATCTGTACATCAGCTACAAATACCCACATTTGCCCCATGTCCCTTGATATCCTTACAAAATAAAAACCTAAGCACCTCAGTCTTGAAAATTTGAATGGATCCAGCATCCACAGCCTTTTGGGTTATACTGAAAAGTGGAATGACTGTGTATTTGTAGGCAAACATGGAGGCCAGTTGTTTACAGCAAAAAGCCAGAGTGAGTAAGTAATTTTATTGAGGGGATTGTTGCCCAGGACACCAGGAGAAACTCCCTTCTCTTTTTCGAAAAGTGCATGGGATCTTTAACGTCCAAATTACATATGTATAGCGCCTTTCACGTCAGGAGGACGTCCACCCAAACACAGTTTTAACGTCTCATCTGAAGAACAGCACCTGCAATAATGAAACATACTGCTAGCACTGCACTTGAGTGTCAGCTTAGATTTTGTGAGTTCAAGTCCTGACATGGGATAATAAACAGATTAATAGAAGCTAATTCATATTTATTTATAAACCACTTAAACCAAACAGTGCACCATTTCCCAAAATTAGAAGTCACTCAACAAATACCCTACATTACCAGACAGTAGAGAAAATCTTTAAAAAGCCTACTCAGCACAGATCTGAGTACCTCAGTATAGCAAAATTATATTGGTAACTACTGAAACACATCAGGACCAAGGGCAGCTCAACAGTGTTACAATGCAACCTTCTCATGACAGAAAGGAACAGTATAACAACACAGTCTTCAAGTCATGATGAAGTGATGATGTGCTTATTGAAATGACAGAATGAATATCAAATAATAATTATCGACCAGATATGCATGATGACACAGACAGTATCTATCAAGTCAGTTATGTATCTCCACACATGTGCAATATAGAGCTACACAGTGATTGCAAACAATGTGTTGGGCTATTCATAGAACACTTAGTATAATTCAAATAATTTTCTCACCAAAAACCCCTGGGGTTTCAGTTACAGAAGGCAAGGGCTGATTAGGGTATGAATTGTAATTGAAAATGTAATCAGTCAGCACACAGAATTTGAAGATTGGTAAACAACATTCATGGGACTGCCAGGATGGTGGAAGGTGAACTGGTTGGACCTTGCAAATTCTTATGTTCTTATGAAGCAAAGAGTGAAACTAATTTTTTGGTGTTCCCATTTCTCTAAATCTATTAGACATGCAATTTTTTTTGTTAAAATGGGTCACATTTAACAAAAAAAATTCATATTCACCAATGTCAATTCAGCTTTTAAAAGGCAGCCAATGTAAAATATGCTTCAGGTTCCGTAGATTTTTTTATGAAGAATAAAATTTCACAAAGATTCCTAAGAAAAGTTGGAGGAAATCCTATTTCAAAGATTTTTTTTAACAAAACCCCATTGAGTTAGTGGCAGTCCTGGGCATTGCTCAAAGTCTTATGCAAGAAATGTAATGTTGTCAGCATTAACAAAAGTAACAGCCAATTTATTACAGGGGCCACCTGGATGTTGGGCTGACTGGTCCACTATTACTCAGCTTTTAAGTTTCCAGCAGACTTTATTCTCCCTTTTTCAACAGAATTGTTACATCTGCAATTCTACAATCGAGATGATCAAAAGATTGTAATATGAGCATCTATTAGTTTGTTCCTGGTCTCCCTCAGCATTCTCAGATGCACACTATCAGGCCTTGGTGAATTATCCACTTTGAGTTTCATCAATGTTTTTAGTATTGCTTCCTATTCTGTAGTTATCCCTTTCAATTGCCGCACATCCTCTTCTTGCATGCGCAATTTCTCACTATCAATTTTTTCTGTATTATCTGAGGTGAAATACTTAGTATCTCTGCCATAGCTTCACTTTTCATGACTGATGGCCCTACTTTTTCTTTAACTTCTTTTTTTTAATATGTTGCAAAACCCTTTAGTATTTTTCTATTTGTTACCAGCCAGTCTTTCGGCATATCCTCTATTTGCCTTTCTAATCTCTTTTGCTTCCATACTTTGCCTTGATTTTCCTCTGTATTATTATCTTCAGATATATTGTACGCCTTGTTTTTAAGTCTTTCACTTTCTTTTCTCTGCTCACCCAAGAAACACTTGGAAACATTTGTTTTAGCGACACCCTCTTCAGTACTTGCAAGATTATACATAATGTGTAATGTATTCATCTCATATTTAAGCGTTCTGGGATGCTACCCTGCGTGAGGGGTGCTAAATAAGTGCAAGTTGTTGTTGTTGAAAGTTTCTCTCTATTCATCTTCTGTCTCATCTCCCAATTTATCCTAACTCCTTTCTCAGCTCCTTGCAACTTGATTTTTTTTCCAGTCGGTTACCTTTCTGTCTAGCTATTCCCCCTCCTTTTAACTTTTAAATCAAATCTAATAATATCACTGTTTGCTAAATAATAATCTTTACATTATAGTGCCTTTCACATCAGAATGGGGTCTTAAAGTATCAACGATATATTAAAAAGTGGTGTGACTGTGTATTTGTAGGCAAATCCAGTAGCCGATTTGTATGCACATTGTCCCACAAACAGCAATGAAGTAAACAACCAATTTTATTTGGGGGATCTTTGGCAAGGATACTGGGAGAAACCCTCTCAAATGCCATGCAATCTTTAACATCCACCTGAATAGACAAATGGGACATTGGCGTAATGTCTCACACAAAGGACAGCACCTCCAACACTGCAGCACACTCCCAGCACTGCATTGAAGTTTCAGCATAGGCTATATAAATTCCAATGTGGGGTTTCAACCCACAACCTTCTCACTAAGAGAGCTACCTACTTGGCCAGGCTAACATTTTAATTCTCCCCAACCCCCAAATTACTCACCCACTCCATATGAAGAGCGCAAAGTGGATTTATTCAGAAGTGAAATCTTAGCATGGATGGGATGGTGGATTTTTGATTACAAGAACATATTTGTATTGAGTACAATATTATTCAGCTATGATATATAACAAGAACATACATGTAGACCATTTGCAGCAGTAGCACATCACAAGACACAGAATTGTACTACGGCTGGGACACAATATCAGTGAAATGCAGTACAGGCTGTTCTTTGTCCTTCTTTGTGACTCATCATGATTTGTAGTTGTTGCATTATTAGCAATAGATGTTTCATTATGTGGAGTGTCTTAGTGCTGAAAAACTAAGGGATGTGGCCCAGAACCAGACCTTATATAAAAGAGAAAAGCACCTGGTTCTATGTGCATGAATTGTTTTTCTAACTGATATCCCTCTGTGATAATCCAAGGTGGGGTGATGATAATATCCTTCTTTTAGTGATGCTTCTTTTGAAGGTTTTTTCAAAGAATAAAAAGGCTGTGCCTATTAAAAGATCATCTAAACAATGTAAGATGCATAGTATATAACAAAGCAGACAATTTATTTGGATTACATCTTCTTGCCAATATCCAACACAGTAACTACTTATATTTACTAATTTTGCCCCTTATTATTCGCTATTTAGTCAGGCAGTAGTGAATGGTCTCCAGGTAGGTTGTGGGTATCAGTTATATTTAGAAAATTAATTGGGAATTACATTTTTTGTTTTAAATGAACAACTGAGGGAATCTTTGCAAAACAATTAATTAGCTCCTCTACATTAATAATAATAATACTTGCATTTGATATAGCGCTTTTCACGTCGGGAGGACGTCCCAAAGCGCTTCACAGAACACACTGTTAAGTGAATTGACTGTATATTTGTGGGCGAAAGCGGCAGCCAATTGCGCACAGCAATGTCCCACAAACAGTCGTGGATTGAAAATGACCAATTTATTATTGTTTTTGGTTTTGGAGGGATTATTATTAGGCGTGTGGAGTAAGGAAACTTGCCCAAGGTTTCGCCCCGCCTGGAATTGAACTCAGGTCTCTCGCTTACAAAGCGAGTGCTCTAACCACTGAGCTACAGGACTCGGATTATTGCACATCCATTACTGTTACTTTCATAGTAGAAAATATATATTTTTACATATGTGATAATGACTAGTTAGCTCTACAATATACTCACTAAGCAATGCATATCTTACAAAAGATTATCTGAATAAGGAGGTATAAACTACAGACATGTATGCAAATAAGGATTAAAAAGATGCAATACAATCGCAGGGTTCAGATGACTTGTCTAACTCCCTCAGCTGTGGTTCCCATTTAGCAGCTTCTCCATTAACAATTCATGATTCTGGATTCACATTTAGCCACTGCCTTCTCTCAAGATATGATGTGACGTTTCATACAGCATTGTCTGCCAAATTATTTAAACCACAGAGGGTTGCGATAATATATGGTATCCACTGCCTCAGAATAAAAAGACAATTGAAATATTTGAGATAAAATATTGAGGGGTATTAAGAAACATGGGGGAAAAAGACAGCTAAATGGGATTAGAAAGAATGGCCACAAATTAATAAAATGGTCAAATGGCCTTTTGGTGTTCATATAATACACTGTACTTGGTCACAGACAGCTGATTGATACAGCAAAATCCATCTCTGTGCACTGGTCAGGTTTTTTTTTAGTTTTCAGCTGATAACTTTTGATGCTGAAAAAAAGTTTTAACGGTGTTCAAATGGCAGGAATAAGTTCATTGGTGTAAAATGTGATATTTATTCAACGTGGTCCCTGTTATCAGTGAGCCCCAGAGATGAAAGACCACAATTATAACAACATATGCTAGGTTTGGTTTCACAAAAAGCTGCTACACTTGACAGTAATGACAGTCATGGCCCAAAAAAAAGGCTTCAAGAAGTTGTGACATAAGGCACGATAAAATACAAGATCTTTCTTTCTCAACATCTGTTTTGAATTGTTGTTGCCAGGGGTTTAGTCCAAGTAAGATATCTCTGTTCACGTGCAAATACAGAAAATAAATTCAGTTTTAATATTCATGTAGAGCTACAAATCTAGGTTTTCCAATAACATTAAAACCTGAAAACATTGCAAGGAACGTGTTTCTAAAAGCACAGCAGGAATAAAAAGCACAGTTGTTAGGTAGAGCAACACTATTTTAACACAGATTAAGTAGTTTACATGCATTATGTCTGTGTTTTAACACTGCATAAATCTTAGGCGGGTTTCACTTCAACAGCTTGTGTGTAAAACAAATTAATTTTTTTAACATCCCAGTGGTCCAAGGCAACACATCCTTATCCCTCTTGGACTTCAAGGTTTAATAAAGAGGCCTTGGGCTGAAACATGCAATGGATTCCTGTCACTGGGAATATTTGCGACATTAGACATAGCTGTTCAGAACAAGAGCAAGGCATCGGCCAACATATCAATATCATGGTGACCCATTAGCAATGGGGCAGGAGTGAGTTGAGGCTTCAAAAGTGTTACAATTTTATGAACAAAGTAGTAAAATCGAAACGCCAAAGCCTCTGTAAACCTAAAAGACTGCAACGTGGAGCAAAGAGAAGGGGAAGGTTATCATAGGCGTATTCAAAGAGGTAAGTCTTCAGGTGGGATTTGAAGATAAAAAAGGGATGAGACAGAGGAATGTAGTGGCTGAAGATATGGCCACCGACGCTAGCATGGAGGAGTCGGAGGACACACAGCAGACCTCTGTTAGCTGACTGAAGGGGGTGGACAGAGGAATGAGGTACGAGCATGTCAGAGAGGTCATAAGGTGCTAGGGCGTGAAGAGACTGTACATGAGTGTAGGGATCTTGAAGCTGATCCTTTCAGAATCAGGAAACCAGTGGAGTTTGATGAGGATTGCAGTGATTGGGGGGTGGAATTTGGTACATGCTAAGATATGGGTGGCGGAGTTTTGTATTAATAGGACCTTGTAGATAGTGGAACTGGAGAGACAAGGAGTGCAGTGTGTTTGAGAAATCGTCGGGAGGTGACAAAAGCATGGTGGCATTAGGTGTGAGGGTAGCTTCGGGGATGGGCAATGTAGGGAAGGTGGAGGAAAATAGTTGTGGTCAGAAACGCTAAGTAAACATTATTTAATATGAGAGACAACAGAAGTAACTTCAGCCAACAACAGAGGGAAAGAACTAATATGAGGAGTCACCTACAGCAAAAAAGCTCTGCCTGACCAAGCATAAGCACAGACTTCTTCAAGGGACACTCCTTGCATGATTTTCTCCATTATAATAAAGCTGTCATCCCATTTGTCTGGGGAAGTGAAGAAATGAAGAATGTACGATTCTATCAGAAATAATTAGACTTTTGTGATACAAGCTATTGAGATTCAAGCATTCTGGGTTGTCATCTCGACATGAAATGAGTTATATAAGTGTAAATTGTATTGATACTGTATTGAATTACACTGTTTAAAGAATCTTTGACACATTACAACTGAAGGAATGAAGGGAGTCCACAAAATGAACATCGTGACTCATAATTGTACCTCTTCGGATTTTCCCTTTCAATACCTTTTAAAATACAATTCCATTAACTCACACTCTAAAGGTATAATCAGCATTGTTATCTAGTAGTGGGAAGTGTTGGTATTCACAAACTGTATTCTGTTCCAGAATATGAAAATACTCTATATTGTCTGCGCAGCCAAGTTGCATTATGAAGGCCCTTACTGGAGAAAAAAAATAACACTTCCTATGGGGCAACCTTCTTGTAATGTCAAAGACATTACTACATAAAGGATTTAAGATGGGATGTCATGCCTTCCTTTGGATGAAACGTCAAATCGAGGCACCATCTGCCTGTTCAGGTGGACATTAATGATCTCATGGCACCATTCACAAAGAGAAGAGAATTCTTCCCAGTGACCTGCCCAACAATTCCCCCAATATAAAATTGGTCATTCACTTCAGGGCTGAATATGAGACATTACTGTGTGTAAGTGGCTCCAACATCCGCCCACAAAACACATAGTCACTCGATTTTAAAATATATCCTGTTAAGCACTTTGGGATTTCCTCCTAACATGAAAGACACTAGCTATACCAAATGTAAGGATTATTATTTAATGTCACAGGGTCTTCAATACAGTAACATATTGTGATGAATTGCTGCAGTGACTGTATTTTTCACGGGCCAGGTCACTTGTGCCATGATGCAGTACAAAGGGTTCAATGATTTAGTGGAGCCAACTTCTATAGGTCTGATATTACACTCTAAGTACTATATTAGTCAGAATGATCAGTTAAAATGTCACATGGAATAGTGATTTTAGGTACATTCGAGTTTTAATTGAAAGATTTTCTGTTTCCCACTATTTTGAGCCTCTATAAAAACAATTGTTTACAATTAATTAATTCAATTACGCAACCCGTGATGAACAAAGATTTTTTCTTTGGAGTCTGAGGTTTTAAACTCCATCCCCCAGTGTCTTCGCCGCTTCCTCCCTTTCCTCCTTCAAGGCCGGTTTCAAGACTTTTCTCTTCAACCGTGCCTTCAGCTCCCCTCTCAACTCTCTACCCCCTCCTCGCTCCCTCCCTTCCCTCCCCTCACCCTGACCATTTCCGCCCTGCTCGGGTCCCGACCCAACTGTCCAGCGCCTTGGGACGTCCTCCCGACGTGAAAGGCGCTCTATAAATGCAATCTTGTTGTTGTTGTTATAGCAGCAATGATCACTATGATTTTCACAAACAAACTTATTTTAAATTTCCAATTATTTTTTCACAGCTAAAATCTACAAGATAAAACTAGTCACTAAACAATCGCCATCTTTATGCAAACATACTTCTTTATTTAATAATAATATTAATCCTTGCATTTGATACGCAACAACAAAATAACATTTGTAAAGCGCCTTTCACATAGGGACGACATCGCAAGGCGCTGAACAGGGATTAGGACCTGAGCATGGGGGGCAGGGTTGGGATGAGGGAGGGCAGAGAGGTAGAAAGGCGGCTGAAGGTCGAAAAGGAGGATCTTGAGTCTTGAAGGAGGCAAGGGAGGGAGCAAGGCGAAGGGTTTGTGGGATGGAGTTCCAAAGGGTGGGGGCAGAGAGTCTGAAAGCCTTATCATGTCTTTGAGATGTCTCAAAGCGTTTCACAGAAATATACTGTAAAGTGAATTGATTGTATATTTTATGGGCAAAACGCAGCAGCCAATTGCACACAGCAGTGTCCTACAAACAGTCGTGGATTGAGTGACCAAATTATTAAATTTTTTTTGAAGGGATTATTACTCCCAGAAAAGTGATCTGCCAATTGACTAACTTTTCCAACTAAGGGTTCCTACTTACTTCTATGTAAACAGAGAATTGTGGAGTAAGGAAACTTGCCTAACATTGTGCCCTGCCTGGGAATCGAAGGTCCTCTTGTTTGCGAGGCAAATACTCTAACCACTAAGCTACAGGACTCCATATATTTATTTTAACAATAACAACAAATTCCATTTATATATTGCCCTTTGTGTCAGAGGATGTCCCAAGGTGCTGGACAGTCAAGGGTTTGCACTCGACCTGAGCATTGGAATCAAGAGGCGTGGAGGGTAAGTGGGTTGGGGTTGGGAGGATGACCAAAGGCAAGTCAAAGAGGCAAGTCTTAAGATGGGCCTTGAAGGAGGCAAGGGAAAGGAGGAAATGGAGTTCCAGAGGATGAGGGCAGAAAGGCTAAAAGCCCGACTTCTGTTGGCAGAACAAGCAGGGCAGGTAACACAGAGCAGGCTAGTGCCCACCAAGCAGAGGGAGCAGCAGACTGATAAGGTTTTAGTAGGCTGTAGACAAAGGGAGGAGAAAGAGTGATGAAGTAAACATTTTATTTCCTCACAAAAATATCATATTACTTGCAGGATGAGTTTCTACAGATTGGCACATGGCCATTTCATTTAAAAGGCGCCCCTTATTCCGAAGTCAATGCTTCTTTAAACCTCTTACGGAAATTAGCTGCTAGCATATAACATTTACCTTATATATTTTGATAGATTCCTCTTATGTTGACTTTTGTTAGCTAACAATGCATCCACATACTGTTCCACTTGTCATGAACTGTGACCATATCTGACTATTGTGGGTGGAATTACAGCACTGAACTGTAATAATAATAAACCTTGCATTTGATAAAATGCTTTTCACTTCTTCTAGACATCTCAAAGCACTTCACAGAATATACTGTAAAGTGAATTGACTATATTTGTGGGCGAAATGCGGCAGCCAATTGCACACAGCAGTGTACCACAAACAGTCGTGATTTTAAAGTGACCAAATCGAACTCACGTCTCTCACTTGCAAAGCGAGTGCTCTAACCACTGAGCTACAGGACTCCACTGTAGCACCTACTTAAAATTTATTACCCACTATAATTTCTTTAACCCTTTATCCGACATCATACCTAAAAGCTTTTTATCTTAGTGGAAGGTTGTGAGCTTAGCATTTTATTTGGTTGAAAGATCTTCTTCCTCTGTTCATTTTTAATGCATGGAGATCGTTGTGTTACATTACTCTTGTCAATCCAAATTTCTATCTCTTTTAGATCTTGGATTTCCAGTAGCATTTCTCTTCCGTCTCATGTGGCTTTATATATTTAGATGACTTCCAACAGAAATTGTTCATTTCCTCTGCCTTCATTCTGCACCACTGTCAAATCAAATTTGATTCAATTGCTGTCTAAAAATAAAGTTCTGTTTTATCTTAGTGGAGATTGAAAGAAAAGCTGTAGACCCTGAATCTTTGAAATAAAAACAGAAGATTTCTGCAAATGTACAGTGGGTCAATTAGCTCCTGTAAGTGAAATATGATTCACCATCAGTGCTGAAAATGATAACCTGTATTTTTCTCTCTCAAACGCTTATTGTTATAATTTCCAGAATTTTCTGGGCTTGTTATCCCCTAGTCATTCTCCTAACACAAACCTCAGTGCCTTTCATATCTGGAACAAAAAATCTCCCCGCAATCCCTCTCCGCTGTCCTGGAGTCATCTGAACTGGCCTACCTCCTGCACTGATTTATCCTCCTTGTTCACTCTTCCACAATTCCCTCTCTACCACTCACCTCAACTCCCAAACCGCCTCCTACTCACAAAGCTCACCCTGGTACAGCAGCCACCTCTGCTCCCCCAAGGGTCAGGTGTGGGCCCCCGAACACACCTGACTCAAATCTGACCTAACAGTTCATGGGCAGATCTGGCTGGATCACATCAAAACATACCACTCTGCCCTCGCCTTCGCCAAATAATCCTTCTACTCCAAGATAATCTTGGAGACAAAAGATAACCCCAGACTCCTATTCTCCAACACCAACCGGCTCCTCCGTCCACCCTCCCACCCCTCGTCCATTCTCTCCTCAAACTCTGACTGTGAGGAGATGCTGGATTTCCTCGAGTCCCAAATCAAGGGGATCCGTTCAGCTGCCTCCACCCTCCCAACCACCACTCCCTCCCCATCTCCCTCCCACACTCCAACTCCTACCCATCCCTTCCTCCGCATTTTCAAATCTGTTTCCCCCTCCTCTCTCATCACCACCATATACAGCATGAAACACATCATCTCCTCCCTTGACCCCATCCCCATCCCACTCCTTACCTCCCAGCTTCACCCCCTCGCTCCTCTACTCTCCAACACCATCAATCTCTCCCTTTCATCTGGCACCATTTCTATCCCACTAAAAACAGCTACAAGCGCTCCCATCCTGAAAAAACCTTCCCTGGACCCATCCCTGCTTTCTAACTACCTACCCATCTCCAACCTCCTTTTTCTTTTGAATGTCCTTGAAAGAGTCGTTACTTCCCAGCTTCATTCATTCCTCTCCTACCACTCCCTTTATGAGCCCGTCCAATCGGGTTTCCATGCTGATACATTCAGAGCACAGAAATTGCTCCGGTCAAGGTGACATATAACATTTTGTCCATCTGTGACCAGGGTTCTCTCTGCA
Source organism: Callorhinchus milii (assembly GCF_018977255.1). Taxonomy (NCBI): domain Eukaryota; kingdom Metazoa; phylum Chordata; class Chondrichthyes; order Chimaeriformes; family Callorhinchidae; genus Callorhinchus; species Callorhinchus milii. The sequence continues at coordinate 43,961,926 of NW_024704743.1, forward strand.
TCCTTGTCCTCCGCGACCTCTCTGCCAGCATGCTTCCATTGCCTCACCCAAAGAGCTGTTCTTCACATCTTTGCCGGAATAGTAAACAGCAGCAAACTTTATAACTATGGGATGGATTCATAGCTATGCTCAACTCTTTCCTTACTTGGTGTCCACATTGTCATCTTTTTAATGAAGCCACTGCACAGTGATCAAAACAGAAACCCTTGTTATTTTTTTCCTTCTTAACCCAGGGTTGCTGAGGTCAATTGTGGAGTCCATTACTGCTGTTCCAGTTGAGATGAGCTAAGCCAGTGTAGACTACACGCTGGGACTATCCTGATCAGTAAAGTTTGCTTTTACTCATAGTTTTAAACAACTGAATTGTTGAGCCAGAGGATTACAGCAATAGTTTTATTGTAGATACTCCCAGGGGGAGATGGTGAGAGAGAAGGGAATAGAGCATCAACAATCGCCATCTGATATCTACACAAGAGGCATTCCAGCAAAAGTCTCTTAATGGAAAGGAGTGGAAACACTGGTCAATTTTTCTCCACCTTAACTCAGTTGGGATGAGTCAAATGTAAGGCCCCAACTGAGATTACCTAATTTAGCACAACCTGGAACTGTAATTGTGACTTTCTGCTCTGTATGGATCAGTACTGCACTAAGTAGCCCCTTTACCCAATTAGGCCACTGAGTGCTAACTGGTGACATCTTAAATGCATCTTTCCATGAGCAGCAGATTCTACTATTTGGGCCAATGTGCCATGAGTCCACCAGCATGTCCCAAAACAGCCCGAATGAGCAGGTTTGTTAGAAAGCTGGAAGAAACATCCTTCTCTTTTCAAAGTGTCAGGTTGACTTTAACGTCCACCTAAACAGACAGACTCATTAACTTCTCATCTGATAAACTAAACACAAGACATTACAGATGTCAAATGGCCTTGCATTTATAAACAAAGAATTTTCTTAATACTGTTGTGAAGCTGAAGTTGTGAGCCAGCCTTTGGATTTACACCACTGTTTTTGGTTTTTTAGTTTAATTTACTTGGGACGTCCTCCAGACGTGAAAGGGCTATACAAATTTTATTTTGTTGTTGTTGTTCTGAAATGTAAGGTTACAAAGAAATGTCAAAAATTCTTAAATGCAGTTTTAATCTCAAAGACAGTTTCCCAGTTCTTTTTAATATCTTCTTCCATATAACATTTCCAGTACTGCCTTGCCACAGAAGATGCATAAAATGAAACATCCCTCAATCTATGTAACTGCTTTTCTTGTGCCTCCAGAGAATGAGAATTCACATAAATCAGCTTTGTAAAGTGATCCAGGGCTGAATCATGTGTGATTATCTCAATAATCATATTTATTGAGCTCAAAGTATTCCTAGGGGATCACAGAAGGCTTACACTTTCCCATAAGGGCATAACAAGAGAATGAATATGAAGAGGCATAATACAATAGTAATCAATACAGATAAATGCAGATACAAGCTGAAAACTCAGTTTAAAAAGCATTAATGAAGAGGAACATAGGAACAGGAGGAAGCCATTTGGACCATCGAGCCTGTCCCACTAGGAAAGTGGGAAGAACAGTTGGGATGAATAGTATGGATGAATAGAACTGGTGCACATTTAAATGAATAGCATGAAATTTACCTGTAATTTATCCACATTTCTATTTCTATCATCTCAATATTCTTCATTGTAGGTGTTGCTTCGCATGACATTGAAATTGTTCATGTGATTCAGAAAGTAGTAAATCGTGTTAATATATTTGCAATTAATATTCTGTTGATTCCTGTTTAATTACCTTTAATTTATAAACAATAGGGTAAAATTTGTTACCATTATTATGGCACAATTTAAATTACTAACATAATTACAATTACTAATTTAATTTCAATTACTAGAACTACAACTTCAGAGTGGAAGAAGGTAAACCTCCTTCGGGGAGAGAGTTGGATGTCAGACGCGTTATCCTTGTATAAAGTGCTTCTCTTCAAATGGAATTGTGTTTCAGATATTCAAGAACTCTCAGCAATTTTGCAGTATTTCTCTCCTCGCTCATGTCCAATTGAACTCTTCATATCCAAGGGTAATTCATGAGTTTCACCTTTAAACTTTATTAAAAACATTTAGTAATGGGCTAACAGAACACAAGAGATGGGCTAGAGAGCACAATAAATCAGCAAATCAAAAGTAATGGAGACAACACATGAGAGAGACGAGGTTAGATGCAGATAATTGATTGGTAAACAGAGAGAGCAGATAGAATCATAGAACCATAGAAATCTACAGCACAGAAGAAGGTCATTCAAATCATTGTGTCTGTGCTGACTCTTTTGAACAGCAATCCTATCCATCCTATTTACCTGCCCTTCCCCCATACCCCTGTATCTTACTCCTTTTTAGATATCTAAAGATTGGACTTAAAAAAATCAATTGAACAGGAAAAGGACAATGTAGAAAGCACGAGAGTCGTAAAAAGTCCCTTGAGACAGAATGGATCTCAATAATCAGGGAACCCCATGTTCAAGGTCTCTTGCAACTCCAACGAAAGAAACAGGACACAGGCAAAGAGTGGTAACAAAAAAGATCCAACAGATAATGAGAGGCTTGCTGAATTTGTAGCAACAACAACCCGCATTTATATAGCGCCCTTCATTTGGATAGCGTCTCAGAGTTCCTAACAGCAGGGTGGTTTGACGCCAAGGGGGATAGAGAAGGGAGGTGGCCAAGGCAAGTTCAAAGAGAAAGGTCTTCAGGTGTGATTTGAAGACAGGCAAAAAGGGGCAAGATGGAGAGATTGAGGGAGGGGGTTCCAGAGATTTGGTGCCACTTTGTAGTTTACTTTTTCTAGATCCTCTTTTTGATTATTTCCCGTCCTGCCTGTGCCATCCAAAGCAGCTCACATTTTCTGCCTCAGACCATAAAAATGAGAATGAAAATGTTCTTGTTCTTGCCTGTTGCCAGTAACAGATGCTAATTTTATTCTATTAATTAATTTTATGCAATCTGAAAAGCAAGAGAAAATCTGCATTCAATGCAATTCACATTTTCTTCATTCTTTTAATTTTACTTCTTCAAATCCACATAATTTGATTGATTTATTGATATTTGTTTTTATAGATGTTTTCCTTCATTGTAGTTCTTCACTGTTTAATTATATTTAGGTCTTGCTAAGTCGCTTTCATTTTGTCTCTTTTCACATTGTTTTATTTAAGCATTTCCTTTGGAGACTCCAGTGCAGTAGCAAAGATGTCAAAGGAATCACAGGAAAGAGATCAGGGCAGCAAACAGCAATCAGGCGACTGCTTATATTAGGAGCAGTGGGAACAGCAGCAGAAGAATGTCAGAGCCCAGGAGAAGGAGAGCAGCTTGTCAGGGACATTTGATGCTGGATGAAAATGAACTCTTACAGATTTATTGGAGAAATTCACTCTCCATTCACCTTCACCTTTTCAGTCAGGAAACAGTACTTCAAACACAACTGAAATGTGTTCAATTATCGGTGTCTTGTTTTAGGATGTACGACGTTTAATAAAATTAAGAACCGGACAGCAGGTCAAAAACTGTGAGTGGCGGCCTCTGTACTGTTCACCAATTTCATCCCTGCCTTATCCATATCCTCTAATTACCAACTAGTGACTGTAAGAACACAGGAACAGGAGTCAGTCATTCAGCCCCCTGAGCCTGTTCCGCTATTCTATTAGATCATGACTGATCTGTACCTCTACTCCATTTACCTGCCTTTGCTCCATATCCCTTGATACTCTGACCTAATAAAATTCTATCCACCTCAGTCATGAAAATGTGAATGGATCCAGCATTCACAACCTTTTGGGGGACAGATTTCCAGATTTCCACGATCCTTTGTGTGAAAATGTGTTTCCTGATTTGACTCCTAAGTGGCCTAACTCTAATTTTAAGATTATGCCCCCTTGTTCTGGATTCCCCCACCAGACTATCCTCCTTTGGAAAGGCAAGTGGGAACAGATATACAGAAATAGAGAAAAAGAGAGTAGTTATAATTAGAGATAAGAGAAAGGGTAACAAGAAAGGTGTTTTGAAAATATGTGAGTTAAGAGAGAGAATGATAATGTTTTTTAACCTGCCGTCTTGTCAAGAAGCCTCCCTTTTCTTCTAATCAGAGGGAGAGGAGGTAATGGTGAGGGGGTCATAATTCCTCCTAGTCCCTCAGCCCCATTTTTGCTTTCTTACTAATTTAGGAAAGCAAGCTTGCAAAATATTTCTCAAGAGGATACAAGAGTCCATGAAAGGGAGCTGTAGAATGTTTGACACACATTTGGGAAGTCAACCTGTGTTAGTTAGGAACATAAGAATAAAAATAGCCATTTAGCTCTTCAATCTTGGTCCACCATTTTTTAGATCACTAGATCATATTCTAATCCAAATTCCTCTCCTTTTTTTCCCCCATATACTTTACTATCCTTACTTTCCAAGTATTTTAACATCCCAACCCAGTCTGTATTTATAATCTTCTAGAGTGGTGCATTTCACATTGCCTCAGTAGTTTATGTGAAGAAATGAGTAATTAACTTCAAAATATTTTCTGACCTCAGTTCTGAAATCTTTTGAAAATTAACAATGTACAGCTTAATTTAGCTCTAAAGTGGTTAACCAGTTGTAAATGATGTTTTGTGATAGAATTGGTAGTAAGTAAACTAGCATCTAATTTACATTATAACAGGTCTGGGCACTAATATCCATCTTCGGAAAGATTCAATGGTACACAGGGAGTGTGCACACTTCCAATAAAACACAAGTTTATTGATTATCTGAGTAACAACCTCTCTATGAGGTTAACAGCACAGATACACAATCACTGGTTAGATCGCAGGGGACAAGTGTATTTCTTTTCAGGAGTTGGGGAAGACTTTGAAGAATCATAATACTTCTGCAGGGACAGCAGGGAAGCAGACCTACTTACAGTACAACTTATATTATTCATCTTTCACCCGTTGCCTTTCATGGATGACATTTCAAAAGTCCCAGCAGCTCAGGAGCTTCACCAGTTAGCATCAGTTGTAATTTAATAATTTGTAGCCTCAAAACCATGGCAGCCATTAAAGATTAAATGATGCAACTTTCAGGAGGAGTGCAATAGTATACATCCAATACAAATTAAATTATAAAATTAATCATTGATTAAACAATCGTTAAATCATAATGCTTTCGGGACTTATAAAACCCCATTGTGGCACTTTGTAAAAATATCCCCATTATGTTAAGGTCTATCAATATCATATTTTTAAACTGCAACAAAGTGTCTCTTCCATCTCCCCGTTTCATTTATTGGGTAATTGTATGATTGAAGATGGATGACTGATGATACGTGTACATTTCATAAAGCTTATAGAGTCTTGTTTTTCCATACAAGTATCCATCATATTTAGTCATAACATTGTTTAAAACATTAATTGGATATTTGAAGTTCTTACAATTTTCATTTGATATCTAAAGAAATTGTGTGCAGAATAAGAAGGAAAGCACTCAAAAAATAAATCTAGACACATTGCATATATTTTGATGCACAAATTAGAAAAAAACAAGATGGTCTATTGAGCTACTGCTTGGACCGATACAACTAGCCTCCTTTCCCTGAAAAAATAAATATTGTTTGGTTAAATTTACATAGTCAGAGGTCATCAGGTTCTCGTCTGTGTTCAGTGCTGAAAAACTTGTTGGAGATACCTGCTTTCCTTTGCAATAAAGGAATTAGTCTTCAGGAGAATATTGAGAAGACTAGAGAAATTATAGCATAAGTGGTAGATAAGGTGTAATGCTAGTAAATGTAGGGCACTAAATTTCAGGAAAAAAGAAAATGAAAGAATAGATTCAAAAGTAAATTCAGTGGAGCTACAATTCTTGAGGTACAAAGCCATAAATCACTAAAAGTGGGACAACAGGTACAAAAAGACTGACAAGAAGCCGCGAGAAGTCAGATTGATAAACCATGTTATTGAAGTTAAAGTAAGGAAAACAACACTGAAATGGTATAGGGTATCAGTTAGGCTCCACCTGCAGTATTGTGTTCAATTTTGATTTCCCCACTTCAGGAAGGATGCCAGAGATAGAGAGGGTCCAAAGCAGGTTAACTAACTGTCATGTTTTAATTGCTCCAAGATACTGCCCTGCGTGAAGGGCAAGTTGTTGTTGTTGGGATCCAGACACTAATCACTATAATTCATTGTTTAGAAACATTTTAACATAGAAGTTGGTGACACAATAGGTTACAATACTATCCTTTTTACCTCTGGAATGTGGGATCAAGCCAAGCCCAGACATCTTTGACAGTCTTATTACTCAAAAAGATATTAAGCACCCAAGCAATCTCAAGGTTGTTCAGAAGGGATGAGAACTCTCTCCAGAAACTTACTTTAATTATTAGGCGATACATAATGAAAGATTTTACTGAAAAATAAAGGGTCAAGTTGAAGCAGTAGATTGTCTGGATTAAACCAAACTATTTAGATAGCCTGAGAGAAGCTCCACATTGTATTAAGCTTCTGCAGATTATTAAATCTGACCAGGGAACGGGAACATTATTCCTAGACTCAAGAAGGAAAGTATTGCAGGCCTCAGGACCATCATTCTTCAAAACAAGACAATGGATCATCTATTTGCACTGCTGAATGAGAACGTTATGAATGCCAAAGTCATCTAGAGTTCTTGATATTGGGACTGACATTCGCCCAGTTAATACTTTTAGTGACTACATGGACATTTATAAACTGAAATGAAGATCGGACAAAGAAAATTTGTCTGTGTTTAGTACCATCAGCATGTTTTTAACCTATAAAACCAGAGTTTGCAAAAGCAAAAAAATGGCCAGTTTAGGGGAACTATGACAGCACTGCACAGCTCAAGACACATTTAAAAGAGAGTTGTTCATGCTGGCTTATTACTCATATTAGTGAGTTCAACGATGGAAAAGTTTGAAATATTCATAGCAGTGAGGAAGAGTTTTCTGCATGAAAGCTAAGACGCATTTTTAGTACTTGAAAATCAGAACATTTTCATTCAACCTATTTTTGCTATACTCATCTAGCAGTGTCCGCAAATTTAAATTTATTGTAAAAATATCATGCCTTACAGTGGGTGTCAGTAATTTAATATTTGCAAACTATATTCAAGATGCTGACGACCTGATTCACCGGTAGGATGACTGAGACCACCACAAAGAGTTGACTTGATTCCAACATTCTGTGGCCAAACACGTCACCTTCGACAACAACAACAACAAATTACAGGAGTCATGTCACGTATTGGTTAGAGCACTCGCCTCGCAAGCAGGAGGACCTGGGTTCGATTCCCAGGCAGGGCAAAATATTAAGCAAGTTTCCTTACTTCACATAACTCTGTTTACCTAGCAGTAAGGGGGAACCCGGTTGTTATTTGATTGGCAGATCGCTTTTCCATGGGTAATAATCCCTTTAAAACAATAAATAAAATAATAATAATTTGGTCACTCAATCCATGACTGTTTGTGGGACACTGCTGTGTGCAATTGGCTGCTGTGTTTCGTTCACAAAATATACAGTCAATTCACTTTACAGTATATTCTGTGAAGCACTTTGAGACATTTTGAACACGTGATAAGGTGCTATATCAAGTGCAAGGATAATTATTATTATTTGTAAAGCGTCTTTTACGTTGGGAGGATGGCCCAAAATATAAACTTCAGCCTGATTCGGTCAGACCTTTCTGTGCCAGGCCTCAGTTTGGGAAGGCCAAAAGGGTCAAAGAGTAAGGGATAAAAGATAAAATGGCTTTGTAATTGTGCAGGCAATCGGAGGAAGAGGGGAACGAATGGGTCAAAACCAAGAGAAAAAAGGCAGGAGAGAATGCAAAGCAAGAAAACTGAATGTCGTCAGCTGACTGCACAAAATAGAAGGTAGAGTCTCAGATGTGGAGAATGGAAGAAGTAAAAAAAACAGAAAAATATAAATCAATAGTCATTTGAGTGAGAGAACAGGGAATGACGCTGTAAATGACTTCAAAGCTCAAATGCATCAGAGGACAAAAAAAATTATAGAAAAGTTGAGTGATAGCAGGACACTGTCTCAAAACAAACAGCTGGTGCCAGGCAGCATAATGTATTGTATAGGTAGCTGGTGTTGGGGGAAGTAGCAACAACAACAACAACAAGATTTCATTTATAGAGCGCCTTTCATGTCGGGAGGACGTCCCAAGGCCCTGGACAGTTGGGTCAGGACCCGAGCAGGGGAGAAATGGTCAAGGTGAGGGGAGGGAAGGGAGGGAGCGGGGAGGGGGTAGACAGTCGAGAGGGGAGCTGAAGGCACGGTCAAAGAGAAAGGTCTTCAGACTGGCCTTGAAGGAGGAAAGGGAGGAAGCAAGGCGAAGGCACTGGATGATGGAATTCCAGAGCAGTGATTCCTGATACCAATCATTCAGAGTGGTCCCAGGCTACAGGAGTGGAAAACAATAAAAGCACTGACAGTAAACCCAGCAAATCAACTTTTTATTTCTTATGCAACACTACAAGTACAGAGAGTGTTTACGGTAAGAAAAGCAAAGTAAGAACCCTTGCATAATATGAACTGTATAATTCTCTTTCATTTTAAGAACATTTATAAATGTCTTCTTAGGTTAAAAATCATTTTTTTAAAAGTCATGTTCGTGATAAATAATGTACAGAAAGAGCAGGCTCAACAGAGTGGAAAAGCAACATTTAGATTTTACAAAAACAAACCTACTTTACAGTTTGGGGTTTTGTCGCTGAACCAAGAAATCAAGAATTCTACACTCCACAGCTAGATTTATAGGTAGTATGGGTTTGTACCATTCAGGTGGATTGCCAAGACACTTGTCATTATTGGTGCAATTATCCCAGCAGTAATTAGAAACAATATTTAGGAATACAAGTCATTCCTACAATCTGTTCATGTTAATTCAAAGAGTTCATCAAAATGAACAAACAAAAGTTGATTCAAAGTGCACTGGGGGCAGGGGGAATTCTTCATGTTTGATAGCTCAGCCTTAAGTAAAATTATCTTAAGTTGCTTCAAGATAGCAGGGCTGTGAACATGCATGTAGACTCTTTCAGCTAAGCCCAGAGGAAGAATTTTCAGGGATTGAGATGCAGAGAATGAAGAGCTCAAATGTATTCTGTGTGATATACACTATATATATATATATATATATATATAAATCAAGCAGCTTCTAGCTAGTTTTCTTTAAAGTCACCTCAAGAGGCCTGAGCATTGATTGTACTATATAAGGTACAATTCCATTCAGTTAAAAATGTGTCACATCCATATAGTTATCCTTTCTACCAGGGGTGTCCATTAAAATAATTATCTCATGGAAAACAGCACTGAAAAACAATGCATATTGCAATATCATGTAAGCAACATATGCAACAAAAGAAACCACCACCCACCAGCAAGTCTCTCAATTCTTTCTCTCACTCTTATCTCTGTGTGATCACACGGTGCCAGTTTCTCTCATCTGTTGACAGAGAAGAAATGACTGATCCCAGCACGAAGGAGGAATAATATTACTGATGCAACATTGGCTACAAAGATCTGACAATTTACAGAACTTAGGTGTAACACTAGTGCTTATGAAAGCACTGTTAAATGTTTATGAAATACTTGTGCACAAGTATTTAACTCGAAAGACCTGATATTCGTGAGCCTAAAGAAGCTGAAATTTTTAAAGTATCAACTCAAACAGAAATGAAGGGTACAGAAGACATTTGTGCCCAGGAACAATGTTGCAGCAGCCACTGCAGGTATATTCCAGTGAGGGAGCGAGTGGCCCAGGACCAGAGAGAACATAAGAGATGCACATACAGTACTAGACGTCCTTCGGATGAGATGTTAAATCGAGATCTTGTCTGCCTGTTCAGGTGGACGTCAAAGACGTTGGTGGACGTTAAAGATCCCATGGCACTATTCGAAAAGAGAAGGGAGTTCCTCCTGGTGTCCTAGCTAATAAATCCCCTAAATAAAATTGGTCACTCGCTCCATGGTTGTTTGTGAAGCACTTTGAGACGTCTCAATGACGTGATAAGGCACTATATCAAATGCAAGGACTATTATTACTATTATTAGACAACATAGAAGGTCCACTGCAATGGAGTCAGCTCCTGAGAATTATAGAACCAATGAATAAGGAGGTTGAAGATCACAAAAGTGATGTACACCACATGATACTGAAAGACCTGTTGGCCCTCAAATATCATGGTAATGAGTCACAGTTAGTTGTGTGGTATTCCTCTGCTACAACAGGTAATCCTTTGCGTTTTTCTTGGTTTATGAGAAAGCAAATGGTACACTGTCAATTGAAGACACACTATTGTCAATTTTACATGCTGCATTACATTTATCAGTTCCATCAGTTGTGTTAGGGCAGTGTTAGGGTACACTACCTTAACACAACCAATGTATTGCCAATGCTCTGATGTGCTGGTGGATAAATCAGTGTGTAACATTATATCCTTTGAAAATATCATGCAGTTCATAAATAGTTTAATTATATAGTTGCCACTAATGTTTCCCACCTATAGCCCAGCATTGTAGTGACTTGGACAAGGTGATTCAGACCATGGAAAATCTTAACTGTAAAACATTCACTCACTTATTATTGAATGCTCAATATCATGTTTATAATCTTTATTTTCACATGTCTTACTTTGCTTTATGCATTACTTCTGATACTTCTCTGTCAATACAGCTTTTAGCAACTATTATTTAAACTTCCTTAATGTGTATCTATGTCTAAAGTCAGAAAATTAACATTTACAGCTCAGGACATAATTCAGCCCATGTCTGTGGCAGTGCTAGTTTCCTCACTAGAGCCATCTTATCTAATTTAATTCCTGTGTTCATTGCCCCTTATTTTTTGTTACAATTCATTTTAATGCTGCTATTATAAACTCAGCTTCCACAACTATTTTGCAGTAAAGCCATTTCTAGTATGTTAGTGATCTTGCCAATCCACCAATATAATGGGAAATCCGATTAGCAGCCAACATCATCAATGATGCTACATAAACAACCAAACAAAACTTCAACCCATGGAGTCCTCTAGCTCAGTGGTTAGAGCACCTGCCTCACAAGCGAGAAACCTGGGTTCAAATCCTAGCAGGTAGAAATCTCAGGCAAGATTCCCTACTCCACACGCCTGATAATAATCCTTCAAGAAAAAAACAATAATAAATTGGTCGCTTCAATCCACGTCCCTTTGTGGGACGCTGCTGTGCGCAATTGGCTGCCGCGTTTCGCCCACAAATATACAGTCAACTCACTTTACAGTATATTCTGTGAAGCTCTTTGAGACGTCTAGAAGACATGAAAAGCGCTATATCAAATGCAAGGATTATTATTATATTATAAAACCTCTAAGCCTACAGCCATGTGCTCAGACTTTTCCAATTTGATAAGCTCCAACAGCCTCATGCACTACTTCAGACAAGTGAAATACTCATTAATGTATCATCATCACTGGCTGCTACTTCTTTATTAACACTAGTAAATGACATTCCTGACAATTACTCATTAGAAACGCCAGGCAATTGTGTCATATTTCTTTAAACAAACCTTGTCCCATTTCATTTCAGAGCAATGTTGATACCTTAGACGGCAAAATGAATTAAATTTTTCTTGTAATATTTTTTCAAAAAATTAAAGCGGTTGATTTTTCAGAATTCCTTAATTAAGAGATCTGGAAGTCTGTAATGACAACTCTCATGAACTCTGCGCCAACTCAATCTATTTTTGCTGTAGGGTTACCTCGAGTCAGAGTGATGTCTGTAATGTACTGCTAGTTGCTTGAAGATTTCCCCACTTGGATTTCTTAATTAAGACATACTTCAAACTTGACCACATATAATAGAATGTTACATATCCCTGCTCCAACTATCCAAATGTTCAACAACTCAAGTCAAGCTGCAATGCCAAGAAGTCAATTGGGTATGTGTGCACTAGGTAATTTTAATGGAGCAGGATTGTGCAGCAGCAATGCAATCCAGGTAAATGGAGAGTTATAGAGAGACACCCACATACAGTTAAAAAGTCAACGCACACAAGCTAGAGAGGCAAGGACACAGATAGAGAAAGTACATATACACACACACACACACACACATACAAATACAGTATATGGTGACCCCTTATCTATACTGTTTTCGTTAAGGGGCTAGTTCCAATAATTGCAAATAAATGTTTTTTGAAAATGTATTATACAGTATGACAGTTACAAGCAGCAATTATTGATGTTAACTAAAGTATGCATTCTTATTAATTGTTCATATAGACATGAGCAGAAACCATTTGTCAACTGAGATCAAGGTCAGTCCCAATCAACTAATCAATCAGGAGACAAAGTCAAAATAAACATGTTAGAGATTTCTTTCTCAAAACTACTGGGTCCTTGAAATTACAGGATTACAGGATAATCTTTTTATCAATGTCATTTAAGAATTATCCCAAATTTTGCATATTACATTTTAAGACATTACTGGTTTTAATACAGCAGCAATAAAAAAAAGGATAATACAACTTTAATCCTGTCAAGAATATAATACAGGATTCCTTCAATTCTGAAGGAACACAGAGGAACATCATAAGTTTCATGGTTGTCACCGATTATTATGAGTGCTTATTATTTTTATCATTGTATTAACAATATGCCCCAAAGCACAACACACAGTGCTGTGTGAAAATGTTGATGACACAGAGGTTTTCTCTATTAAACATAAAAGACGGACTGAGTTTTAGATTATGAAGGGTTTGCAAATTTAGAATGGGGAACATGTGTTTGCTATAAACAAAATTTAAGAACAAGAGGTATCTACAAAATATAAGGTAAATAAAAAGAATAGGAAAGGCAGGAGAATTGATTTTAGTACAAGGCTCAAGAGTATGTGGAATGAGCTATCAGCACAGTTGGTAGAGCAAGAAAGTATTAGGGTTTTCAAAAAGAAATAGTCCAGTTCTTGTCAGGCTCCAATCTTTGGATGAGATGTTAAACAAAGATCGCATCTGTCTGCTCAGGCTAAAGATCCCAGGATACCATTTGAAAAGTTTCTCCCAGTGTCCTGGTCAACACTCCCCTGAATAAAGTTAATTTACTCACTTCATGTCTGTTTGTGGGACACTGTTCTGCGTATATTGGCTGCTGCATTCTCCTACAAAATATACAGTCACAGTACTTTCATTATAACATGTGAAACATCCTCTTGACATGAAAGGTGCTATAGCAAATCCAAGGATTATTATTATTAACTAAAATGATTCAAAACTGTTTGATTCAGAGATAAGAGATAAGCACATTGAAGGAAATGTGGGAAACTGGAAGGGTAGTTTAAAGGAGTGGATGGTATACTCTTAAGTGAAATTGTTAACTGAGGGGGTCTAAAAGCAAAGCGATTTCAAATGTGATTCTTTACTTAAGGAATCAAAAGTACATTCCCATCAACTCTCAGGAACCTCTCTCCATCTAATGGGGGTTGGGTGAGGGTGACATGTAGGACAAATTGCAATGTTGGACAAATTTCCTTTCAGCAGAAGGAGTGCCCACTTAAATTACATAACTAAGGTAATTACCGGGGTTTAGACCCCTATTACTTATTTTGTGAGGCTCTCAGCTGAAGGTATCTCCAGAAATCTCATTTAGTGTGAACAAATATATTAACTCATCTTCTCCCTGGTGTGCTATTAAACACTCTGAATTGCAGAAGATACAAAACAATTACAACTAACATTTATATAGACCTTTCCACATCGGGTAAATGTCTCATAGGGCTTCACGCGGTTGACTGTGAATCTGAGCTGGGTAAGGGTGGGGGGTAATATGTGGAGGGATCGGGAAGGTGACTGAAAGCAGTCAAAAAGATAGATCTTACGGCAGGTTTTGAGGGTGGGAAGAGAAGGGGCAAGGCGAAGGGCTCTGGGAAGGAGTTCCAAAAGAGCAGGGGCAGCGTGTCTTAAACATCATCCCTGATCGTGGGGCGGATCAGCCAGGAACATTAAGCAAGCCAGTGTTTGCTGAGCGAAGGAAGCTGTGGGGACAGTAGGACCACAAGAGCTCATGGACATAGAGAGGGATTAGGCCATTGGAGGCAAGCTATCTATTCTAAACAGTAGCCGCTCAAGACAATCTGTCGTCTTGGGCGAAACATCAGTACGCCATCCTCCTCCTATCCCCTTAGAAGTAACATAGCATTAGCTTTAACTTAAGAGATATGAATTTACCTTAAAATGGCTACAGGCCACTGTAGGACATGGCCTGTAGCCATTTTAGGACACGACACTCGGCGTAGTCCCACTGCCCATCTCAATTATAATAATAATAATCCTTGCTTTTGATATAGCGCCTTTCAAGTCTTCTAGACGTCCCAAAGCACTTCAAAGAATATACTGTAAAGTGAATTGACTGCATATGTGTGGGCGAACGCGGCAGCCAATTGCGCACAGCAATGTCCCACAAACAGTCATGGATTGAAAATGACCAATTTATTATTGTTTTTTTTTGGAGGGATTATTATTAGGCGTGTGGAGTAAGGAAACTTGCCCAAGGTTTCGCTCTGCCTGGAATTGAACTCGGGTCTCTCACTTGCAAAGCAAGTGCTCTAACCACTGAGCTACAGAACTCCATGTATGCTGGTCAATTATGCTGGTCAAGCATTAAAATAAAATGGATTCTGCCAGAAATCTGCTGCCCTACACAGCTGGCCAGTTTTCCTGTAGATAAAGCGGCCTCTGGCTCTAAGTATTCATTGGTGAAAATTGTGCTGATCAGTTTCAACTTTGCAGCTGTATTCTTTTTGGACTTATGAAAACTCCTTTACCATTTTCAACAATTTTATATTTCGCAAAGGTAGGTAGCAGAGCACTAAGTGAATAAAGATAACATTAGCAGCTAATGGAAAACTTCAGTTGTGAAATCCAAAGATTTGCAATAGCGGTTCCACTGTTGAATTACAATGCAGAAATATTAGTAAATATTTATAAATTAATATTTACTCACATCAAAGTTTTTTATGGTGATAAAAGCATCTATCAGCTGCAATGGTCTTTGACAAAGAAAAAATCAGCTGACGTTTAACGGCGAAATTGCAGGAATCAACAGATGGACAAGTTTCTGTTTGAGATTCCTATTGTTCCCACCTAATATCTAATTACATCATGGAAGAGAGGGTAAATGGAACTAGAAAGGACAGAAGACATCATTTATCTTGTCCATAGTGTCTCCCTGTTAAGCGATCCCGTGGATTAAGAGGTATGTTAAATATGAGCCAATGGCTGCTGGTGAAATATTATTACCAAATTTTCCTTTCATGGAGTCCCCAGTACAGAGGCATGTCAAGTGGAAATTTCCATTGCTTAATTAAAACAATATATCATGAAGGTTCAAGATAATGGGGGTAAAATGATATCTATCTAACACTGTCAATGTGAAAAAAGAAAGTTTATAGCAGCGGTCAGCATTTACCAAGCACTGGATTGCTTATCCACCAAACAATAATGAAGAGCTTACAAATTTATCTTGCTACAAAATTCAAAATTTGCTCAGTAAAATAATAATGTAATAATCCTTGCATTTGATATAGCGCCTTATCCGGTCTTTAAGACGTCTCAAAGCGCTTCACAGAATATTCTGTAAAGTGAATTGACTATGTATTTTTGGGGAAAACAGGGCAGCCAATTGCGCACAGGAGTGTCCCACAAACAGTCATGGATTGAGTGACCAAATAATTATTATTATTAAGGAATTATTATCCCCAATCCATCAATCGATTTACAACTGGGTTTCTACTTACTGCTAGGTAAACAGAAGTGTGTGGAGTAACGAAAATTGCCCAACGTTTTGCCGTGCCGGGAATTGAACCCAGGTCTCACTTGCAAGGTGATTGCTCTAGCCACCAAGCTACAGGATATACAAAGGAAATGAAATTGCTATATCTAATACTCACAAGCTATCCTTACTTAATTCAGATTATTGCCTCGCATTCAAATAAATGGAATTTTAATTGCACTTTAATCATAATTCTAAAGTCAAAAACTTACGGCTAGACTGTAATTAAAAAGCTCTCCAATTTAAAAATGCTGAACTTTCAGAAGTACAACTGTGAAAGATGATGGTAAACACTGAGATTACACATGTGAAAATATAGATCAGAAGATGTGAGAATCCAAAATACCCACATTGCTGTTGCTGTTGTAAAAGTGTCACTACACGTAACACAAAACTTAATGTAAATGTTCAGTTTAAAATAGATAACAGTAATAAACCTTACATTTGATATAGCGCCTTCATGTCAAGAGGATTCACAGGATTTCCTGTGAAGTGTATTTTTTGAGATCCATGCCACCTTATTCAATCACAGATAGCTTGAACATGCCTTTACTATTATAATTCATGTAAGAATTACCATTTCTGACAATCTGAATTTCACTCACCTGAAGTCTGAGCTTTCTCACATTCTCAGGCTTAAGACAATCGCCATCAAATATACGCTTTTTCAGAACTGCAGAAAATCAAACTGAAACTAACTCTTTTTTTCTGCACGGTCTTAAATATTAATATAATGATCTTAAACTGAAGAACATGAAGAATGTGTAGGCCAAGGTTTCCGACCCATTAAAGCAGCTGTGGCCTGAAATTCTGCTCCTCAACACTATAGCTTAACAACTTCTTTAAAATATAGAAAACAAGCTTCCAAATTAAGACTTTTCAAATGTACCACACAATCATAAATTTAAAGACAGTGGCCTGAAGGATTTGGGGCTTTATATTTTTGTATGATCATATTCTCACTATATATACTTCCTAATGATAATACATAATTTACACTTTTGTTAGAAAAACAATATCTACCTCAAAACAACTTTTGTTGACTTCACACTAATGCAAAATAATAATCATTGCATTTGATATAGCACCTTATCGTGTCATCAAGATGTTTGAAAGAGCTTCACAGGATTTTATGGTAAACTGCTGTGACTGTGCATTTTCTAGAAAAATCTGGCAACCAATTTGTGTATCACAATGTCCCAGAAACAGACAGATATGAAGCAAATGACCAATTTTATCAAGAAAATTAATGGCCAGGACACCAGGAGAAACTCCCTTCTCTTTTTGAATAGTGCCATGGGATGTTTAACATCCATCTGAACAGGCAGACAGGATCTCGATTTAACATCTCATCCACAAGAAAGCATCCCCGATAATGAAGCGTGCCAGCTTGGACTGCGGACTCAATGTCCTGATGTGGGACTCGAACCCACAATCTTCTGACAAGTTGAAAATTCTTTCATTTCTCAAGCACTCTGAGATGCTACCTGAGGTGAAGGATTCTATATAAATTCAAGTCTCCCTTCACTCTCTACTCGAGCCCTTCCAGTCTGGGTTTTGTGCTGCTCACAGCACCAAGACAGCACTTGTCAAAGTCACAAATGAATGTCTTCTGTTTCTGTGACCAGGGTTCCCTCCATCTCCTTGTCCTCCTGGATCTCTCCACCGCTCCGAAATAGTCGATCATGAAATCCTCCTCCACCGCCTCTCCTCCCTCATGATAACTTTGTCTCCGCAAATGTGTCACTTTCCGCCCCACCCCCAAATGGTCACTTGGGGCATACTTTACAGTTTTATCCTCGACTCGCCCTTTTTCCTCATTTACATGCTCCCTCTCAGTGATGTCATGCCCCGAATGGGGTCAACTTCCACAGGTAATCAGACGACACCCAAATCTACTTTTCCTCCTCAAGCCACAACCCCAGGTCCACCAATGTACTGTCCTCTTGCTTGTCAAGCATCAAGGCTTGAATGAGTGCCAGCATTCTGCAGCTGAATGTTGACAAGATGGAAGCCAACTTGTTGCCTCTGGTCAACGCCTTCTCACCCGCGGCTCTGACCTCCCGGCCTATCCCTAAGACTTACCGAACCTGTGCACAAACTAGCTGTCAGGTTTGATCCCACATCCGGTCCCTGAATAGGATTGCTTTCCTCCACCTCCAGCAAGTTATCTTCCTCTGACCGTACCTCACTCCCAACATGGCAGAAACCCTCATTCACACATTTGTCATCTCCCACCTTGATTTTTCCAATGCCCTCCTTGCCATTCTTCCCAGCTCCACCACCCACAAAATCAAACTGATGCAAAACTCTGCTGAAAATATTCTTACCCATACCAAACTCTGCACCTCCATCACTTCAGTTCTTACCAGGCTCCACTGGCTTCCTATTGCAGAATGATCAACTTTAAGTTTTTCATACTTACCTACCAATCAATTCATGCCATAGCACCTCCCTATCTCTCTGACCTGCTTACACCCACCCCTCTACCAGCCTCTTTGCTCAGCTGGCTCCGGCATTCTTCCGCTCCATCATCTGTAGCCATGCTTTCAGTCACTAAGCCCTGAAACTCTGGAACTCTTTGCCTAACCCCCTCCTCCTTGGCCCCTCCTTGTCCATCTTCATTTAAAGATCTGCCTCTTTGGCTGTGCCTTTGGTCATCTCTCCTCTCTCCCCAGCTCAGTGTCAAGCTTTGCCCCTGTTTAAGTGCTCTGAGACACGACCATGCATGAAAGGCACTATACACTGTAAATGCAAGTTGTTGTTCTTCTTTTGTGCCTTCTTTTGTGGCACCAGTTTACAGCACTCCCAAAGAACATAGCAGAGATCAAAGTATAATTGTATAAGGCAATGACGTCATGGTTATTAGCAATCCCTCATACAGTTGAACGAACAACATAAAACAAAAATATGATACTGCTGCATATTCAAATGATTGCAAACTATTTGTTCTTTCCATCACTTCGTAACTACAATGCTAAACTAATCTCTCTGAAACCAAAGGAAACTAAACAGTCCTTTATACTAAAATAAATTTCAATCCAATCATTTGGTTTCAGCATTTGTGAATTCCTTCAAAGATTTTGCCATTTTCTCTTTGGGGGTCAACTTTTCAAAAGGTAATGTGCCAAAAATGTACAGCCTGCTTTCATTTATGCTGTGAGCTTGGACAAAATCTATTATCATTTAAAGAATGACAACAAGGATGATTAAAATACAGCATTGTATAGATCACATGAACTTCCCTCAAAGAATGATTCATCTCATCTAATCCACTACTGATCTTCAATAACT
This sequence comes from Callorhinchus milii, assembly GCF_018977255.1. NCBI lineage: Eukaryota > Metazoa > Chordata > Chondrichthyes > Chimaeriformes > Callorhinchidae > Callorhinchus > Callorhinchus milii. The sequence goes on from NW_024704743.1 coordinate 43,981,051, forward strand.
CACTGAAGCTGCCTGAAAAAAGTGCATTTCTTAAACTGCTTCTTCCTTGTCACTGCCACATTTCAAATATCCTGTTATGAGAATAGAGGCATTCAGAAAACACAGCACACACTTGTCACAAGCCCACTTATGGTGCCGATGGGAGCTTCTGCAAACCTGGAACTCAGTCTGAATACAATACAAATTACATTTGTACAGCGCCTTTCACATCGGGAGGACATCCCAAGGTGCTAGACAGTCAGGAATTTGACCCAAGCTGGAGATTGGGAGCGGGGAGTTTTGAGGGCAGGGAGGGTAGGAGAGTGGCTGAAAGCTCGGTTGAAGAGGAGGGTTTTGAGATGTGCCTTGAAGGAAGCAAGGAAGGGAGTGAGCCGAAGGGAATGTGGGATGTAGTTCCATAGGGTGGGAGCAGAGAGGCTGAAGGCCTGACTACGGATGGTGGAGTGGGCCGGGGGAATTGGAGCAGGCCACAGCCTGTTGAGGGAAGGGAGCAGACAGGTTGATATGGGGTCAGGTGGTCGCAGAGGTAGGGAGGGGCAAGACCATGGAAGGCCATGAAGGCAAGGACGAGGATTTTGAACTCTATCCTCTGGGTAATGGAGTGCCAATGGAGCCGGGTGAGGATGGGGGTTATAGGGCCACGGAGCCTGGTGCGGGAGAGGACACATGCTACAGAGTTCTGGATGATCTGCAGCCTGTGGAGGGAAGAGTTGGGAAGGCCGACAAGCAGGGAGTTGGCGTAGTCGAGCCTAGATGTAATGAATGCATGGATGAGGGTTTTGGCGGTCTGAGCGGTGAGACAGTGGTGGAGCCGGGCAATGTTGCAGAGTTGAAGGAAGGTAGAGCGAGTCATGGCACGGATGTGAGGTAGCATCATAGGTACATGATTATAAGCTCAGACTCTTGTTATAACATAAGGGTGAATACTGAAACCCTCTAACGAAAAATCTAACAAATATACGAAAGCCTACATACAGTGTACCAACAGCACAGATTCCTGAAAGAAATTAATTGGGGATCCTAAGAATATAGGTCAAGAATTTAAATTTTTAGTACATTCATATATTTGTCTAACAGAAGCTCAGGTTAATTAGCAATAATATATTTCTAACATTTACAAAATCAGCATTAATATCCACAAGACCACCCCCTCCCCCACACAGTGTTACCCTAAAACTAGACTCTCTATTGTATTCCCTGCACTTGTTTCCACACCATTACATCTCACTAAGCTGTATTCTCTCATCTCCTTTCAGTACCAGAGATTCTTCCTTACGAGATTTATACTAAACCATTCACTTCAGTAAATTCTGCAGTTTATTCAGTACCAGAGAGCACTGCCATCAGCTCTATTCACATTCCCAAAGGATTATTATTATTATTATGCTTACAATCTTGTAAAGCAATGATTTGACTTAAACAGCAAATTTTGCCAAAATCTGTGCCTAATTCGCTGTGATTTCATAGAATCTCCATGAAGCAGTGCCAGTTCCACCTGAATAATTGAGTTTTCATGAGGTACTCAGCTAACATTGGAGAAGCAAGATCAAACTTCTAAAGTATCACTTATTGATATGTTGAATGAAAGTAAACCTCACTGACTCTCTTGTTACAAATCCTAAGACTGTCCTACAAAACTAGTAGGTCATTCTGATTTCCAGCTTCCACTTTTATAGAATTTGGATTTTTTCAAAATAATTAGTAACCAAAACTTTGCATTTTCCCAACTGGATTCTGCAAAGTCAAAATTTAAATCATCAAAAACATTTTAACCATTCATAACAAATCCTAAATCCTCAGCCTTATCTCTAATAAACATGAAGGTTTCCAGCCTCAGCTCACATATACAGAAGCTTAAATTCTGATAAATAACAGCTTGGAGCTGTTGTCCCAAGTTCCTGCACCATAAAACTTTTGAATAAACTTACATTATTGTTGTAAATTATAATTACCAAAGAAAACAATGAAAGCATTTCCATGTTTGGACTTCATCCAAATATAGTAACAGGTTAAATCAATCCCAAAGCAAAACTGTTAAGCAAAAGTGTTTGAAACTGCAGAAGAGGATCAGGAGTTGAATGGCCCAAATCGGAATAAATCAGTGCTAGAAACATAAGCAGTGATATATATATAGGAGTCAACTGGAATATATCTTTTTTTTCAAATTCAAAGTCGCAATGCAAACATCTGCAAATGGATAACTGGGACCCAGAAGGTTCAGTGGTAATTACAAACAACTTCAGGTTCCCCAGTTGTGCCATCTGGAACTCTTGACCATGTTACTGTGCTGACCTCCCCCCAGACCGCGTGTAACTGGCTCACGGTAAAGCTCGACACGTTGACAGGTACCCAACCCACCAGCCAGGACCCCCACCAGCAGCCAGGACCCCCACCAGCAGCCAGGACCCCCACCAGCAGCCCGGACCCCCACCAGCAGCCCGGACCCCCACCAGCAGCCAGGACCCCCACCAGCAGCCAGGACCCCCACCAGCGGCCAGGACCTCCACCACCAGCCCGGACCCCCACCAGCAGCCAGCACCCCCACCACCAGCCCGGACCCCCACCAGCAGCCAGCACCCCCACCACCAGCCAGGACCCCCACCAGCAGCCCGGACCCCCACCAGCAGCCCGGACCCCCACCACCAGCCCGGACCCCCACCAGCAGCCAGCACCCCCACCACCAGCCAGGACCCCCACCAGCAGCCAGGACCCCCACCAGCAGCCAGGACCCCCACCACCAGCCCGGACCCCCACCAGCAGCCCGGACCCCCACCAGCAGCCAGCACCCCCACCACCCCCCACCACCAGCCCGGACCCCCACCACCAGCCCGGACCCCCACCAGCAGCCAGCACCCCCACCACCAGCCCGGACCCCCACCAGCAGCCAGGACCCCCACCAGCAGCCAGGACCCCACCACCAGCCCGGACCCCCACCAGCAGCCAGGACCCCCACCAGCAGCCAGGACCCCCACCAGCAGCCCGGACCCCCACCAGCAGCCCGGACCCCCACCAGCAGCCCGGACCCCCACCAGCAGCCCGGACCCCCACCACCAGCCCGGACCCCCACCACCAGCCCGGACCCCCACCACCAGCCCGGACCCCCACCACCAGCCAGGACCCCCACCAGCAGCCAGGACACCAGCTGGGGAGGGGGGGGGGGTGGGGAGGGGGGGGGTGGGGGGGAATAACCAATTACGATTACCCACTTCAGCCCAGAAAGTTGGTGACCCCCTGTGACTCTTGAGAAATAAAACCTTTTTTTTTCCCCCCAACGAAAATTCTCGATGAACCTTTGCAAATGAAAGGCACTGACTGTAGAGGCAATGGGTTAGTTAGTTAGTTAGTTAGTCAGTCAGTCAGTCCAGGATCCGTGTCCTGTGCCCATCAGCACAGCAAAGTGCAGGCAGTGGGTGGGTGGCTGCAGTGTCTCTCCAGCAAACCACCAGCAGCGGCTCTGAACAGCCACAGAAACCTCCCCACAGAGAGAGGTGTTTTGCTGAACTCCAACCCCACAGCTCACGGCACGAGGCACTGACCTGCCATCCCGGGTCCCGCAGCCCAGCGCGCGCCACTTGTCCGAGGAGACGGTGGGCGAGAGAGATGAGATGGGAAAAGCTCCTCAACGTGGCCGAGGAGCAGAGCGAGAGCAGCTCTCAGTGAGGGTCTGTGTGAGTGAGGGTCTGTCTGTGTGAGCGTGTGTGTGAGTGTCTGTGAGTCTGTGTGTGTGTGTCTGTGAGTGAGTGTCTGTGTGAGTGACTGTGAGTGAGTGTCTGTGTGAGTGTGTGTGTGAGTGTCTGTGAGTCTGTGTGTGTGTGTCTGTGAGTGAGTGTCTGTGTGAGTGACTGTGAGTGAGTGTCTGTGTGAGTGTGTGTGTGAGTGTCTGTGAGTCTGTGTGTGTGTGTCTGTGAGTGAGTGTCTGTGTGAGTGACTGTGAGTGAGTGTCTGTGTGAGTGACTGTGAGTGAGTGTCTGTGTGAGTGTGTGTGTGAGTGTCTGTGTGAGTGTGTGTGAGTGTCTGTGAGTCTGTGGTGTGTCTGTGAGTGAGTGTCTGTGTGAGTGACTGTGAGTGAGGGTCTGTGTGAGTGTCTGTGAGTCTCTGTGTGTGTGTCTGTGAGTGAGTGTCTGTGTGAGTGACTGTGAGTGAGTGTCTGTGTGAGTGTGTGTGTGAGTGTCTGTGTGAGCGTGTGTGTGAGTGTCTGTGAGTCTGTGTGTGTGTCTGTGAGTGAGTGTCTGTGTGAGTGACTGTGAGTGAGTGAGTGTCTGTGAGTGTGTCTGTGAGTGTCTGTGTGAGTGTGTGTGTGAGTGACTGAGTGAGTGTCTGTGAGTGAGTGTCTGTGTGTGTGAGTGACTGAGTGAGTGTGTGTGTGTCTGTGAGTGTCTGTGTGAGTGGGTGTGAGTGACTGTGAGTGAGTGTCTGACTGAGTGTCTGTGTGAGTGAATGAGTGTCTATGAGTGAGTGTCTGTGTGAGTGTCTATGAGTGAGTGTCTATGTGTGTGAGTGTCTATGAGTGAGTGTCTGTGTGTGAGTGTCTATGTGTGTGAGTGTCTGTGTGTGTGTGTGAGGGTCTGTGTGTGTGTGAGTGTCTGTGTGTGTGAGGGTCTGTGTGTGTGTGTGAGGGTCTGTGTGTGTGAGTGTCTGTGTGTGTGTGAGTGTCTGTGTGAGTGTCTATGTGAGTGCGTGTGTGTGAGTGTCTGTGAGTGTCTGTGTGAGTGAGTGTCTGTCTGTGTGTGTCTGTGTGTGTGAGTGTCTGTGTGTGTGAGTGTCTGTCTGTGTGTGTGAGTGTCTATGTGAGTGAGTGTCTGTCTGTGTGTGTGAGTGTCTGTGTGTGTGAGTGTCTGTGTGTGTGAGTGTCTGTGTGTGTGAGTGTCTGTCTGTGTGTGTGAGTGTCTATGTGTGTGAGTGTCTGTCTGTGTGTGTGAGGGTCTGTGTGTGTGAGTGTCTGTGTGAATTGATTGCTGTGGGTGTATGGGATGGCTGGTGTTCACACAGACGCTGAGAGAGAGCAACGGGCAGCCCAGGAGCGGCACTCAGGCTCCCAGAGCTGCCTGCCCTACCCTGCCCAGCCCTGCCCTGCCTGCCCTGCCCTGCCCGCCCTGCCCTGCCCTGCCCAGCCCTGCCCAGCCCAGCCCTGCCTGCCCAGCCCTGCCCAGCCCTGCCTGCCCTGCCCAGCCCTGCCTGCCCAGCCCTGCCCAGCCTGCCCTGCCCTGCCCTGCCCAGCCTGCCCTGCCCTGCAGCAACCACCTCTCTCTCTCTCTCTCTCTCTCTCCCCTTTGCCCATCTCCCTCCCTTGCAAATTGGCTGCAGCGGCCAAAGCGCAGCAACAGCAAACCCGAGGCTCTGCTCCCCAACCCGTGTGTGTGTGTGTGAGAGAGAGAGAGAGAGGGAATGAGTGGCATCTTTCCTTTCCTTTCCTTTTGCAACATTTGCAAATCGCACAACTCGACAACTCACCGTGTGTGGTGTGTGGTGTGGAAGTCTTCTGCTCTCCTCCTCTCTCTCTCTCTCTCTTTCTCACCGTCCGGACGGAATATTGACCGCGTTTCGTGGGCAAAGTGACAGCTCCTCACACCACATCACATCACATCGCACCCATCACCTTCCCCTCACACAGCAAGTGGGACCACTGTTAGCCGTTGAACTCACTGCAGACATCGATGCAGCGACCCTGCAGCCCCTCCACTTCCCTCGGGTGCCCGGGGAGCCAGACTGTATAACTGCATTGCATCCGTGGGTATAAGTTTTTATTTTAATAATAATAATGCATGCATGCAGAAAAAAAAATCCAATTTGTTTTCCCTCGGCTCTCACTCAACAGGGGAACTGTCACTGGGATTTTTTTTTGCACACACACACACACACACACACACACAAGTTGTCAGTTGGAGACAGCAGATGTTCTCTGCCTGAGAAACTGGTCAGACTTCTCTTAACAAGTTGTGTGCAAATATATTTCGGGTTTGTGTGAAGGACGTGGACAGAAGAGAATTTCGCCCACAAATATACGGTCAATTCGCTTTGCAGTCTATCCTGTGAAGCGCTTTGAGACGTCGAGAAGACGTGAAAAGCGCTATATCAAATGCAAGGGTTATTATTATTATTAATTGAGAGAAAATTGTGCTTTTTTTAAAAAAAAAGACATAAATTCTTCTTCTTCGACCGAGTCTATGGTCACCTCCCACTCCCCAGCTCGGCTTCGTGCTCCGCCGTTATCAAGTGCCCTGTGTGAGGGGCACTATGTAAATGCAAGTTGTTGTTGTTGTAAAACCTGCTGTGCAGAGATGGCTCTCTCTAAAAGAGAGGTGGAGTCCTGTAGTTCAGTGGTTAGAGCACTCGCCTCCCAAGGTTCAATTCCCGGCAGGGCAAAACCTTGGCCAAGTTTCCTTACTCCACACACCTAATAATAATCCCTCAAGAAAAAAAATAATAAATTAGTCACTTCAATCCACGACTGTTTGTGGGACACTGCTGTGCGCAATAGGCTGCCGTGTTTCGCCCACAAATATACAGTCAATTCACTTTACAGTATATTCTGTGAAGTGCTTTGAGACATCCGGAAGACATGATAAGGCACTATGTCAAATGCAAGGATTATTATTATTGTTATTATGGCTGGAAATGCTGCATGGACAAAAGGGCCTGGATAAGCCCTGATGCTTTTCTGTCCATTTGCTCCTATCTGACTGGTCAGGACCACAAGTGGGACACTCACTTTCAGGTCCGCTCCTGTTGGACTAACGGGACAGTGCAAGAGGTGTCGGGCACACTTGTGCTAAGTTATTCTTTTCTTCGCAAGGGTTTAGTAAATGAAATGAATAAAGGAGTCTTGAAATAAATCCTCAAACATACAGCAAATATTTAAAAAATATTTTATAGTTTTGAACAATTTAATATTGAGAACATAATCGCCCACAAAATAAACAGTCAATCCATTTTGCAATAAATTTTGTGAAGCGCTTTGAGACATCTCAATACGTGGTAAGGCACTATACCAAATGCAACGATTATTATATTGGGAAAAAGAGCAGGAAAGTGGAATTAATAATAAAAGGTGATACAGTATACAGGTAGCTGTAGCACAGACAGGATGGGCTGATGCATTCATTCACACAGAGGCTTGTGAAGATTTGATATGTCTGACCAGAAAGGTAGTGGAGGACATCAGTTTAGAGTTTTAAGGGGCAATTTCAGTACAGATACCAGGAAGTTTTTCTTTACACAAAAGGTAATTAATGGTTATCACTGCTAAAGGTGCTAGAGGCCAAGATACTGGACTCGTTTAAGCAGCTTGATGCAGTGATGGAGAGGACAGTATGTTGGGTGTCTGGGAGAGATGAGATTGGATGGGCAAAAGACCTTCATTCAAAGGCCTTTTGTGCCGATTTTGTTTTGCCCCAAAAATATACAGTCAATTCACTTTTCAGTATACACTGTGACTCACTTTGAGACATCTTGACAACATGATAAGGCGCTATATAAAATGCAAGGATTTTTATTATTATTATTATCCAGACCAATCTTGTGATCTTGCGAGTAGTTAAGGAGTATGGCAAAAGGACAAGCCACTTGAATTAAAACACCTGGCAAGAACTAATATACCGGTGGAAAAGGCAGGTTGGACTGAATGGTCTCCTGTTCTTATGTTTCCAAATCGCACTTTAATTAATTCTAAAATGAATTAATTGTTCAATTATTATAGATATATTGTGCATTAAGTTTGTGGGTTTAAAACATTACATAATAAAAGTGTTATTTTCCCTTTATCAGTAATTTTATTGACTTTTGACAATGTGTAATGGGATAAACTGATGTAAGTCTCATTGCAACAGATCAATATATGTAGCAACAATAACAACTTGCATTTAGATAGTGCCCTTCACATGGAGTGATGTCAGCAGGCCATAACAATTGGGAGAATAACCTGAAATTCAACAGAGAGATAGAACGTATCCAGTCCTACAGTTTATGTTCACATTCACCATCAGCAACCTGATATTCTTTTCAACAGAACTGCTTGTTATACTTTTCTCACTCGTGCTCCTTGATGTAATTTTGGCAACCACTTTTCAAATGCAAAAATAGAAATAGATAAAATTGGTCATTCACTGCATGGTTGTTTGTGGGACATTGTGCGTGTGCTTTGGTTGCCACACTCTACTACAAGTACAGCCATTATATTTCACAGTAAAATCCTGTAATGTGCCTTAAAATGTATTGACAACATAACAGGATGCTATCAAATACAAGGATTATTACACCATCCTTCCTAAGGCTGGGTGCCCAAAACACAGAACATAATACTCCAAATGAGGTTTTGACCAACAGTCTATATAACCGGAGAAACAACTCCTTACTTATATATTCCAGATCATTCTAAAAATGACATTCCCATATGCCTCACTGACCGATTTCTGCATCTGGAAATTACATTTTAATGAATGAATCCCCTATATCTCACTGCTCATCGACATCTTCTAGGGAATTCTCCCATTTAAAACATACTCCAGCCACTGTCTTCCATCTTAACTCACACTGCAATTGTAACCAACATTCTCCATTCTCTTAATCTCTCATCTTTGTAATATTTGCTTCTTCAAAATATAAGACTCCTCCTAATTTCGTGTCATTCCCAAATTAGAAAGTGTCCCCTCTATTTCTGTTACCGGCTCATTGATATATAGAGTGAAAAGCTGTACCTCAGCATTGATACCTGAGAGGTATCACTTGACATTTCCCATCAATTAGAAAATATCTCTTTCATACATTTTTATTACTTTAACAACAAAATTCCATTTGTATAATAATCCTTGCATTTGACATAGCGCTTTTCACGTCTTCTAGACAACTCAAAGCGCTTCACAGAATATGCTGTAAAGTGAATTGACTGTATATTTGTGGGCGAAACGTGGCAGCCAATTGTGCACAGCAGTGTCCCACAAACAGTCGTGGATTGAAGTGACCAATTTATTATTGTTTTATATAATAATAATAATAATCCTTGCATTTGATATAGCGCTTTTCACGTCGGGAGGACGTCCCAAAGTGCTTCACAGAACACACTGTAAAGTGAATTGACTGTATATTTGTGGGCGAACGCGGCAGCCAATTGCGCACAGCAATGTCCCACAAACAGTCGTAGATTGAAAATGACCAATTTATTATTGTTTTTGGTTTTGGAGGGATTATTATTAGGCGTGTGGAGTAAGGAAACTTGCCCAATGTTTTGCTCTGCCTGAAATTGATCCCAGGTCTCTCGCTTGAGAGGCGAGTGCTCTAACCACTGAGCTACAGGACTCCACATAGTGCCTTTTATGTCGGGAGGAGGTCCCAAGGCACTGGACAATCAGTGTTTCAGACCCGAGCTGGGGGTTGGGATGCGGAAGGGTGGAGGGCGGTGGGGGAGGGGGAAGGAGGATGATCGAAGGCATGGTTGAAGAGGATGGTCTTGAGATGGGTCTAAAAGGAGGGAAGGGAGGGGGTGAGGCAGAGGGACTTCAGGAGTTTCAGAGTTTAACAGAGATGGAGTTTAACACAAGCCATCATAAATATGGAGTGCAATTTAAAATTCTCATATTATATGAGAATATAATTTAGGACATCATCATTTTTCAACCCATTTCTAAACTTATTTTCCTCCTCCTGTTTTTCTCCCAATTGCTTCACTTACCATTTGCTGCTTAGAATATTTGTAAAACATCTGCTTCTAGTTTGTTCAACAGCACTCCAAAGTGCATGTCTGTGACTTCTTTTCTTCTCTGTGAGGTGGAGTTGGAACGCTGCTCACCACTTTCTTAGATAGCAGTCACATAAATTAAGTCGAATAATCCAGTATATCTAAACTGATTCCTAGCAATCTGAATCACACAAATAGGAGCATTTTCCAGTATGCCATGCCAACCTGCAAGGCTTCCATTTGATGAGATTTATTTCCATAGTGGAGTTCTAACAGATGAGAAATATAGTATTGAAAATAAGATTCATTGTAGTCTACCATCTTGGAACTCCCTTAGGTGATGAATAATAATAATTAATCCTTGCATTTAATAAAGCTCATTTCACATCACAAGGACATCTCCCCACATGAAAGGTGCTACACAAAGGTCATTTTGTAGTTGTTCTGGTCTCTTCTTCACAGGACTTAGTGCAAAATGCAGTGATTTTGTAGGCAAACACAGCAGCCAATTTATGCACAGTTTGTCCCACAAACAGCCATTTGAACCAGTAGACAGGATCTCAGTTTAATATCTTATTTGAAGGACTCAAACAATGCAGCACTCCCCCCAATACTGCATTGGAGCGTCAGTCTAGACAATACAAGTTCAAAGATCCAACATGAATCCACAATCGTTTTACACAGAGTGTTACCAATTAAGCAAGGCTGACACCTAAATGGTGCATTTATATTACTGAAAATGATACAAAGTTGTTTCCATGGGTACAGTAATGTGGAACCGATTTACACTTCTTGCTCCACACCATACAGCACAGAGGCCATTAAAAACAAACAGAGATTTGAACTGTTTCAAGTTAGCCTTCAGATCACATAGTCTTAAAAATTGAGACATGAGGAATATTGGAAAATTCTTAAATTCAGTTTTAATTTTGAAGCTATTTTTCTCCAGTTGATAAAATAGATCAAGTGGTAAAGCTCAGCCATGAGAATTGTGATTCCCAGATTTATGAGTTCTGCACATCGTAAACTTAGCACATGCAAAGAACTCTGAAATTACAGGTTACTTATGTTGTGTTAGCAAAGACTCAGTTGTGTAACTGACTCTTTAATACAATTTGAAAAATAGCCTTTGAAAGTTCCTTGGTTATTGTTGGAGAGCTTCCAAGGGACCATCTGGGAGAAGTGTTCAAATTGATTCACACCCACTGTATTTACACCACAGTGGGGAGCAAATCAATTTGGTCATTAAAAAAATACCTCCCATAGGTAGTGTGAGCAATAGGCATCCAGCTCAATTTGGGCACTCACCAGATTCAGACCACATGATTCACAGTGAATTGCTTCCAAACTCGTAGCAATTCATTGCAAAACGTAGAGTATAAACCCAGGAAAGATATTACAGGCAAAGCACTGACTGATGAGGAAAGCAATATTTAGGCCAAGGCAGCACTATAAATTTGATCTGATTTGATTTCAGCCAAACTGACATGAAAACATGTCACAGTAATTCAATCTAAACATAAAACAAGTAGAATGCATTTTTAAATTAGTTGCAAATGACTGCCAGAATGTAAATATGTTCTTTCCATTTCAACATTCAACGATTTATGCAGCATCATTCACTCAGGGGAGCGTCTCAGAATGCTGAACAATGGCATAGTTTGACGTGGAGCTGAGGAGAAATGGGACGCACGGTCGAAGGGGAAAGTCTTCAGATGCCATCTGAAGATAATAATTACTATTATTGAAATGAAAAGAAGATGGGTAAAGAAGGCAAAATGCAGAGTGTTTTTATTATTTTAATTTATTTTATTGTATTTATTACAAATTCATTTTCTTTTATATTATTTATTAATAATTAAATGCATATGAAACTTTCTAAGAGAATACAGAGCAGGAATTGCCGCCAATTACAGTTACTGGATAGTGGGCCTCTCAATAAAGTAAAGTCGGAGTTCTGGTTGTTGCTGTGTTAAATGCAAACTCTTATTTCCTCAGTTTCCAATTTACAGAAATCCTTTATGTGAAAACATTTGCAATTACACATTAGGCCCTACTGGATGAAGTAACTGAAGGAGAAATATTATCTTGTCTTTTAAGTTTAATGGGGTCAAGTAGTTATTAGGTCATTAGTACACTTATTTTTGCCTCTAAATGAAACATTAGCAATCTTAAGATATCATAACAGTTGTCATTTCATTGTTGTAGTGGTTTACTGTTTGGATAATGGTGTCAACAAGTGGGAAACGAGGCAGAACTGAGCTTGAAGGGAGAGGCCATGAAAACAGAAACAAATATTTTCATATAAAGGGAGATTTTGTCCAGTCGCATCCCATTTGTTTGTTTGCATGCATGCAGGCAGGCAATTTATGTATACATACATAAAAACAACTTGCATTTATATTGCATTCTTCACTGAATGTAGCACCTCAGAAAAGATTTAAAACCAGAATGAAAGTAAGTCAAGTAAGGGGAGTGAGTACAAAGAGGTAATGAAATCAAATTTCCAAGAATCTGTGAATGTGAACTCATTCGATGGCGATCACAGAGTTGACACCTTCTGCCCTGAGATTCAGGTTCCACACCTCATTTTTAACAAAGGCTTTAAAGGTCAGTTTGAACATAATAGACAGTCATCTCGGTGTCACTTGAGATCCCACCTTTTAAAAAAGTTTCAGGGCTACAATACATAGTTGAAGTTCAGCACACAGTGCATCAGAGGGACGTCAGCAGAATTCTTCATTCCTCTATAATTGACTGTTACCTTTTGTTCAGAGAGGCAACAACCCGAAGCCTGCAAGAGTATGGTAATATTTCTTGTAAATTCTGAGGCTTCTTAAAGAAAAAAATTACATTTTAAGGAAATTTGTGTTAAAATGTCTCAATAACAGATATTTACTGCCAACTGTTGTCATTGTTTTTGAAGGCAAACATAGAAAAGTGTCCGGAATGTACAGGACAAGTAACTCATGTAGTTTACTGAAATATTAAATCACTGCTGGGGAGATCATGCCTCATCTTTTTTTCCCTTGTATCCATTTGCATCAGCAAGGTTTTACTAATAGCTAATTTGTCAAATTTTTGGCACTGTCAAATATTAATAATCCTTGCATTTGGTACAGTGCCTTTCACATTGTGAGGACATCTCAAAGCGCTTCACAGAATTTTACCGTGAAGTATTTTTTGGCAAACACAGCAGCTAATTTGTGCATAGTGATGTCTCACAAATTGTCATGAAGTGAATGACCAATTTTATTTGGGGTATTATTAGCCAGGACACTGGGAGAAACTCCCTTCTCTTTTTGAATAGTGCCATTGGGTCTTTAACAGGCAGATGGAACCTCAGTTTAATGTCTCATCTGAAGGATAGTACCTCCAGTAATGCCACATCCCCCCAGCACTGCATTGGAGTTACAGTTTAGACTATGTGATTCTAAGTCTCAATGTGGGATTTGAACCCACAACCTTGTGACTCAGGGGTGGGAGTGCACAACTGTGTCAGGGTGACACACAAACAAGAGTAAATTTAGATCCAGATGAAATTTCTCCCTATACATCTGCTTGTGTGAAGTGGGCATTAATGCAAGGGAAGTTCCCAAAAGCCGTTCTAAATGTATCTATATGAATATTTTAATCAAAAAGAGTTATGAAAACATTTACATGGTGCTGTTCTAAATGTTTTTTGTTTCTCCTTTCTGGTTCTTCTGTATAACAGATTTCCACTGTACTGCCTCAGAAAAGGATTTCAACATCTTCTGGTAAGGAATCAGGGTTTGCTGCTCTTAAATGCCAACGAATTTGCACAACCGAGTAAAAGTTCTCTTATCACTGAAAAGTACAATTAATTTTTTGAATTCATATACGCAACTAGCTGTGATGTTAGAGCGCTGGAGTAAGTAGAAAACAACCTCAAACCTAGGCTCATATTAGAGCTTCCCTTTGTGCTCCTCCAGTTACAGACAGTTACAGCTGTTTGTGGAATGGAACAATGGAAAAATGAAGAGCAGGTCCTACATTCCCAGACTACTTTGTTTCTCCTCTGCCATTCTTCCTCCTCCTCCTTCTCAACTAATGAAGCATCATGTTGGTGCCTAATTTGGGAGGGGGACAGTGAGGGGATATTTATACTGTAAATAAACTAAAGCGTATACTACTCTTGGGTACAGAAAAAGCAAGTCAATGGACTGGTCGCCAGATGAATAGCTTAATGCATAGAAAAGTGTCCGGAATATAGAAGATAACTGTCATGTTATTTACTGAAATATTAAATCACTGCAGGGGAGATCATGCCTCATCTTTTGTCCCTTGGATCTACATGACCAATTCATCAGATTACCGAGATGCAGTTCCGAATTGTTCGCCAGTTCTCCATCCAGTGTTTGATCAAGAACTGTCAAAGTTCATCGTCAAGACAAGCCTGTCACTGTCAAACCTGAAATTTAAACCCAATATCTGTTCACTGAAAGTGCATCAGTGCGCTGCTAGAGTTGACCTACAACTAATAAGTGTGTGTGTGTGGGGTGGGGGAGGCTGATTGCACATCAAGCACATCTGTGTTTCCTGAAGTGGAAAAAATTGTTCCTGTGGTATCAGACAGGAGAGTCTTATGTTTTGACTGTGGATGTTGTGCTACTGTTGTACTAAATCTCAGCCTGGATAAAGGTTCATGAAGATTAGCAAGCACAGCAGACAAAAAATAACATCTCATGATGACTGGTTTCTCCTTTTCCCACCAACACACACATGCACCCACGCACACAGTGTAACACAAATATTAACAGCTCTAATTGCCACCACTGATGAGATGAAAATAATATTTAATTATTAAAAGCCTCCATTAGCTTTCAAGATTGAAATTATTGTACTTATTATTTTAATAATTTGGTCACTCAGTCCACAACTGTTTATGGGACATTGCTACACGCAGTTGGTTGCTGCATATTACCCACAAAATAAACAGTCAATTCACTTTACAATATATTCTGTGAAGCGCTTTGAGACATCTCAATGATATAAGGCGTTATATCAAATGCAAGGATTATAATTATTATTTCATCCTATGCTACATCAACCACTCCTGTTTGCTCATAAAGTACATCAAGCCTAACTAACATACAAGCTATTTTATAATTAGAGTATTTTGTATTTTTAATGAAACAGTGACACTAATTAACACTGAATGATTTTTAGCAACCAACAAACTCAATGACAGACAGCAAAAGTCAAGTGATCTTTTACCTGCAGTGCTGGAAATGTCACTCTTGCAAAGCTTAATGTATTTCAGGTACATAATAGCACATTTGTAATCAACTACAAATATAAACTGGTTTATTAAATTCAATTTATGTGGTACAAATACAATGTGAAAGATCATTAAAATTCTTCTGCTAATTGTATTGTTCCATAAAAATGTTTCCCAATACAGTGAATCTCTGAAAAATGTACGACAGGTAATACCTCTGAATAATTTTATTCTTTATGTAAACAAACCAAGTTTATTTTCTGGAACAATCGGAAACAGTAAATCTATGTTTTGCAGAAACTAGTACTTAAATTTACAATCAAATGCGATGGCTGGGGGGAAATGGTTTTGCAGAATTGCAGTATTTCAGCTGAAATTAGCATCATGCCCCTCAATCGTCCCAACAGCAAGTTTGTAGCTGAAGGAAACTGTCTGTAAAACCAAAAGCATTTCCCTTGATAATCAAAATGTATTTAATAGAATGATCATTATTTAATTGACTGCTTCGGCAATTACTGTGAATTGCCCTTAAATTCTACCATAATTCTTGTTCTCTTTATGGAGAGTGATCCAATGGTTTCGTACTAAATATACGGTTGCCTGGAAAATCTACTGTGGGCTGGTTTTGTTTTAGTTGTGTTTTGTTTAAGATTATAACACATATGCACTGTGCTGCACTTTAATGCAGTATTTGTGTTCATTTCTTTCATGTCTTACCATAGGAATAATAAAATAGAATCCATATTTGAACACACAGGGTGCTTCTGAGAAAACATAGTGACCCTGATATCCATATCTAGTTAAATTGAATTCTACATAATGGCTTGTACAGACATAAGGGTAAACAAGCTTCTAATTAAATACAGGTTTTATCTTTGTTTAAAATATATATACTAATGTTAATGAGAGAAAGATTCACTGAAACTCTGCAATGAAATAGCAGTCAGAAACAGGTTTAAAGCATTTCAAATGCATTTTTATTAAAGAGTGTTACTTTGTAAGTTACAAAATTAAAACAAAAACAACTAGAGGTTTAAATTGGAACAGTTCTGTCAACAAAATAATTTGAATAAATGCAATTTAATGCAACTTACTTTGCTTTAAAAAAATTCCTTGTTATTGTAAAATTCTTAATTGGTATTCATTACTGAGTGGGGTTCAGAGAAGTATTATTTTCGTATTCAAATTTCATGGTTTCTGAGGCTTTTAACTTTTCAGCTCCTGCTGCTTTTGGATAAATATCTGTCTGTGAGTATCTTTGTAGTTGGAAGCAGTTCTTATCAATGATTTTTTTTCTCAACTAAGTTGGAGTAAAGTATCTCCTCTGTGCTAAGCCAAAGCTTTCAGAATCCTTTGCAATTAACAACAACAACATTATATTTGTATAGCGCCTTTCACGTCAGGAGGACATCCCAAAGCGTTGGACAGAGTACAGCATTTCAGACCCGTGCTGGGGTCAAAGTGGGGGAAGGGAGGGAAGGGGAAGGGGTATGGCTGATGGCGTGGTCGAAGAGGAGGGTCTTGAGGCAGGACTTGAAGGAGGCTAAGGAGGGGGCGAGGCGGAGTGACTGGGGGATGGAATTCCAGAGGTTGGGGGCAGAGTGGCTGAAGGCTCTCCCGCCAATGGTGGGGCGGGTGGGTCGGGGACGTGGAGCAGGCCAGAGCCGGCTGAGCGGAGGGAACAGGCGGGTTGGTAGGGGGTTAGGAGGTCCCAGAGGTAGGGTGGTGCGAGGCCATGGAGGGCATTGTTTGTGAGGACCAGGATCTTGAACTGGATCCTCTGAAGGATAGGGAGCCAGTGGAGTCGGATGAGAATGGGGGAGATGGGGTCACGGAGTTTGGTGTGGGAGAGGACACAGGCTGCAGAGTTCTGCATTATCTGCAGCCTGTGGAGGGAGGAGTTGGGAAGGCCATCAAGCAGGGCGTTAAGGAGTATCACTACAGAATCAAGATACTATTGATAACGCATCACTGTGAAAGTATTAATACGTATGACATACATGATACCAGTTTACAAATGAGATGGTGGGGTGGGTGGAATAATATGATGAGTCTTTGTTTTAACTACCAACTTCTGAAAGTAGACATTGTGAGATTTGAGAAAGCGTCTGCAAGTTTCTGTCCCGAAAAGAACAGAACAAGTAGGACTGAAGCGATTGCTCTTTAAAAGAGCCAGTACAGACATAACAGGCCAAATGGCGTTGTGTGCTGCAAATTTCTATGGTTTCCATTGTTCTATGAAATACTCTTTCGACAACAACAAGATTCCATTTATAGAGCGCCTTTCACCTCGGGAGGACGCCTTTCAGCACCACACCTGATCAAAATGTCTGAAAGTCAAAGCAATTAAATTATTTTTATGCATAGTTGCTTTTTGTTGAAAGTAATGGAAAGAATAAGTGGCACTCATGAACAGATTAAGACTTACCTTCAGTGTTTGCAATCACTCAGGTGCTGATGGCTATACCTTGGTCCTAGTGCTCAAACTCTACCCTGCTATTTGCTGGATATCTGCTACTAATTTGAATGTCCACCAGCATCTTACAAATGACCAACATGCTGATTCTGCTGGAGACCATTTTCCTCATAAAGTCTACTTCAATTTTGTTAATGTTATTCTACTAACTCAGCTGCCAGTCCCCTAGTGATTGATAGTTTCCTTTCCTCCAAATTATCACGTAATGCTCCAAACAATGACACTTTCCCCAACAACTTTCATCTATAGCATTCTAAATGGACTCACGTCTTTTGAAAATGCATCTGCATAACAAGCTGCAAGTGGAGCTAGCACGCAGGAGGCTACGGCATATCACTGCATTTTTGGCAGAGGTCCAGAGAAACAACCTTTCTCCACCATCTGAAAGCTACAAGCTAACGTTGACAAGGAGGATAAAATTACCATAACTGACCACCTCTCTCATAACTAGCATCTATTCAACTTTAGTGACAATTTCTTTTAGTTCACAGACTTCACATTTACACAGACACTTGGACATAACTTTCTGACTGTGTTGGAAAGGTATAGCACCTAAGACATTGTCAGTTGTCCGATGAAGATTATAAAACATCTTCAAAGAACTGCAGCAGATTTACAGTCTATTGACATTCTATAATTATTTATGGCTTTTGGTGGTTGTGTTGTTATGTAGCTGCCATTGTTTTCATTCTTTATATGTTTGTCAGGTCTCTGCTGAAGACCTTTCTTTTCGACCGCGCCTTTGGTCACCTTCCTTTCCCTGGTTCGGTCCCGGGATCCGTTGCTGCGAAACGCTCTAAGACGCCGTCCGGCGTGGAGGGCGCTATATAAATCTAAATTGTTGTTATCATCTCCAATTGTTTAACACATATACAATTGGCTATGCTTTGTTAGTGACAGAGATATGGGGTAGGATTCAAAATTATTAATGGCATTAATTATTCTACTTTTAATTAGCCAAGATTGTACTATATTCTCTAATAATCCTTCATGTATAATGCCCTTTCATTTCTAAAAGAGATTTTGATAAATATTTTATGTGATATTCATACATGCAAGTTTTATTAGCTTGCTAATACTGGTCTGTATACTTTTCACTAATTACATTTCTTATGTTTAAAGATCATTGTTGGTCTGAAAATAAATAAAGATCCATAGACCTTGTGCTTTGTGTGCAAGCCTTCAAAACCATCTTGCGTTGTTCAGAGTTGCAATGCAGAAGATTAACAAGCTGGTATATTATTATAATGCAATACAAAGGATAAAGGAGATATAGAAAGCCACTAGTATTTTGAAAGAATCTCAAAGCATTTCACAACCATTTACTGCCATCATATTGACTGTTGTTGTAGAGAAACCTAACAGTCATTTATACCAGCAAGTAAAACGTTAAGCCCATGAGGTGAATTGAATAAGAGGACTGTCGGCCAGGACACCAAGAGAAATTCCTGATTTTGAATAGTGCTGTGGATCTTTAACATCCACTAAAGAATAGGCAGCCAGGGACCTCAGTTTAACATCTCAGCTAAAGGACAGCATTTCCAGCAACACTTGGCATCTCCAGTACTGTACATCCTGAACTTAAAAATAAAATATCAACATATTTCCTGCGGTTTCTGAATGACTCAGTCTAGTATGCCTCAATTACAACTGAGGAGTGAAAAGGGTGCTGAATGCTAAAGAAACCTACGACATCTTTTGTTGAAGAGTCTTATTTTGCATGCAATGTATTTTCATCTCAGACCTTGTCCACAAAGCTAAACACCCAGAAGAGCGACCAAAAAAAAGGATAAACACATGATTACTCTGGAAACAGGTTTCAACCATGGTTTTTTGTTGCAGAGTGATGTGATGTTGGAGAATTCAAAAAGGATCCGAGGCAAAAAAGAATGCAATTATAAACTAAAAACAGGATGGGGACTCATATCTATTATTCACCCTTTCACTGCTGTCAGGATGGTCAGTCAAGGCCTTTTAATGCTTAATACTGCCATTAATACCATCAATTGTTGTTTCTCAACAGTCTGAACATAGATAAGAAATTACAGAATGAGGAAGAGCATTTAGCCTATCTCACAGATCATGTAATTTGTTCCATTATGGACTTTGTCCAACCAATCTGAAAGAGGCAACTATTCACAGATAAACCTCAAAGAAGATACAGCACACCAAATAACAATCCATACATTTGATATAGCACCATTCAATTCAGAAGGATGTCTCCAAGCAATTTACTGTAAAGTGTAGTGACTGTGCAACCAATTTGCTCATAAACCTGCAATGTCCCACAAACAGCCATGAAGTGAATGACAAATTTTATTTGGGAGACTGTTGGTCAGGATACCAGGAGAAACTCCCTTTTCTTTTTGAATTGTGCCAAAGGATCTTCAACATCCACGTAAACCATCAGACGTTACTTCAGTATAACATCTCATCTGAAGGAATGCACAACAATAATACTTGCATTGATATAGCCCCTCATCACATCTATGAGACGTCTCAAAGCAATTCACAGAACATACTGTAAAGTGAATTGACTGCATATTTTGTTGCCGAAACGCGGTAGCCACAGCAGTGTTCCACAAACAGTAATGGATTAAATGATCAAATCATTATTATTGTTCATTTATTTATTTTTGAAAGGATTATAACCCCAGGCAAGCGATCTGCCAATCAACTCACAACTGGGTTCCTATTTACTGCTAGGTGAACAGATGCGTGTAGAGTAAGGAACTTTGATCAACGTTTCGCCCTGCATGTGCATTAGGTGTATGTTAGATGAAGATCTAATAAAAGTTATGCATAATAGGATATGCTCTTATCAGCTTTAATCAAGTGAGACTAGTTCGTGCTCACTATGGGAGAATTGGTACTTGAAGTGAGGATGTTCTCCCAGAATTTGAAAATGCAATTTCTGGGAATGTTTGTCAGCCAGGAACATAAACATAGATTATGAGGCATGAAAAGTAACAGGCCAGGCCAAGTTGCTGAGTTGCATACCATTCAAGTGATAAAGATTCTCTGAAGAGACAATATTTCTCTAGAAGGAACAATGGATGTGTAGTTTCAATTAATTGTTCAAATTTAATAAGTCATTCAGCAGGGCAAAATCTTTTCTTTCAAATTACCAGACCATTGTTCAATATTGTAGAAGGAATAGAAAATGTATTTTTTTTTAGTAATATTCATGATCCTTGCATTCCATTTAGCGCCTTAATAAGATAAGAAGCTAATGTCAAAATCTAGATATCCACCTCTCTGATTTTATTGCTTCACCATTATAAAATCTTTGCTGAGTACCTCTACTACCCAAGTCTCTTGTTTAAACATCTAGACATTGGAAGACGTTTACAATTATATTGAAACCACTTACTTACAGCTCATTCAAAAATGAAAGGAATTATTGGACCTGGGAATGGCTGACAGAACAAATTTTTAAAAACACATCCCCATGAAATTGAAATCGAATGGGCTTTTGATGGGTGCAACAATGCCTTTTGCCCATTCAATCTTCATGAAGTCATAGTACAGTGAATCTAAGATTACATGCAGAATGGTTACATATTGATGCGGCCTGCTTAGTTATGAATATATTGGTGACATTATAGGCAGTGTGAGAAATGATTCATCAATTCAAGTTATTGCCAATAATTGTCTTGAGGCTAGTGGAATTTTCAAGTCCAAACCACCTATATAGCAACTGATGTAGAGGTGGTTTGTCTGTTGACAGCCAATGAATCAATTCTCATTATACAGCAATGCTGTCGCAGAACTTGGCTGTCTGAAGTGGTACACTAGCATTCTGTTTACTATGGTTTACTTTGGAGATTACACTTGTGATCCCAAGTTAATTGTTATATTTGAATGGCCTCTAATATGAATAAGAAGAACCCAGCAGTGCTGAACAACAATAGTTCAAATCATTCTGTTCAAAAGACACGTATTCAGGTACAATTTATGGAAAATGCCAACTGTAATGTTAAATGAGAATTGAAGATTATCAGCTGAATGGAGACCGACTATATCTGGGAAATTATACCAGAGTATGAAAACTGGAGATTGAAGTCACAGAGCAGGCTCCTAACCTGCCCAACCAACGGAAGGAATGAGTCAGAAGCAATTCTATTGCAATAGAGGATATTCAATGAACAGTAATAATGCAGAAGTGGAAACATACCAACCAGTATAATTTCTAAATAATGGCAGAGAATGTAGAGTGAGCTCAGATTAGACTAGACTTTTATATTTTGGTGGAGAACCATTTAACTGGAGACCTGAATGACAGATTACTCTAACAGATACCAGACAGAGACACTGAAAGAATAACCAGACCTGCAAGCATGATTCATGGAAAGGCTATGTGATAACTGACGAGGCTCTAATATTTCAGGCAGTAATATAGAAATATGTGTCCCATAATAGATGCTATTTTTAAATCAGTTTGAAAAAGCCAGGGACCATGTCATCATTTTCGAGGCCCCCTCACCCACACATAATTTAAGGGACGTTTCCACAGCTGCTCGATGTAATGGTCACATAGAGGAAAAGGACCTTTGATCCATCATGCGAACATTGGTTTAGTCTTAGAGCAGATCCAGAGCCACCACCCAACACTGATAGAGCATAGTATCTATATGAGATAAAATACGTAAGCAATATTTTCTTCAGTAAGAAATGTGTTACAAATGTTATATGCACAATACATCTGGACTAACAGTGAGTTGTAGGAAGAAATTTATTTGAGAGTTCTGTCTGGGAACTGTATAGAGAAAATGTATCAAGACAGACATATGAATTAATGGATTTTACATGAGTGCTCAGACTTGTTTTTTCTCCAGTATTGTAAAACCTTTATGTGTAATGTATACTAAGTGAAACAATGTGGTAACATATTACTGTTCCCAATACCTTAGTGATATTCTGCCTTGTCAACTTGCATACTTGTGGAAGATTTATTGGAGGCTAATAGGGAGAGGGGTGGAGGCTCATATGGAACATAAACTGGCATGGACAAGTTGGGCCAATGTTGTGTTTTAGTGCTGTACAATCTATCTAATGTGAATCCAAGGATATTCTAAAACCTGACAGCAAAAATTCAAAGCTGCTTATCCTTTTTAAAAAAAATCTTTATATTCTCCATGGAGTTGTAAGATGATGATACACATAAATTGTTCTGGGTCAAAGAATTAACTGTAAACTTTTTCAAATCAATAATCACATCCTATATTTGGATTTGAAAGTGTAGAAGTTACTTGATCAGCTCTATGCAAACATCAATACAGAAGAAACATCTTGGTCACTATATAAATAACAACGTACTTTATTCTGAAATAAAAACAGATGTCACTGGGAACACTCAGCAGATCAGACAGGATCTTTGGAAAGAGGAAGGCCAGTTAACGTTTCAGGTCCATAGATGCCGCCTGACCCTCTCAGTGTTCCCAGAAGCTTCTGTCTTTATTTCAGATTTCCAGCATCGGTAGTATTTTGCCTTATGTTTATTGCTTAATTCACATACTTTATTCTGCTTCTTCTGTAAGGATAGCAGCTGGTTTTATGTAGGAACATATTGTAATACTGTCTGCTATTCGTAATTATGTTAGTTATGAAGGGAAATAGTTTAATACTGTTTACTATTCATTATTTGTGAAGACTGGTCGATAATGTATAAATATTGCTAAAGATTTTTTTTTGAGGGAAAGGTACATAGATATCTGAGAAAGAAATCCCACTGGAATCCTAGTTCATTAATAAAATAAATAAACCAGTAAAAAAAATCCTACTCTCTGTGATCTTGTTACCCCACTTTCCGCTTTACATTAATCTACAATAACAGAGAGCTGGCTCATTGTGGTTCCATGCCTCCAACAAAGATAAGACAAAACCAGAATAAAGTATGGGATTATGAATGTAAACACAGTACAATACTTTAGGATGCACCAAGAGAGTAAAACAAAGAATATGGGTTTAGCGTTGCAAAGGGCAACTGCAGGACAGACAGCAGAAAAAAATTCTTTACCAAAGGTTAATTAACAACTGGAACAGGTTGTCAGGATGGGTGATTGAGCCCAGGGCACTGGATGCACAGCTTCATTGTGGAAGCACAGTAGGAATGGGTATTCTGGAAGAATTAAATCGGCCCAAGGACCTTCTTCATCAAAATATAACCACTTTACAGTAACTCTTTTGGAGGATGTTGAGACATCCTTCTGATGATAAAGGCACAATATAAAAATGCAAAGATTCTTATTTACCCAATGAGTTTTAAAGGTTTCTTTTCTTCTTATAATTAATCTCACGTTATCAACATTCTACTCAATATGATCTGCTCTGTTGTTAACCGTCTCTCGGATGACTGGTTGTAACTTGCATTGAAATCCTGTGTCATTTTTCTGTCTTGCTCAATAGATATCCATCCACTCTGCACATATTTCCTGTAACAATATGCACTACCTTATATTCTTTTTGTATTGAATTCTAAAGTCGCTCTTGAACCAGTTGTTCTGAGGTATTTGAAGACAATGCAGGGTTCACACATCTTTGTGCTCTTAAGTGGCTGAGATCAGGAACTCACCACATGAGTGAAATAGACTGGACCAACATGGTACCCTGGTGCTGAACGTGTGATTGCTGCAGTATCAGGCAACTTTAAAAGGGAAAGAAGGTACTCTCCATTTTATAGAAACACACATATTAAACTAGAAAGAATTCTGATAGAATTATTTTTTAAAAAACATAGATTTATTTACCTGTGACTGGACACCTCTCATGATATATCGCTCACTCTCTTCCAGACAACTATCAGGTAAAGAGACTTGATAGGGTGGTTTCCATACCAAAAAAATAGGAAGTCTTCCAAAGTTATTGGTGGAGTCCCATAGTGTATTGGTTAGAGCTTCACAAGCAAGAGGACCCAGGTTCAATAACCATGCAGGGAGAAACCTTAGGGAAGTTTCTTTACTTTACATGTTTCTGTTTACCTAGCAGTAAGTAGGAACCTAGTTGTTAGTTGATTGGCGGATCACTTTCCAAGTGTAGTAATCCCTCCACCTCCTAAAAAAATGTGATCACTTAATCCACAGCTGTTTGTGCGAGATTGTTGTACACAATTGGCTGCCACGTTTCACCCACAAAATACATAGTCAATGCACTTCACAATATATTCTGTGAAGCTCTTTGAGATATCAACAACATGATAAGCACTATATCAAATGCAAGGATTATTATTATTATAATAAAATTATGAAGAAGTAATTTGATCAATAATATTTCTGCTGGGCTTTCTATCTTAGACTGTATTTATTTATTTTTAAATATTTCATAAAGAAATTGCATTTTAATAGCTCCTTATCACATCAAAATGTGCTTCCTAGGTCATTATTGTCAAGTTTATTTTGTTAGCAAACATGGGAGTCTTTTGAGGCAGCAAGTTCCCAAAATAGCCATGAAGTGAATGATGAATTTATCTGGAGGATTGGTGACCAGTACCCTGGAAGAAAATCTTTCTGAATTGTGTTATGGGATCTCTAATATTCACTTGAACTGTGAGGCAGAACCTTGGTTTAACATTTCAAAGGGCTCACAGTATGGGATTGGAATGTCATCCTAGATTATGAGCTCAAATCCCAATGTGGGTCTTGAATCCACAACCATTTGACCCAGATCCAGAGGCAAGAGTGGTATGGAGTTAAGCTGACTATATGCTGGGTGAAGCTTCCTTCAACTATTCTTGACCTACATATCTCACTCATCAGTACAAGGGCTAATACTTCTTAACAAACCAATTCACTATAGCATTTTATGAAGGGTACATCAGCAGTCGATACATAGCATTCATTGCATAAACAGACCGAGGACACTTTCTTATCTGTCAAATGAATACACTCTGCCTATTAACCTATTTGCAGTGGACCCCTTCCATAAAGATAAATTATGTATAGGCTTTACTTGCATTACACTAACAGGTCTCGTGAAGAGTTATAGCTCCTGGTATACTGTATCTCATTTAATTTATCCTTGTTACCCTCACCCCTACCCCATTTTCAGATGCTCAAAGAAACAGCTCTTGACACATTCTGTACACCTCCAGGAATATTCCCGGTGCTGTATTCTCAGTCACTGCCTGCAATGTAACAAACCTTGCCAATGTCAGTGCAGTTATGTAACAAGCTTAATTTCTACCTAGCAAGAGGAACATTGTGATATTGAAAAGGGGGTGATTTTTCACAGTACAATGAATTTACTGGCCTTGGTAAACTGTGCATTTTGCAATTGAACATCATGAAAATTTACTGACCAGTAAAAAATCTCATTTAACAATGTGTTACAAATGCCCGATTTCCATTGTACAAAATAAACAGAACAGAATTAATTCTAATAATTCTCCGTTCATGACTTCTTTCTTTGACCGAAAAGTATTGTGAAAGATAACGGAAGTTATGGAGTAAGACATTTTCTAAAAATTAAATCAATAAACACTATAGAAAAAGTCTGTACTGTAAAGAAAATCTAAAATGACTTTTCGAAATTAATTATTTCTTTGATTTCCCATTGGAGCCTCACATGGAGATACACTGTGGGATTGTTAACACATCATAGACTGTACAATGAAGACATTAAAAAGATTTGTGTAGAATTCTCTGAAAGGTTGAAATAAAATGATAAACAACTGTTCCAAACATTTTGGAGTAGTAAATGTATTGGTATTTTATAATGTAAAAATTAAAAATAGCACAATAAACAGTTCAGAGATTTGTCTGTTAATACTCAAAAAATATTGATCCAAGGATTTAGTAGCAATTGGAAACTGTGCAACACTCTACGTTAGCAGACTATCTTATCACGTCTAAGACTCGTGGACTGAAATTTCAGTCAATGTTTTATGCCTTGAGTGATGTTATGATTTTCCCATTATAAATCACACATTGTCAAAGGCGGGACACAGACCAATGTCAACTCACTGGACTTGAATCAGGCCTAGACTGATAGAATGAGAGTCTTCTCTCTGTCGGGTGTGGGCGACTTTAAAAAATGACTTTAAGCAGTTTCAATCGAACTCCTGGTTGATCTTCAGCACTGAACTGACCACAATTTGGCAGCCATTGGCACTAAAACACTTGACTTGAAAGGAGCTATATATATGTAAATTTTTGTTGTTTAAATTGCAATTGATTTGATCAACAAGGACAGGAACTAGCATGGACCAAACAGATACATGCTGCACAATAGGACAGTAAAGCTACACAACATGTACACAAACATGCACTGCCCATCACATGCAGTCAATATCCAAGACATGATAAGGATCAATTGTAAGGATTATTATTGTATTATATTTCTTACGTAGAACACAAGCTGATTCATCAATATGGAAGTGGCCATATCCAAGAAGCAAAATGGCTACTGGGTTGGACAGGACTGAATTAGAACCACTCTATTACCAGTTTCCAGAGAATCATGTTTTCTAGGTAAACTCTTATGCCTCTTTGACTGCGCCTATGATAACCTCCCACTTCTGCTTTTTCCTTCCTCGGAATTGTACAGCATTCTGAGATACTGTACTGCATGAAGGAAACCATTTAAATGCAAGTTGTTGTTGCTGTTTGTACGTAATTGGGGATGAAGTCCAATAATATTTTTAGACTGAATTACCCACTATGGGGAAAGACTATTTTAATAATAAACTTGCCTATTTTAACAACAGCTCTTGCCCCCTCTTTGCCTACCTTCAAATCAACTGAGGACTTTCCTCTTCAACTGTGCCATCGATCACGTCACCTCTTTCCAGGTTGGCATCAAACCGTACCCCGTTAAGCACTTCAGATCTGAGGCAGACCGGATCTGAGGGATTTCAATGGGTTAAGTTCAAACTTGGGCTGAAAGAAGTAAAAGAAAATAAAGGAGACATTTAGCTGCTGACTCGCCAAAGTAAGTAACATATTGGGAACTTTAAGTTCACTTCCTAAAATAGTCCTAAGGTGTAGAACCTTTAAGTTCACTTCCTAAAATAGTCCTAAGGTGTAGCACAGCATGAAGCAAAACATCACTAGGCACAATCTTACGGATAGGAATTTAATTGATGTTATATTTTACATTTCTGAAAAGTTCAATATAATTTTAAAATGAAGTGCTTACAGGCAGGGTTATTCGTTGTTGGCAATTGAAATGCCGTGCATAAAAATTATAATTGATCAACATACATCATAATCTTTGAGTAGAACCTTTATCCGGTGCTATAGTGAGTATTAAGAGTTATGTGGAAATTATACCAGAAGTAATGTACCACCGAACATACCTCAGAGTCTCTGTCAACCATAGTGTGCTTGGCTGGGTGAGCCGTAAATGTCCGTAACCAGTATATCTAATTCAGTGGTAATCTCATTAATTCAAAGTTAAGACGGTTAAAAAAATGCCTTGGCAAAATACCTGGTGAACAAAATATCAACCTCCTGCAAAAAGCAGCTATTTTAGGAAGCTCAAATCATTACGGAAAGTAACATCCAGTGGCAGTATTATTGCTCTGGCTGACCCATCACTGAAAACCATTTAGAAATGACCTCTGCAGAGTGATTTAAAGTGTAATATAATAATAATAAAAATAATAATAGTTGCATTTGATATAGTGTGTTTCACATTGTTATTATAGGGTATGTTATTAAACACAGTCTTGATCCAGATTCCATGCTCAATTCAAAAAGATAAGGAGGTTTTATCCTGGTGTCCTGGCCAACAGTTCCCCAAATTAAATCGGTCATGAACTTCATTTAAATTTGGGATGTTGCTGTGCAAAAATTAGTTGCCACATTCATGTACCAAACAGTCACTGCACTTTGCAGTGAATCCTGTGAAGTGCTTGAGATGTCCTTGCAACATGAAAGGTGCAAGGATTATTGTTTTTGTAATTTAGGTAACAAAGCATTACTCGCTTGATACAGCTTTAACATTGTAAATGAATAGAGAAACATTAAACAATAAGCTAGAAATATGTAACACAGAAATGCATAACTCAATTTAAAGAGAGCCTTTGAAAATCTTGCAAAAGATACAACATTGGTTCGGATGAAGGAGGATCTGATCTTATTCTCCAAAACAGCCACCCTCCCATCACGCATCAAACTGAATTTAAATGAGTCCAGTGAACTGGCTTCAGCCATCCTTTCCGACAATCCATTCCAATTATTTTGGTAATCGGCATTTGATCAGCCTGGGAGAAAAGGTTCTCCAAATGAATACTCCAATAGAATCTTCTGGAAATATATTCTCAAAATCCCTCTTTGATCTTTAGAGTCTGGTAAGCAAAGTTCAAGAGTCCTGTGGCTCAGTGGTTAGAGCACTCGCTTTGCAAGTGAGAGACCTGAGTTCAATTCCAGGCAGAGGGCGAAACCTTGGGCAAGTTTCCTTACTCCACACAGAGCCTAATAATAATCGCTCCAAAACCAAAAACACTAATAAATTGGTCATTTTCAATCCACGGCTGTTTGTGGGACATTGCTGTGCGCAATTGGCTGCCGCGTTCGCCCACAAATATACAGTCAATTCACTTTACAGTGTATTCTGTGAAGCGCTTTGGGACGTCCTCCCGACGTGAAAAGCGCTATATCAAATGCAAGGATTATTATTATTATTCAAAGCAGCCATCATGCTCGATCAAGCCTTTGATTAGCAATTGGTGAAACTATCTATGGATTCCAATATGCATTGAATTCAAATTGTCTATTCACTCAATGGGAGGGAGGAGAGAGCCCATTATGCACCATGTGCAGATCATGTGTAAACTATGATGCAAACAGCAGTACTGTACACTGTGTTTACAGAGAGAATTATAGATCCCTTAATTATGCATTGAACAACAAATTTTATCCAATCATCTATTCAGCAAGTTGGAACAGTCTGAAGACACAGTGAAGTGCTTGGGCACTACACTCACACATTAGATCAAGGGAAGGATTTTCTTGCGCCTTCTTTCAAATATGCAGCGACTGTGGATAACCCTTAAATCTCTATTTCTCACACAGAGTGGGACTGCCACTGGTTTTCAGAAAGTCCCAGTTGGATGAATTGCTGCCACAGAGATACAGGCAGGACAGCCTCATGTCCTTGTCAGGTTTGTGATGGCACGTACACCACACCCTCTGGTGGGTTTGATTGACCACAGGGAGTGTAGCAGCAAAGGCACACAATTCAAAGGACAAGACCTCAGGGATTGTCCTACAGAATCTGCTACAGAGCACCCACTAATGATACCCTGAATGGATTGCCAGTTCAGACATCAGAGCCTGGGTGCCTTAAAGCTGTAAACCTATCTCTTCCTGCCTCACAGCCACTCTTGCTCTGGACCAAAGGTTGAGACTTCTCTGGCTGTAAGTCCAGAGAGAACAAAGGAAGCCTGAGGCTTCGCTACATGCCCAAGTTGAGGCTATTGAGAAGAAGCTGCTGTGTCAATTAACTTGAGAGACCAGGTTGGGGATAATGCTCGAGTGAGAACCGGGAATGAGAATGGAGGGTGCAAGACATCAATTACTTGTACCCTTGTGTGTGTGTGTTAGAGATTATCTCTCTGACAGGTACACCAGAGTCACTGAAGTTTTCCTCATATTAATATTTATAAACCAAGTCTATCTCTGTGTATGTTCAGTATCTGTATGGCTCAGAGACACTGACATCATGGTTACAATATCTTGAAAGTGACAAGAGGCCTTTAACTTTTACCACAACAAGAATGATTTTGTGACATTGTCATTGCCAGTATTCATTTGATCCATTCAATCTCCTTGAGGGCAGGAATGTTTGTATGCCGTAGCTTTACATACAAAATGAAAATGATTTTTAATGCATTTTCATGGATTAAAATGAACTCAATGCTATTTGTTCTGGATTAGTGGCATAAATCTTTCCCTCTTAAGAACTCACTTGTGCTATTAACTCTTTGTCTACAAATCTGCTAGAAAAACAAGAGAGAAAGCTTGCACTGAAACAAGCCTTTAATGTAGCCTGTAGTGAATTGAAACCAAAATTGAAAGAAAGTACTTCCACAATTTTGACCTCATCTATTCCACTGGGATTAGCCATATCAGTATGAGACAAGAATAAAGTGGTGAAATGCATTCTCCACTTTCTTCTTCAGGTGAAAGAATTGGCTTCATAGCCATCAGGTTTTTCTTGCCTTCAATTATTAACTGTTGATATTCAATATAGTAATTAAATAAGAGTAACCATTGGCAGTCAGATATTTTTGCATCTTCGTTGACTCTCCCTTATTTTTTACCCAGCTCTGCTTGAACTGAAAACGGCGTGTACATATGTTAAGTCTGTACTCAATCAGTTAGTCAGTCAGTCCCATCAAACCTTCTTTTAATAACAATAATACATGCATTTGGTATAGCATCTTATTATGATGTGCACATCACAACATTTATTGTAAACTGTAGTGTCTGTATTTACAGGTGAATGCAACAACCAATTTGCACACAATGTCCCACAAACAGCCATGAAGTGAGTGATCAATTTTATTTGGGGGAATTATGGACCAGAAAACATTCCCTTTCTCTTTTCAAAAACTACCATAGGATCATTGATGTCCACTTATACAGAAACCTCAGTTTCACGACTTATCCAAAGGACAGTAGTCAATGAAGCACTCCACCAGCATGTCAGCCTAGACTGTGACCTCAAAGTCCTGATGTAGGGCTTGACTTAAGAACAGGAGTAGGCCATTCAGCCCTTTGAGCCTGTTCCACAATTTAATTAGATCATGACAGATCTGTACCTCAACAAATCATACATAGTCACTTACTTTATAGTATACCCTGTGAAGAAATCTGGGTCATTTTCCTGATATGAAATACACTATTCCAAATGTAAGGATTATTAGTAATGTTAGTTCTTATAAAAATTCAGATGAAATAACTTATTTTGCAATGGAAAAATTCAAAACACATGGTACACATGATTATTATTTAATGCCATGGTCTGCTCATGAAGCAAGGCTGGCATGAAGCTTAACATTTAATTTCTTACTCATATAATTTTATGTTGCAATTTCTAAAGTAATGTATTATAACAGAGTGCAGTGCATTAATAACAGATAATGTACTCAATGGTTGATTCAGGATCTGGCCTTTCAAAGCCTTAAATTAATTTAATGATACATTATTCATCAATTCTGTCCATTATTCCAACACATGCTTTCTGCAGTCCTGCTGAGCTATAAACAGGGATTGCCAGATGCATGCTCAAGGGCTATTTGAAGTGAAAAGCATTGATTATGCTGAACTGTACAGATTAAGTTCATCATTACAGAACAGGAAAACAGTTTCAGATTTTCTGCTCTGGGGAAAAATGAACTAGATGAGTTTAATGAGTGAGTGAATTTTATTAAGTCAGCAAAGACTAAGCATGAAAGACTGATGGTTTTATTGCTTGATTCAATTCTCAGGCTTCAACATTAATTAGTTTTGGGGTAAATCCATTTATAGTTCATGGCTATGGATAATGTATTTCAATTAGTATAAACCATCATTAAAAATTGCTGAAAGTTGTTATTACTTCACTCTAGCAACATTACTTCCTGCATACCTATAGAATTCCTTAAATGTTTCTTAGCATAATTAATTATATTGTATGTATCATTTTTTCAAAGTGTTTGAATGAAATAATGAAATTGGGTGCTGCATATCAGATAAAAACAATACTGTATTCTAATATTTTTGCCAGAACCACAAGTCGTATAAATCACCCACTGCCCCAGAATTATGGGTGCACTTCTATCAACTAATGACAAATTACATAAATAAGGGCACATGTAATTCACTCTGTACATGTAATACCACATAGATGGTATAATATTCTTAATTTTTTAAAACTATTACAATCATATTAAAAAAAGGAAGAACAAAGGCTGGAAGATTTTTGAAAAGACTATGGTTTCATGGGCTCCGAGAAGTTCCATTCACACCAAGTGGTACCAAAGTCCCTTTGGATGCAAGTGGGCTACATATCTGACTGGAGCTGGTCAGCAGGTCTCCACAATGTTATTTCCTGTTTTCTGCACCTATGCATAGTGGGGAGCAATGTCAGCAGCAACCTGATGACCTGGAAGTCAAGCATTGTTTTAGTGGGAAAGCAACAAGGGCTGACTTTTGTGTCATTACAGTAGATCACAAGATCAGTCTGGATGAAGAAAGTCTGAATAAAGCTCTCTGAGACGCCATTCGGCGTGGAGGGCGCTATATAAATCCAAGTTGTTGTTGAAAGACATTCAGCCTATTTCAATTCCCCCAATCACTGCATCAAGCTTCAATCATCATTGACTTCCTGGTGCAATTACTTTAAGTGAATTCACACTAGAAAGAAATGTGTTATAGCTTGGCTTCACAATATAATCAAGAT
This sequence comes from Callorhinchus milii, assembly GCF_018977255.1. Lineage (NCBI taxonomy): Eukaryota > Metazoa > Chordata > Chondrichthyes > Chimaeriformes > Callorhinchidae > Callorhinchus > Callorhinchus milii. The sequence continues at coordinate 44,013,826 of NW_024704743.1, forward strand.
GCCTGGTGTATAAAACATGTATACATGGTTGACACAACTGGCATTATGGATCCCCATTATTATAAATTTTCAGGCTACAAGATCCAAAAATATTTCTGTCTTATTTAATCTTACTCATCATTAATTTGTCTGGAATATTATTCTGCAAAGTGTTGCATTATTCAGCTGCAATAATCTATTGTGCAATGTACATTTGAAACTAAGTAAATTTGAATGCCTTTCCTGCAGTATTGTGCAGGATTTCTTTAGAATCAGCAGAAATATGAACTGTGTACGATTTCACTTTTGGTACTGCAATATGATAAAATCACAAGATTGGTTTGGTTGACGAAGGTCCTTTGATCTCATCCTTCCAGAAAACATAATTTTCCTTTAACAAGTTCAGCGTCCTGGCCTCAAGCAACCTTCCTGGCAACCTGTTTCAATCATTAATTACCCTCTGAAATAGTCAGATTATTTTAGTGTCGATCTCTTTGAATCTGAAACTCCAGGACTCAAACACTGAATGTTAGATCATAAGCCCTTGTAAGTTAATGACATGACAACATATTTAAATGTATTGGATATTTATTGCCAAACAAGAGAGCCAAATAGTAGCTGTAGAAAGTTAGAGATCATGCAGTACTTGATCAGGCAATTAATCAGAGCAACAGTGGTCCTGGAATTGAGGGTGGCGGCAGACAGAGAGTGAGTGTCATCTGTGTACATGTGGTAGGGGACTCCACATCTACGGATGATGTTACAAGTATACAGATGGTGGATAAGACCAAAGCAGAGACCTGAGGAACACCACACGTGACTGTGCAGGAATAGGAGGAGGGGCCATTGGAGGAGGTGAAACGAAGATGCTGAAATGGATAACTGTGATGTGAGGTAAGGTGAAGCAGAAAGGAGACAGTTGAGAAGGTTTGAATGGTTAATGATATTGAAGATGGCAGAGAGGTTAAGCAGTGGAAGCTGGATAGAAAGGAAATATCTCTGGGATTTCCATGTAAAATGCAATATAAATGCAAGTTGTTGTTTAGTTTGGATACTTGCAAACATGACGATGAGTTTCTGCATATGTCAGACAACAACAAGCATTTATAATAGCACTGCTCATTCAGGCTGCCAAAAAAGGCATTTAAAGTGGCAGAGATCAAGGAAGGGAAGATGGATAGGAGGAGTGGGGATTGGAGTCAAGAAAGCAGTTGACTGGCTTCATTCAGGAGGTGGAGGAGAAATGAAAGGAAGACAGGGTCAAAGGTGTGGAAGAAGGAGTGAATGAAGGCCTGTGGTGGAGGCAGCAGCAGCAGAGCAAACGCACAGTTTGTCTTGTACAAAACAATAGCTCATTTAGGTAGGTCTAAAGTTCAACCTGCCTTTCATAAAGCTCAACAAATCAAATCTAATATTGATTAGACAACAATTCATAACTGAAGCTGGATTATTTTTGGAATTGGCTCCATAATGCCCTATGCTTCTGCTACTTACAAATATTCTATACATTGTTTGGTGCTTTGCACCAAAAGCTGTAAACATGTATGACAAATGGAAGATCTCTTTTTGAACAGGTTTGTTTACGTCCTGTAAAATCATATACAAGGATAGGCTTCAAACATATCCCAGGTTGACTAAACATGAATTTTACAAATCTAGTAGACAAAAAAGTATGATGTTCAGTCATTTGCAAAGTATTTTCAAATAAATGCAAAATGTTTCAAAGATAGAATCCTGCCTCTACTCATGACTGTCTCATATCAATAACTGGCAGGATTTTCAGGAGCAGAGTTGTGGTGATTGAAAGTGAGAGTATTACAAATACGAAAGCATTAGATTTTCTGAGAAATTATCCAGACCGAGAAGGTAATCATTGAGCATTACTTACTCTAATGATTAAGACTCTTTTAAGGTTTGTCTCCAAGACTGAAAATGGAAATACTATTCTGTGTAAGAGAAACTATCAGTATCCATTTAGTGCAATATTAAGTCAGCAATATTATAAAATTGAAGTCCAAGAAATTGCAGACAAACAATGGAAAATAATCAATTGATGCAAATCTGAATTAATGATACTGAAGAGAAGTCAAACAAGGTAAGTAATTGCTCCAAAGCCTTTTTGTAATCTACAGCAAATAGTTTTCTAATTATTAAGGCACATGTACTGTCCCTGAACTGATATTTGCCAAAGTGAAACTGCTTGGAGTTCAGATATGCAAAATCAGAATGCTCCATTTGAATAGGAGAGTTGCTTGTATTTCTGAATATGAGATTAATAATAATCCTTGCATTTGATATAATGCCTTACCAAGTCTTCAAGACGTCTCAAAGCACTTCACAGAATAGACTAAAGTGAATAGACTGGGTACTTTACAGGTGAATTGATGCAGCCAATTGCACAGTAATGTCCTATAAACAGTCATGGATTCAGTGACCATATTATTATTTTTGATGGAATTATTACCCCTGGAATAGCAATCTGTCAATTGACTAACAACCAGGTTCCTACTTATTGCCAGGTAAACAGAGGCATGCGTGGAGTAAGGAAACATGCCTAACGTTTCGCCCAACCCGGCAATCAAACCCAGTTCCACTCACTTGCGAGCCAAGTGCTCTAGCCTGTGAGCTACAGGACTCCACTTGGGAGATACAGCTATTGTATCTCTCCTCCCCGCACAAAGTCTATTCTCAGCTAAAACCATATCCCATGCAGTGACATTTAACAGCAACAACTTGCACCTATACAGTGCCCTACACATAGGATAACGCATCAGAGTACTTCACAGAAATGAAGTTGGATGCCAGGCAAAGGAATAGGAAAATGCATTCAAATGCTTCGTTTGACTACAAAGTTCAACGATAAGAACATAAGAAATAGGAGGAGTACGTTTAATTTAATTGATGGTAATTTAATTACCATCAATGATAATTAACATATTTCAGTGTAGAAATTCCACCTGGGTCTAATTTTACTCTATTTTCTTAGCATTTCAAGAGTCCAGACTGAATTAACTTAGGGTTAGGTTTACCTAAAATAGTAAATTAAATCTAGACCCAGGACCAATTTGTACCCAAGAGTAACAAATTCAGGCAGGAGTAAGCTATCAGTCTGTCCAATCCACCTGTACAATATCACAATATCTCTTAACAGCACGTTATGAATGAAAAGGAGGTGAAGCTTGCATTCTGCGATGTCTCAGTTTTTCATTTTGAATTAGTTTCCAAGTATGTCAGTGGCCCTCAAGGCAGTGTTTAACCACTTTACAGGCATATTTTACATGTTCAACGTCTCATCTCTGAGTAATACACAAATGGAAGTGTTTTACTCTTGCTTCTCAGCAAGGAGTCACTTGATGACATGCGAGACAATGCTTGAATGCTATTGATCCTGGCATCAAATGGTAAGGCAGGGAAAGTACTGCCCAATTTAAGACATTTGTATTATTGCTGTGTGTTCATTGAACCAAATTGTGACAAGCATTGGCATTGCACAAGGGTGAATAAAAAGATTTTTCACATTGCTGGGAAAGTATTATACTTAAAAGTGCTTGCATAAAGCAGACCTGCTGATGTGAAAAATACTGCATACTACATTAAATTCTAATTATCTTTGACACTAAGTTAAGTACAGAGCTCAAAATCAACCCTGAAGACTCCTAAGTTTAAGGAGCTAAAATTACCTCCCATTTAAGTTCAGCTCCAAAAAAAAATCAGTTTTGTGCATCTGGAAACATAAGTCAGATCAACAAAAACAACATTACATTTGTATAGCGCCTTTCACGTCAGGAGACATTCCAAGGTGCTGGACAGCGTACAGCTTTTCAGACCCGAGCTGCAGGATAGGAAGCCAGTGGAGTCGGGTAAAAATGGGGGAGATGGGGGTCACAGAGTTTGGTGCGGGAGAGGACACGGGCTGCAGAGTTCTGGATTATCTGCAGCCTGTGGAGGGAAGAGTTGGGAAGGGCATTTGCATAGTTGAGCCTGGAGGTGATGAAGGCATGAATAAGAGTTTCAGCAGCCTGAGGGGTGAGGTAGTGGTGGAGTCGGGCGATGTTACGGAGGTGATGGAAGGCAGAGCGAGTCATGGCTTGAATGTGGGGAAGAAGACAGTTGAGGGTTGAACAAGACACCTCGGTTCCTGACTGGCTGGTGAGTTGAAGTGCAACCATGGAGGTTGATGTTGCCAGAGCCTGAGGTGCTGAGGCGCTGGCGTGAGCCAATCAGGAGGGCCTCAGTCTTGTTCACAATCAACTGTAGGAAATTTGCCCTCATCCAGGACTTGATGTCCGACAGACAGTCTGTCAGGACAGCAGTGGTCCTGGAGTTGAGGTTGGAGGCAGGAAGAGAGTTGGGTGTCATCCGCATACATGTGGAAGTTGACCCCATGTCTACGGATGATGTTACCAAGGGGAGTATGTAGATATTAAAGAGGAGAGGGCCAAGGACAGAGCCCTGGGGGATGCCAGACTTGACAGTGCGGGGGCTGGAGGAGAAACTGTTGGAGGCAACAAAGTGGAGACAGTGAGAGAGATAGGATTCGATCCAGGCAAGGGCAGGTCCGTGAAAATTAAGTAAAGAGGAAAGGTGGTGTATGAGGATGGAGTGGTCGACAGTGTCAAAGGCGGCAGAGAGGTCGAAAAGGACAAGGAGGCAGAGGGAGCCCTGATCACAGATGTTCAGAATGCCATTAGTAACTTTGACCAGGGCTGTTTCCGTGCTGTGGGTAGCGCGGAAGCCGGATTGGAGGGGTTCAAAGAGGAAATGGCGAGAGAGAAAGGAGTGGAGCTGGGACACGATGACTCGTTCCAGGACCTTGGAGAGGAATGGGAGGTGAGAGATGAAGTGGTGGTTGGAGAGGAGGGATGGGTCCAGGGAAGATTTTTTCAGGATGGGGGTGATGACGGCTGTTTTGGGGGAGCTGGGAACTGACCCGGTGGACAAGAGAGATTGATGACATCAGACAGGAGAGGGGCCACAAGGTGGAGCTGGGAGATAAGGAGAGAGGTGGGGATGGGATCAAGAGAGCAGGTGGTGGGTTAGAGTTTGTAAAAGATTGCGGTGAGGGAGGAGGGAGAGATAGGGTCAAAGGAATATAGGGGAAATGGGTAAGGTCATGAGGGACAGGGCAGAGGTGGCTGAACGTATCCCCTCGATTTTGGATTTGAGGAAGTCCAGCATCTCCTCACAGTTGGAGTTTGAGGAGAGGATGGGCGAGGCGTGGGAAGGTGGACGGAGGAGACTGTTTGTGGTGGAAAAGATAAGCCTGAGGTTATCCTTTGCCTCCAAGATAATCTTGGAGTAGAAGGAGGATTTGGCAGAGGCAAGAGAGCAGCGGTAGGTCTTGGTGTGGTGAAGCCAAATCTGACGATGGACCATTAGTTTGGATTTGGTCCAAGCGCAATCGGCAGCTCGCACTGGTTGCTACTTTCAAAACACAAAGGTTGCTACTTTCAAAAACACATCAAGTTGCTACGGGGAGTCCTGTAGTGTAATGGTTGGTGCACGCACCTTGCAAGAGGACCCGGGTTCGATTTCCAGGCAGAGCGAACCTTAGGCATGTTTCCTTACTCCACACGCTTCTGTTTACCTCGCAGTAAGTAGGAACCCGGTTGTTAGTCGATTGGTGGATCGCTTTCTGGGGTAATAACCCCTCCCCCCAAAAAAGCAGTCACTCAAACCATGACTGTTTGTGGGACATTAACGTGCACAATTGGCTACCATGTTTTACCCACAAGATACAGTCAATCCACTTTTTCAATATATTCCGTATTTTTGCTGTCCTATTGTTCATAAATGTCATTAACAACATTTCCTTGCTGTCGACTCCAGCAATGTAATGCTCTCAGTCCTTTTACTGTAATCCATTGCAAAACTTTCACATTTTTAAAAGCATGTAAGATGGAAGCAGTGCTTTAAAAATAGTATCAAGTCAGCACCAATTGTTACAACGATGAAGTATTTTAAACCATAAAAAGCAGAGCAAATAATTTGAAATTGCTTGTAGCAAAGGTCTGCAAACAGAAATTGTTGTATTTGTCATGATTAAAATAATTGACTTAACATTTTTAAAAGGAACCTTGACTTTATAAAGTCCTTGTGCTGATGTGTTGTTATATAAACAATGTAGTTTAGTAAAAAAGGGGAATTGCAACGACAAAGGTTATCCATTTCACAGGCAAATTGTTTAATTTAAAAGGAGATGTGCACTCTCACTTTAAATTAGTTCCCTGTACTGGATAATTCAATAACACTGCAATACATCCCTTTGAGATCTCATCACAAGGACATTTCTTGCTGCCCTCTCATGGGTTAGAGGAGGCAGTGTCATCAAGGCAGATGCAATGTGTGCTTCAAGGCAATAAATAGAACTACCTCTCAAATCTTTACTTTAAAATCATATAATTAGAACACAAACTATTTATTAAATAAATATGTATGGAATAATTGATACACAGCAGCCTGATTATGTTGCAAACTATGCAACTCTGAAATTCAGACAGAAATTTAGACATCAAAAATGCAGTAGTGAGCTGCATTGTCATTACTTATTAATTCTAAACAAGTGTGCATACAAATTACCTTTTGATCAGATTTCAGAGCTTGAATAAATTATCACACAGAAAAGACAACAGGATCTATTCAGTGCCATGTGTAAACTATGTGTAAGCACATGTGTGAAGAAGAATTACAAGTGTCCTTAATTATGCCTTTAACAACTAAACTATTAATTGGTTGTCAATTATATACTTGAGGACAATTGTACTGCCTCTGTACGAGTGCGTATACATCTGTGTACCATTTAAACAATCATAATGCACCTAAATTTTATACATGGTTGAGACAGTTTATATATAGCTCATGACCACAATACAACACCGGAGTCCTTTGATGATATGCAGCTACAATGCAAAAATCCCACTGAATGCACCAAAGGCAATGAGCAAATCTCTGAATCAATTTTTTAGCCAGGAATGATTAAGAGGATGAAGTGGAAGTAAAGGTGTGAGCAAAGGTGGGTGACAACAACGGGTTCCAAGACATTGGAAATGAACAGCTAATTTGAAATGGGCTGGTAGTTTGCAAAATTTGAAATACCAAGGATTTTTGAGGAGGAGGGGTGATGACAACGGTTTTGAGGGAGAGCGGGATGGTGCCAGACAAGAGACAGTTTCACAGTGTTGGCCAGCATGGATCAGAGAAGGGCAAGTTAGTTGGTTAGCAATTGGGTGGGGAGGGGTCAAGTCAGCACGCAATGGATTTCATATCTGTGGAGTCCCACAGCATAGTGGTTAGCACACTTGCCTCTCCAGTGAGAGAATCTGGGTTCAATTCCCGGGTGGGGCGAAAACCTAAGCAAGTTTCCTTACTCCGCAAGACTCTGTTGCCATCTACGATGGCGGCAGTCTGGAGCCTGGCATCGTGAGGTCACCAAACATGATTGCAAAAACAATGGGGGGAAAAAAAAACTGTTTTTGCAATCCAGGCGAGTGGGTTCAATCAGAGTTCAATTAGAGTGGAGCAGGGGTACCAGGCGTTCTTGAGCTCAAGGCCTCCCATGGTGGGCAGCCTGGAACAGGGACCAAGGCATGTTACACGCAAGCAACACCTGGAGCGAGGCCTGAATCAACATCTGGAGCAGGGTCCTGTTCACACAAATGAGCATGGCCTGAAACAAGGCTCGACAATAACACCTGCATAGGGTCCATCGACCCCAGTGGTGAGCAGATCCAACGCAGGGACCGAGGACTATCTGTACCTGTGTCATGCGGAGCCAAAGTGGGATTCATCGCCTTGGTTAGTCCAAAGTGCCATTGCAGCGATTGCTGACTCTTCGGGTGAACATCCAACCAGAAATTGGCTGCGCGCAACATCACATCCGCCTGCCACTTTTGAATTTCTGAGTCTGAACTCACTGGGACTACAACATTGTCCGCCTTTCCCCATGATGATCCATACCAGGGGGCTAACCATGCCTCACTGCCCACACCCCCACCCCCTACCATTTGCTCTTAATCTCGGCATGCGCATTTTGGCTGCTGCCACCCACCGAACTGCTTCCCCAAAATGCTCCCAACCCTGTCGTCTACCCTCCACTACTCCGCTCATTCCTCCTCTCCCACTGCCTTCCCCAACTCCTATCCCTGCTCAACAGTCCCACAGCCTCCCTCTGGCCCACCGTGGCAGACTCCGCTGGCTGTCCAAAGGCAACCACTCTGAATGCCCCATTCCCCCCACCTCAGCGCAAAGCCCATCGGTCCCTGATCCCAGGGGCCAACTGCTCCTTCGAATTCAAGATCCTCATCCTCACCTACAAGGCCATTCACGGCCTTGCTCCCTCCTACCTCTCCAACCTACTATCCCCCTACCTACCTGCCCGTACCCTCCGTTCCTCTGGCTCCGGTCTGCTCCACGTCCCCCGCCCCAACCGCCCTACCATCGGTGGTCGGGCCTTCAGCCTCTCAGCCCCCAGGCTCTGGAACTCCATCCCCCAGTGCCTTCGCCGCCTCCTCCCTCTCCTCCTTCAAGGCCGGTCTCAAAACCTTTCTCTTTGACCGAGTCTTCAGCTCCCCTCTCGACTCTCTTCCCCCTCCTCGCTCCCTCCCTTCCCTCCCCTCACCCTGACCATTTCCCCCCTCCTCGCTCCCTCCCTTCCCTCCCCTCCCCTCACCCTGATCATTTCCCCCTCCTCGCTCCCTCCCTTCCCTCCCCTCACCCTGACCATTTCCCCCCTGCTCGGGTCATGACCCAACTGTGCAGCGCCTTGGGACGTCCTCCTGACGTGAAAGGCGCTTTATAAATGGAATCTTGTTGTTGTTGTTGTTGCTCCGCCCTCATCACCACATTCCACCACCAACTCTCCCCTCCACATCAGTCTACAAAATGTTCACTCCCTCTCCAATAAAATAATCACCATCCAAGACCTCATTGTCGAGGAAAACATCAACATTCTCACCCTCACTGAAACCTGGGTCACTCCAGGTGACACCTTCCCCTTGACAGAGGCCACACCACCCAACTACATATTCCATCATACCTCACAACCTAACCACCACAGTTGTGTTGTAGCTCTCATCTCCCGTTCCCCAGTCGGCCCATCCCCTTACTTCTCTGGAACCTTCCTCTCCTTTGAGCGCCTTACCTTCCATCACCCCTCCAACATTCCCCTCAAAATTCTCCTTACCTATCACCTCCTACCCCACAAGCACTCCCCACCAACAACTCCACCCTCCAATCTTCCCTCTCCCTCAGCACGTCTCCTTATCCTAGAGGACTTCAACCTTCACTTCACCTCCTTCTGTTCAACCTCTGACTTCTCCTCCCTCAACCTCTCCACATCATCACCCACATCTGCAGTCACCCCTTCAATCTGATGATCACTTGGGGTCTTACCATCTCAGACCTCACCATTACCGACAAAGCCATCTCGGAGCATCACTTCATCTCCCTTACCTCCTGAATCTCTCTCCCTATTGCCATCTAACCCACCTCCATCCACCCCTGGAAAAAAAAAATCCTCCAAACTACCTAGAGTCATCTGAACTCCTCCCCTCTGGGCTTCTTCCTACAATGACCTATACTCCTCAATCACTCTACTCCACAACTTCCTCTCCACCACCGTCAATGTGCCCTTGTTCCCCTCACTTCCTGAATCATATCCTACTCACAAAAATCAATAGTACACCAGCCACCTCAGATCCCTTAAAGCACAGATGCATGCCGCTAGCTTAAATCCAACTCAATAGTCCATTGGTAGATCCGGCTGGACCATACCAAATTTTACCACTCCGCCCTCACCTTCGATAAATCATTGTTCTACTCCAAGACAATCTTAGAGTTCAAGGACAACCCCGGGCTTCATTAACAGGCTTCTCCACCCAGCCTCTCACACTTCACCCATCCTCTCCTCCAACTCCAACTGCAAGGAGATGCTGGACTTCCTTGAAACCAAAGTCATGGGGGATCCGCTCAGCTGCCTCTGTTCTTCTGTTTACTATGCCCTCCCCATCTCCCCCTCATACCCGACCCCTATTCATTTCTCCCTCCACACATTTGAACCCATCTCACTCTCCTTTCTATAACCACCACGATGATAACCTGCATGAAACCAACCACCTGCTTACTCGACTCCATCCCTACCCCTCTCCTTAACCCCAGCTTTGCCCCTCTACTCAGACATAAACCTCTCCCTGTCCACTGGCACTGTTCCCACCCCTTTAAAAATTGCTGTCATCACTCCTAGTCTCAGAAAACCTCCCTGGACCCATCCGTGCTCTCAAATCACTGCCCCATCTCCAACCTCCCTTTCCAAAGTCCTGGAATGAGTCATTGCTTCCCAGCTTTGCTCTTTCTTCTCTCGCCACTCCCTTCATGAATGCCTCCAATCGGGTTTCTGTGCCAACCACAGCACAGAACTAGCTTTGGTCAAAGTGACAAATGACATTCTGTCCATCTGCAACCAGGGCTCCCTCTGCCTCCTTGACCTCTCTGCTGCCTTTGATACTGTTAACCACTCTATCCTCCTCCACCCCCTCTCCTCTAACCTCAACCTTCATGGTTCAGATTCGTACCTCTCACACCACCTGCACTTCATCCCCACAAAGGTTTCTCCTCTCGCCCCCATACGGTCTCGTACAGAATTTCTCAGGACTCTGTCCTTAGTGCCCTCCTTTTCAATATTGATATGCTCTCTTGGTGACATCATCCACAGACATGGGGTTAACTTCCACATGTATGCAGATGACACCTAACTATCTCTCTGCCTCCACCCTCGACTCCAGGACCACTACTGACCTGACAGAACGTCTGACAGGTATCAAGTCCTGGATGAGAGCCAATTTTCTTTAGTTGAAGATCAACAAGACCAGAGCCCTAACTGATCAGCACCTCCACACCTCAGGTACTGACAACATCACCATCCAAGGATGCACACTCCACCTTACTAAGCCAGTCCAGAACCTTGGTGTCTTATTTGACCCTCAACTATCCTTTTTACCCCACATTCGTGCCATGACCCGCTCTGCCTTCCCCACCACATAACCCGACTCTGCCAATGTCTCACACTGTAGCCTGCCAAATCATCATACATACGTTCATAACATCCAGGCTCGACTAGGCAAACTTCCTGCTTGTCGGCCTCCCCAAAACCTCCCACCCACAGGCTGCAGATCATCCAGAACTCTGCAGCTCGTGTCCTTATCCTCACTTCACTCCACTGGCTTCCCATCACACAGAGGATACAGTTCAAGATCCTGCTGCTCACCTTCAAAACCTCCATGGCCTTGCTCCACCTACCTCTGCAACTTCCTAGCCCCCTACCAAGCTGCCCACTCCCTCTGCTTAGCGGGCTCTGGCCTGCTTCACTTCTCCCACTTTACTTTGGTGGGTGGGCCTTCAGTCACTCTGCCCCCACCCTCTGGGACACCATCCGGTAGTCCATCTGCCTCACCCCCTCCCTTGCCTCCTTCAAGATCCATCTCAAGATCCTCCTTCAACTGTGCCTTTGGTCACATTTCTTCCCCACCTGCCCTCCAAACTCCCCAGCTCGGGTCCGAAACAGTGCCTTGGGAGTCCTCCTGATGTGAAAAGCGCTTTTCACATCATTTTGTTGTTGTTTACCTAGTGGCAAGTAGGAAACGAGTCATTTGTTTGATTCACCATTGAATGTCGTGCTTTCAGCCACTACGCCCAAAATTTTGGCTTACGGCCACCTTCCCCCTCCGGCCTGGCTCAGAGACAGACTGCCACTGTTAAGTGTTCTGAGACACTCCCCTGCATTGAGGGCACTATATAAGTGCAAGTTGTTGTTAATTGGCAGATTGCTTTCTGAGGTAATAATCCCTTTAAAAAAATAGGGAGCAGGGGCTGGGAGATGAGATGGTTGTGAGGAACAAGGGAGAAATGGATGCAAAGGAGTGTAGGACTAGTACGAGCAATGGCATATGAGGGATGTTGACGTTATGAGGGGAGGGAGAGGATGCAGCCATGTGGATGTTGTCTATTTTAGATGTAAAGAAGTCCATGACCTCTTGGCACTTGAGATGAAGTTTGAGGGAGCTTGAAGGGGTCGGGGGAGGATTGGTGGTGAACAGGAGAGCACGAAGACTGGTTGGCTCAATTTGGGGAAGGAGTTTTGAGAGTGTGCAAGAACATCAAGTCTGTGCAGAAAGTAGAGTGGGGCTAACATCTGTAAAATTGGTGTTACAAAACATCTGTTTCAGTTTTCTTTTATCTTAAAATGGCTAGAGGACAGCTTTCATTCCCTCAAATCTCTAAACCTGCTTTACTTTATACTGTGTTAGTCCTTCGATACTGTTTTCCAGAGATTAAAGAGTTACTTGTTCTGAACTGCTCACTTACTTGTTTTCTGCTTACGCCTCAAGGGAGCAAGAGGAGAGAAAGAGAAAGGATGAAAGCTCATGCTAATACGCGCAGGCTGCACCACTGCTCATGACTCTCAAGGTAGAAAGGTAAGACTTCAGTCAGTATAGATCATTTAAATGCTATTCCTTATGTTGAAGCATTTCTGTTGTTAAAACTAAATACAGAGCCAAATTACTAAATGAGTTTAACTGATCTGAATCAAATATAATTTATAGAACAGTTTAGATAATTACGTACCACTAAATTGATAATAACATTGAACCTCATAACAAATAAAAGATTTATCCTAAAGCTATTTTCTTGACAGAAAATTGTTTCTCTTTGCATATCCTCCAATTTCTCCTGATAACTAAAGCCTCTCATTCCTTGTATCATTCTTGTAAATCTTTTCTGCACCCCTGTAAATAAAAGACAACTTCTCAATTTTGTATTTTATAAATGACAGTACAGATATTCAAGTTTCAGACTTTCAGCAAATCTGCACTATCAAAATCATTCTGGTTGTTGGTCCCTTCCTTATAGGGATGAGAAAAACCAACACCATATCACACCAATGTCAAGAACAGCCTGCAAGTAACATCACTTTGCAAGAGATGCAAAGAGAAACAATTTTTATGATTTTATAATTTGTTCTGTAATAGTTTTACCCAACCGTTCCATTGAAGGAAGATTTAATGCTCCAGCTAGAGTTTCTACAGCTGAAACTTTTTTTTTTGTTGATCCCTCATGTTGCCATACATCTCTTGTTCTAATTTCTCTGCTATAACTCATTTAATTATTTGGCATGATTTCTAGTTCCCACTATTTCTCACTGCGTAGATATGGCAGCTATGGGTTACTAACCTTTAACAACAACAGCTTGCATTGATTTAACACCCTTCATGAAGGATAATGGTGATGAGACCCACTAAGCCTGGCTCTTCAACAAGACCTGGAAGGGCCTACCAGTCACTGGGGACAGGGACTCCTCCCACTTCTGTTAATTATGCAAGCCAAAGCTCTAATAAGCTTGGTGTTCCTAGCTGGACAAGCAGTGGGAAAGCTTGCCAGACTTTGCTATCAATGGCAAACTATGTGGTTTTAGCTGGTTAGACACCAGCAGAAACTCAACACACATTCTGGGGTCCCCAAGTCTTGGCTCTTGCTAACCTGCGTCTAATACCCTTTGAAATTAGGTAAGCAAGATACATCACTCCATGCGAGAGTGCACATTCTATTCCAATAAATATTTTGTGAATTTCCATGTATAGGTGGGAAGCATGGAACTCTCAGTTTGGTTACTCTTAAGCATGGTGATGGGTTTCTGCATGTGTCAGACACCCAGCTGACAAGGAAAAACAAAGGATAATGTCTCAGAGCACTTCACATCAGTGGGATTGGACACTGAACTAGGAGAGAGAGACAACCATAGGTATGGGTGAAAGATGGGTTTTAAGGTGGGATTTGAAAATAGAGGGGGTGAGATGGAAGGCAGAGAGCTCCTGAGGTTAGGGGGCTTAATGATTGAAGGTTTTGCCAGTGATGGTGGCACACCTGGTCTTTGTTAACAACAACAACAAGATTCCATTTATAAAGCGCCTTTCATGTCAGGAGGACGTCCCAAGGCGCTGCACAGTTGGGTCATGACCCGAGCAGGGGGTTAACTGAGCATAGAGGGTGAACAGAAGAGTGGGGTATGAGCAGGTCAGAGACATAAAGAGGTACTGGATGTGAAGAGATTTATTTATAAGGATGCGGATCTTGAAATCGATACATTCAGAGACAGGTAATCAATGTAACTGGAAAAAGTGACATTACTTTTTTGTAATACAATCATTGGACTAATATTTGTGAAGGCTATTGGAGTGAAACAATGGAGATGTTAATAAGAAATTCCATTAGAATTCCCATTGACCAAGGAGAGAGCATAGCTTGGAAAGGGAATAGATGGAAGTGGAATTCCCATAAGGTACTTCCGGTTATTGGAAAAAGAACCTATTTGCAAAATTCATATTCCTAATTAAGCAATCTTAAGAAATATCACAATTTAAACCTCATTGTGTGCATCCCTGTTCAATCTAATGTACATATCGCATTATCAATGACAGGAGCTCACAATATTGAATTATTATGGTGGTTTTGACCCTAACATCATCATCTACTCATGAAACTACAGTTAAAAGGCTGCCAGAAAACTTAACAGAGCTATGCAAACCGCAGTGTTTGTCAAATTGAGTTGAATTATGAGGTTGAATTAGAGGCCATCCATAATTGCCGTCATTTTCACAAATGCACAGAGTACTCTGGGGGAGGTTGTTAATGTTCCATATATCAGATGTAAGAATAATGATCAAATTCCATTTTTTTTGCAATGTGCTTTTTAAAAAAGACAAAACTGTACGGCTTTGTACATTTAGAAAAAATGGCAATTATGGATGCTCTATTGCTTTGTTCTGATTGATAGCTCACTGCATACATTTCTGCAGAGTTTGAAACTGTGAGCAAATTCAGAAGCAAGGCACCAAAATGAAATGGCTTGCATTTTTATAGTATCTTATAGTGTTGAAACTTTGCAGAGAAATGCAAGAGCAATTTCTGTAATTTGTAATGACTGCTATTTTTGTAAGCAAACATGGCAGCCTTTTGCACTAGTAAAGACCCACAAACATCTATGAGATGACAAAGACACCATAAGAAATCTTCATATCTTTTGAAATCGTATCGTGAGATCTTTAACATACATAAAAAAAGGCAGAATCTGACTGGCTTACTGTCTGATCCAAAAGATTATACCTCGTACAATACAGCATTCTCCAGTATTGCACTGGAGTGTCACACTGTCATCTCGAATCCCAACACAAGACGTAAAATTAATCAAAATTCTTAACTTTAACAGACTTCCTGAATTTAAGATCGCTTTTGACCAATTAGGAACTCATTTGTCAGCAGTGAAATATTATTGCTTTTTTTTTTATACGAAATGTTTGAAAAGTTGCCCAAGACTGGCAGAAACTATTCAGGCTTGCAGAGCTTTGCTCTCCTTTCTAAGATTGCCTTGAAAACTGTTCTGTGCAAGTTGATCACAGGTACAACCCAAACTTGCTTACTTTGAACAGGGTCTGATTCGTCACTCTAGAAAAAGCATAAAAACACTTGGAGTATCTGGCAGTCAGTTCAGATTGTTTATTTTATTGTTGTGAAGGGCTCCTCAGTGAGGTCAGAAATAGCATTGTGGATACAACCCTCAATCGATAATGAATATTCAGGTGAAGGGCTGAAGGCTTGTATTATAAAGTGCAATATCAAGCTCCTCCTCCTCGCTACTTTCTCACTTTGGTCCATTTCAGGTTGCGACACTCACTTATAATCCCATACAGCAATAATGGACACTACAGATTCTGGGGCAAAGCTTCAACATCAATCATACAGAAATAATTCTTAGTAAACAACAACTTGCATTTTTATAGCGCCATTCAAGCCGGACAGCATCTCTGAGCGCTTAACAGTGACGAAGCCTGATGCCAAGCCAGTGGGAGGGAGAAGGTGACTGTAGGCACGGTTGAAGAGGAAGGTCTTCTAACACAACCTGAAAAAGGGGAGAGGGGGCTAGGTGAAGGGATTGAGGGAGAGAGTTCCACAGCTTCAGGACGTAGTGGCTGGTAACTCGGCTGCTGATGGTGGGGCAGAGGGTACAGGGGGTAAGGAGGAGGCTAGAGCCAGTCAAGCGGAAGCAGCTGTTTGTAGTTTAGGGAGAGAGCAGGTTAGAGAGATAGGGAGGTGCCAGAGCATAAAGGGATTTAAATACAAGAATGAGGAACTCGAAGTCAATCCGCTCCATGACAGGGAGTCAAACCTGGCTTGATTGGTTGTCTTACCACATTCAAACCATAATTAATAAGTAAGGAAAGAATTGTGATTTTGACAAATGTGACAGCAACTGTTAGCCTGACTCTGGGATCTAAATTACAATAATTCTTAACAGCATTCCTGAATAACTACTCCAAGGCTCATGTGGGGATTCCTTCTGGAAATCAGAAGTTTGTTTCTTCCACACTGCTCTCTGATCTACTTCCAAAAATGATCATCATTATATGACAAGACTCTGGTAGCAGAAAGGAGCCTTCACTTGGGACACGGAGTCTTTAATATAGAATCTAGTTCCAAATTGCCAACTTTATGCCCCACTATTATATTATCAGGCCTTTTCTTGCTGCAAAGCAAATAATAATTAAGTTTTCCTTTTTGAATTTGTTATGACTGTTACACCTCCAGTGTCCGAAGGATACCGTATTTTGGTGCACACACACACATGCAGACATTATGGGTTTCAAGAATAAAGTAGACAAGTATATGAAAGAGAAAGGTTCATAGAGGTATGGATATAGGATGGGGCTATGAGGTTGAATGGATATCTTGCACTCAGAGCTGGTGCAGACTCGCTGGGCCAAATAGCCTCCCTCTGCACAGTAAATTTCTATAATTCTATGATTCTAAGTGCAGAGCTTTTCAGGACCTCCCTACAAAAGAGAATTGGGAGAGAATATCTCCCCTCACAAAGCTGTCAAAACTCTCTCCACATGCAGAATACTCTGACCTCACTCATTCAAGCATTGAAATTAACCTCATTGGCTGTGCCGGCTCTTTGGAACAGCTACCCAATCAGTCCCACTCCCCCATCCTTTTCCCACACCCCTGCAAATGTTTCCTTTTCAAGTGCCTGTCTAATTCTCTTTAGAAAGTTGGTATTGAATCTGTTTCCAAAAGTCATCTCCCCCGCCTGCTCAGTGTCTGTCCCCACCGCAGTAAAGTGCTGTAAAACATTATTCTACATGAAGGGCACTATACAAATGTAATTTGCTGTTGTATGGAGGAAAAAGCAGGAATTAGAGTGGATGACTCCTTGGAGGAATAAACAATGAAATAAAAAAGTGAGCCAAATACCCTCCTACTGTGGTATGCATTTCCATGGTTCTATCGAATTATGCTAGTTCCATTGACAAGGTACAACACAATTCAACATTCAATGTCAAACAGAAAGGCAAAAGAAATGTGCACTGCAGTTTTATAGCAGATATGTAAAGAAAAATTCTAAAGCTGCATTTTGATTACAGGAAGCACTTAATATGAATGTGCTAAAAGGACTCCATAAAGGGATTTCACTTCACCACATCTCATTACCTGACAAGGCCTGAAATGTCACAGTGGGAAAAGATCACTGAAAATTAGGTTGGAGCAGAATCACTGGGCGGAACTGCATTTCCATTAGCTTGGAAATACCAGTCCTGGTGCTATTTATATTGATTTGGGGAATATAAATGATCATTTGTTTAAGATCCCAGAAATAAGAGGAAAGAAAGGACAAAATGTACTATCCTAATCTTCGCAAAACAGACTGCTCTACACACAAAGGAACTAGTCAATTACCTCCAAACAATGCAGTTCAAGTCCCTAAACACCAGTAAGCTGCATTTTTCAGATTAGATAGAATGAAAACAAATGTAAAAGCCATTCATGCTAAAAATTGAACCTGAAATTACAGCATAGATAAATATTGACTATTTGCACTCAAACAACAACATTTGAGAAACATACATTATGTCTAGTATAACCCATAAAGCTAAACCCATAAAGACACATTACTTTTTATTATTTGCATGTTTTATTATTCTTCAAACTCTGAACACCGCACTACATACAAAGGTGGAATTGTCTGATATTGGGATCTATCAGTCACTAATCATCATAAATAGCTGTTGTTGAAGAGCAGTGCACCCCATAAAAGAGCATAGGTCATGCCCCAAAAACAAAACCTGCACAATGGTTTTAACAAAAGGGCTTATTTTGAAAAGCAAAGCTCTTACCTTTTTACCTCTGTCTTCTTCAGACTCCCCTTACTGCTCTATAGCACCCAGCTATATACTGGTGACCATTAGCCTGTGGCAAGTGCCCAATTAGCACTGAGGGCTGGAATACCAAACAAGCCTGATTGAAGTCCAGTCCTTGTTAGCTCCCTTCATTGAGGCATCTTTAATCGTGTCACCAAAAAANTGTTCCTTTACACGTAGGTTGAGTGGCAATAACCAAGCAATCACATGGTTTATCCCTTATCACATCCTTACTATATAACAGTAATAACTTAAAAACTTGCATTCATAGCTCCCTTCCTGTTGAATAACATCTCAGAGTATTTACAGTGACAATGTTGAATGCTGAGCAAGAGAAAGGGGATTGAATGACCATAGGTCCAGTCAAAGTAGGTTTTAAGAAGGAAATTAGACAGAGAGAAAGAGGGTATTCCAGAGATTATGGAGATTTATCTTTTCATTATAGAAAAAAACTTTACTGTGAAAATGCAAGGAATTTAATAATAATATGGAATTTAATTTCTGTGGTAAAGCAACTTGAATTGTTTTGTTTTTCACACAGGTTACCAAATTCAGCAGAAGAGTCCCAATCCCCAGTTATCAATGGAACTTTTACTTATTCTTTATAAGCACAGAACTCTCAGCTCCCAATTATTGACTATGGGTAAGGAACCACGGCCTAAATGTTTCAGCTAAGCAACACCTCATGCATAGAATTACATAGACTGTATAGCACCGAATCAGGACAGTTTGTGCCTGTATTTAAACTCCATGCCTCCAAAGCCCTTCTCCCCTTTATTTGCTTCTCCTTCATATATCCAGCAAGTTTCTTCTTAATCCCTGATTGGATACTTACCCAATTTTTAGTGGATTACCAGAAACTCAATAAATCACTGAAAGATGCTGGGAGGGTAAAGAAACTTGCTAGTGGGGCAGTGCCTTGGGATGTTCTCCCGACGTGAAAGGTGCAATACAAATGTAATTTGTTGTTGTGTTGAGGGAAGATTTACTTATATAGAAAGTAAGTGCATAAAGTTGAAAGGGGAAAACAATGACCACCTGTATGTCTGCTTTTCTGGATCAGGGCTCAGATATCTAAGTAAGGTTGGGTTAAAATGTCTAGAATATATTACAAACCCAGACAGCAAAAAAAAGACACAGACAATTAGAGACAGAGACGCACAGCTAGAGAGGCACAGGCAAACAGAGTGGCACACAGACAGTTAGACGCAGACAGATAGAGACAATGGGCACACAGACAGTTAGAGAAACGCACACAGACAGAGTGACTCCCACAGACAGAGTTAGACAGAGAAAAAGAGTTAGACAGAGAAAAACACAGTTAGATAGAGAAAATCGTAGTTAGAAAAAAACACAGTTAGACACACGCACAGTTAAACAGAGAAACGCACAGATAGAAAGACATACACAGATTGTTAGAGATACACACACAGATACACACAGATGGAGAGACACATACGTACAGATATAGAGCAACACAGACAGTTAGAGAAAGAGAGGAACACACATAGTTCAAGAGAGAGAGAGAGAGAGAGGTACATACACACAAACAGTTAGAGAAAGATACACACACAGAGTTAGATATACATATAAGCCTGGAACCCAAACAATTTTCATATCTGCAATGCTGTCAGTCTCAATTAATGAAGCTATTAGGCTCTCTACTGTAATTTGAAATCTTAATTATCTATTCCTTTTAATAAATAGTAATCATCTCTCCTCCAGTTGTGAGCATTCTATTTAAAGTCACTATCTGTGTGATTTGACCACATTCACCTCTCAGATTAGTCGCTTCTCTTTTTAAGGAGGTTTATCATCAACACAACTGTGTGTATGCTGAGGATGGTTTCAGCTGCCTCTGTATTTAGCAAATTGGTGTTTTCCAACACCTCAGGACCTTCACCAGCATCTCATGGACTGGCACGTATCTGTCTGCAGGAGGCTGCAATGCAGTGCTCTTAGGACAGAAAATATAGGTTACATTTTTGCTCCATTGTTTGGGAATAGTGTAGGAAAGGTAACATTTCTCTCCAGTGGCTGAGTGGCACCACTCCCCCCCCCCACAGTTTGATTTTTCAGTCTGTTGTTTGAGGTGCTTTGAGACATTTGTGGAGTCCTGTTGCTCAGTGGTTAGAGCACTCGCTTTGCAAGCGAGACACCTGGGTTCAATTCCAGGCAGAGGGCGAAACCTTGGGCAAGTTTCCTTACTCCAGATGCTTAGTAATAATCCCTCCAAAACAAATGAAACAATAATAAATTGGTCATTTTCAATCCACGACTGTTTGTGGGACACTGGTGTGCGGAATTGGCTGCCGCGTTTCGCCCACAAATATACAGCCAATTCACTTTACAGCATATTCTGTGAAGCGCTTTGAGACATCTAGAAGACGTGAAAAGCGCTATATCAAATGCAAGGATTATTATTATTATATCCCGCCAATCTGTAAGGCTTTAAATTGTTGTCTTTTAAAAACAATCTGTATCTTTGGTCAACATCCTCAAATTCCCTCTCTTTCCCTCCCAGCTCAATGATTCCAATTGTCGTTGAGATGTGCTTCACGATTATTTGATATTTGTCCCATGGGAAAGACGTTATATAAGTGCAAGTTGTTGTTGATGGAAATAATAATATTCCTTGCATTTGATACAGCACCTTATCACGTCTTCTAGACGTTTCAAAGCGCTTCACAGAATATAAAGTGAATTGATTGTTTTGTGGGCGAAAAGCAGCAGCCAATTACGCACAGCAGTGTCCCACAAACAATCATGGATGGAGTGACCAAATTATTATTATTTATTTTTAATTATTATTATTTGAAGGGGGATTATTACCCTCAGAAAAGTGATACGTCAATCGACTAACAAACAGGTTTCTACTTACTGCTAGGTAAACAGAGGCATGTGGAGTAAGGAAACACGCCCAACATTTCGCCCTGCTAGGAATTGAACCCAGATCCTCTCGCTCGCGAGGCTTGTGCTCTAACCACCAAGGTACAGGACTCCAGGCTTATTTTGCAGTAAGTGGAACCGAGCAAGTTGTTCAGGAGCTTTGGCAGACAGATCAAAGCACAAACCTACATTTCCATAAAAGAACCATCACTGCAAACGTTTTTTTTAATCTGTCGAGGGAATTTTCACCGCCTGCATCACTGCAAAACAAGCCATATGTTCCTAACTCTCATCCCTCATTGCCTTGGTGATGTTTGCCGTATTAGTAACAACAATTTCTCCAATGACATCTTCTTGGAATAAATCCATTCAAAGAACATTACTTCTATTGTGTGCTAAATTTATAGAGCAGAATAAAAGGACTTCTAGCAAGTCAATATACCATGGAAGTTACCGCAGAGGTTTGACACCAGATGTTCCCTGATCTTAATCAGCATGACAAACTCACTAAGAATTACATGACCAAGATCTAAATTGCAGCCATATGTAACATGATTCCCTAATAATAATAGTAACCCTGAGTCGCAGATGGCGACTCCTTCCAGTCACTAAATGTATGTTTTGCTGATCCATGGGAACTCCACTCCAGAAATAGTGCATGTTGGAACAGAGTTCCTGTGTGATATACATCCAGTGACCAGAATCGGCCCCCACTTGTGACTTGCAGCTTTCTATTCCATCAAGAATCATTATAATTTGAAACTTCCCAGTTTTTGAAACATTGATGGTAAAAGTTGGGGTTCCTTAATTTAACACAGGAATCAATTTAATCCAGCTAATTGTAATGATAAAAATGAACTAGGAATATGATATTAACATTTCTGGCTCGCACTGCTCACAGCCCACTACTCTACCCACTGTCTTCACTCAGTATGCTTCAGGTCTTCTGCACGTCCCTCATCCCCATCTCCATAATTGCAGCTGTGCCTTCAGCAACTATGCCCTGAATCTCTGGAACTCTTTGCCTCAATCCTTCATCCTTGCCCCTCTTTGCCCAACTTCAAATCACACCTGAAGTCTTTCCTCTCCAACTATACCTTCAGTCATCTCCCCTTCCTCTCCTGCTAACCGAATGGAGCTGTATAAAATTTTAAATGGGACAGAAAAAGTTAAACCAGAAACAAATCTTTAGGACGTACCAAAACAGTACCAAAAGTGTTGCAAAAGACGATTTCAGCATACTGGGAACTAGTAATTGCACAATAACATTTATCAAATAAAGTTTACTGTCTCCAGAGTTAATATGATTTGGAAGAATTATGGATTGTCATTTTAATAAAAGTTGAGAAAAACAATGTTCTTGAAAAATTGTTTGATAAGATAGAAAATGTTAAATTAGAATTCAACGGAATCAAATGTGCTATAAAATGCATCACAGCTGGGAAATATTGCTATGAACAGCAGCTTGCCTGAGAATGTCTGAATAAAAGAAACAACATGAATCAAGCTTGTATAGCACATTTGGATGCACACATAGTACTGTAGAGTGCATTTTCTAGTGGGATGAGATCAGATGGCTGAAGCGGCATATTTAACTGAATTAATCTTGATCTTGTGACTTGCTCAAGACACTTGCTAATTTGATTTAGCCACTGTTGTCTAACAACAAATAGTTTCTAACAGATAATGCACAGACAATTAGAGAGAGAAACACAAATAATAGAATTACTCTCGGACCAGTGGTGCAGTTGTACAGCTGTGGAGTGCTGTGAAGTAGTCGGTTGCAGAATTCTGTCCATGTTTACTCATGTCAAATTTAGCAGGATGATGGACAAGTGGTGGCTCCACAGGAAGGGAATTAAGACCTTATGTAATAACTTGAAATTATTCACAACACATTTTTCAAATGCAGACATCTGTGAGGCAGGTTATGACTTCTAACCTCTTTGATTTGTGAAGATCATGTTTTTTAACCAAATAAAACAACAACAACACGATTACATTTGTATAGAGCCTTTCACATCGGGAGGACATCCCAAAGCATTTAAAGTAGAGCTGCAATTCCTCTAACCAGCAATCAAAAGCTATAATCCATAAATCAAACATTTGTTTTACGTCTGAATTTATCCAACTCCTTTCTCCCTCATGATTGCAACATTTCCTCTTAAATGCTTTGATTCTTTTTGCGACAGTGAGTTTCACATTCTCATTGCCCTCTTGGTAAAAAAAAACTGCCCCCAAAACTCCCTTTTAGATCTGCTGTTAGCTCTCTTATATTTTTGCCCTATAAATTTGGATTCATCCACAAGTGGAAACAACTTATTAACGTCCAGCTTTCATAACCTTCAACATGTTTTGCCTGACCAAGGTTTTATATAATTAAACATTACTTCCCTATTTTTATACACTTTGTCTGTACATAAAGCCAAGGTTTCTATTTGCATTCCTATAGCCTTGTCCCTCTCAGCAGAGCAGAGAGCCCAGAGTGAGCTCCGTCCGGAGTGAGGCGAGGCCAGAATGAGAAGGAATTGGGTGAGAGTGGGAATTAGGTGCAGAAGGGGAAGTATATCTTCTAAACGACAATAATACAGGGATAAATAGAGTGAGAGGAGAGAATGGCATGGCAGGTGATGTGTGAGGAATGTGGTATGTGGGAGTTGATGGAGGGCAACCTGAGTCCAGGCGACTTCACCTGCAGCAAATGTCTGCAACTGAGGAAGCTCCAGCTTAGAATAGCTGAGCTGGAGTCTCAGGTGGAGACACTGCGCAGCATTAGAGATGGGGAGAGCTTCCTGGACAGTTTCATCCTGGAGCCAGACACTCCCCCGAGTCCCAGGGAACATTCCGTTGCCAGCCACGGACATGACTGGGTGACGGTCAAACAGGCGGGTAAGGGGACCCGAAAGAGAGGGGCAGAGGAATCCCAGACTTAACTTTGTCCAACAGGTATGAAATACTTGCAACCTGTGTGGACAAGGAAGTCTGTGAGGAAGATGGGCAAACTTACCCCAACCCCTCTATACAGGAGGCCACACTGGGAATAGTCAGAAGGAATATAGTGGTAATTGGGAATGAGACAGTGAGGAAGACTGACGTACTTTTCTGCAGCCGTTGCAGGGAAACAAGAAGACTCTGTTGCCTTCCTGGGGCCAGGGTGAAGGACGTCACTTCTGGGCTGGAGAAAAATTTGAAGCAGGAGGGAGTGGATCCATTAGTTATGATTCACATAGGGACCAATGGTGTAGGTAGGACAGGTAGGGACAGGTTGAGGAGCAAGTTCCGGGAATTGGGAGTTAAGCTAAAGAGTAGAACTTCGAAGGTATTAATATCGGGATTATTACCTGAGCCAGGGGCAAATTGGTACAGGCAAAAAAAAATTAAAGAACTGAATACCTGGCTAAAAGAATGGTATGGAGCGCAGGGGTTTTGCTTTATAGGCCACTGGCACCAGTACTGGGAGAGACAGGAGCTATTCCAAAGGAATGGACTCCACCTAAACAGGGCTGGGACAAATATCCTGGCAACACGAATAAATAGGGAGGTAGACAGGGCTTTAAACTACTAAGGGGGGGGGGTAAATTCAATCACATGTAATCCGTCACAATTAAAATTAGGACCGATGAAAGTGGGAGAGCAGATGAGCAAAGTGTGTCAAGCGGGGAAAGGAAGCCCAGGGATAGGGTACTGGTGAGTAGGACTAATAACCCAAAGTCATAATTAAAGGTGCTATATCTGAATGCGCGAAGCATTTGAAACAAGATAGATGAGTTAAATGGACAAATAGAAACAAACAGGTATGATCTGGTAGCCATCACCAAGACATGGTTACAGGGAGATCAAGGGTGGGAACTAAATATTCCAGGGTATGTGGCGTATAGAAAAGATAAGCAATGTGGTAAACAAGGAGGGGGCGTGGCCCTGCTAATAAAGGATGGAATAAAAACAGTAGAGAGGAAAGATTTTAAATCAGAAAAGCAGGAAGTAAAGTCAGTATGGGTAGAGATATGTAACAACAAGGGGCAGAAAACTCTAGTGGGAGTAGTTTATAGACCCCCAAACAGCAGTCACAGTATCTCTCAAGGTATAAATCAGGAAATTAGCAGAACATGTAATAAAGGAAAAACATTAATTGTGGGTGATTTTAATCTGCACGTAGATTGGGTCAACCAAATTGGGAAAAGTATGATAGAGGAAGAGTTTATAGAATGTATTAGGGATAATTATCTAAATCAGTATGCCGAGGAGCCAACCAGGGAACAGGCCATATTAGACCTTGTTTTGTGCAATGAAGCAGGGCTGATCAGCAAACTGGAAATTAAGGATCCTCTAGGGCAAAGTGATCATAATATGATGGAATTTAGCATTAAATTAGAGAGAGAAGTAAAGTCCGAAGCAAAAGTTTTAAATTTAAGTAGAGCCAATTTTGCTGGTATGAGAGAGGATTTAGCCAAAATAAACTGGGAAATTAGACTTAAGGATTTGACAGTAGACCAGCAATGGCAGACGTTTAAGAAGATAGTGCAAAATTCCCAGCGAGCACGTATTCCTTTGAGGAATAAGAATGCCACGGGAAAGGTGACGCAACCGTGGCTAACTAGAGCAGTTAGGGAAAATATAAAGTTAAAGGAAGAAGCCTATAAAACAGCTAAGATGAGTAGTAAACCTGAGGATTGGGAGAATTTTAGGGATCAACAAAGGAGAACCAAAAAAGTGATTAAGAGGGAGAAAATGGAATATGAGGGCAAACTAGCGAAGAACATAAAGACAGACTACAAGAGTTTTTATAAATATATAAAGAGGAAGAGGCTGTCGAAGGTAAATGTGGGTCCGCTACAGGCAGAGACGGGGGGAATTATAGCAGGGGACAAAGACATGGCAGAGTCACTAAACAAGTACTTTGCTACTGTCTTCACCTTAGAAGACACTGAAAACCTACCAAGAATAGAGGGGAACCAAGAAGACGATGTTAGCGAGCAACTTGGGGGATTAATATTAGTAAAGAAATGGTTTTAGGTAAATTGTCAGGTCTTAAAACTGATAAATCTCCTGGATCTGATGGCCTACATCCTAGGGTTTTAAAAGAGGTGGCTACTGAAATAGTGGATGGCTTGTCTTTGATCTTCCAAAATTCTCTGGATTCTGGAACGGTTCCCATTGATTGGAAGATTGCAAACGTAACACCACTATTTAAGAAGGGTGGGAGAGAAAAGATGGGGAACTATGGACCAGTTAGTCTGACATCAGTGGTAGGGAAAATTCTTGAGTCCTTAATTAAAGATGTTGTTATGGGATTCTTTTAGTTTTTTGAAGATGTATCTCGCAGGTTAGAGAGGGGGGAACCAGTAGATGTAGCATATTTAGATTTTAAAAAAGCATTTGACAAAGTGTCACACAAAAGGCTATTGCACAAGGTTAAGGCCCACGGGATTAATGGGAACATATTAGCATGGATTGAAGAGTGGCTAACAGGTAGAAAATAGAGAGTAGGGATAAACGGGTCATTCTCAAATTGGTAGGATGTGGCTAGTGGAGTGCCACAAGGATCAGTGCTTGGGCCTCAGCTATTTACAATTTACATCAATGATCTAGACGAGGACATTGAATGTAACGTATCTAAATTCGCGGATGACACTAAACTAGGTGGGAGAGTAAGCTCTGAGGATGATGCAAAAAGATTGCAACGGGATATAGATAGGCTAGGGGAGTGGGCGAGTGGATGGCAGATGGAATTTAATGTGGGGAAGTGTGAAGTTATTCACCTAGGTAGAAAAAATAGAAAAACAGATTATTTTCTAGAGGGGGAGAGATTAGATAGTGTTAGTGTTCAGAGGGATTTGGGTGTCCTTGTACACCAGTCTCAAAAAAGGACTTGTGGAGTCCTGTAGCTCAGTAGTTAGAGCACTCGCTTTGCAAGCGAGAGTCCTGAGTTCAATTCCAGGCAGAGGGCGAAACCTTGGGCAAGTTTCCTTACTCCACACTCCTAATAATAATCCCTCCAAAACCAAAAACAATAATAAATTGGTCATTTTCAATCTACGACTGTTTGTGGGACATTGCTGTGCGCAATTGGCTGCCGCATTCGCCCACAAATATACAGTCAATTCACTTTACAGTGTGTTCTGTGAGGCACTTTGGGACGTCCTCCCGACGTGAAAAGCTTTATATCAAATGCAAGGATTATTATTATTATTATTATTAAAAAGTTAGTTTGCAGGTGCAGCAAGCAACTAAGAAGGCGAACGGCATATTTGCGTTTATTGCAAAAAGTTTAGAGTACTAGAGTAGGGACGTCTTGCTGCAACTGTATAGGGCCTTGGTAAGACCGCACCTAGAGTATTGTGTGCAGTTTCGGTCTCCTTATTTAAAAAAGGACATACTTGCCCTAGAGGGGGTGCAGCATCGATTCACTAGGTTAGTTCCTGGGATGAGGGGACTGACCTATGAGGATAGGCTGAATAAACTAGGGTTATATTCTCTTGAGTACAGAAGAATTAGGGGAGATCTTATTGAAACATATAAGATTTTTAAAGGGCTGGATAACGTAGACACTGAGGGTCTGTTTCCCCTGGTTGGAGAATCTATAACCAGGGGTCACAGTCTTAAAATTAATGGTCAGCCTTTTAGAACAGAGTTGAGGAAACATTTCTTCACTCAGAGGGTAGTGAATGTATGGAATTCACTACCCCAGAAGGCTGTAGATGCTCAGTCCTTGAACATCTTCAAGGCTGAGACTGATAGATTTTTTAAAAATAGAGGGATTAGGGGATATGGGGATAGGGCAGGTAATTAGAGTTGGGTCTGAAGATCAGCCATGATCTTATCGAATGGCGGGGCACAGGCTCGAGGGACCGAATGGCCTACTCCTGCTCCTAGTTCTTATGTTCTTATGTTCTCTCTGCTGTTATAGAGCACATTGTGTCTGTGCTGGATCTTTAAAAAGAGCTATTCAATTCAATTCCATTTCACCGCTCTCTCCCCATAGCACTGCAAACTTGTCCTCCCCAAATAATTATCTATTTCTCTCTTAAAAGTGTTATGACATCGGCTTCCACCACCCTTCCAGACAATGCATTCCAGATCTGAACAATTCGCTGTGTGAAAAAATTTCTCCTCGCCTCGCCTCTGTTTCTTTTAACAACTATATTAAATTGGTGCCCTCAGGTTACCAACCCACCCACCAGTGGAAATAGTTTCTCCTTGTTCATCCTATTAAATCCCTCATAATTTTGAAAACTTCTATTAAGTCTCCTCTTAACATTCTCTGCTCCAATGAGAATAATCCCAGCTTCTCTAGCCTCTCCTGATAACAAGTCCCTCATTCCTGGTGCCATCCTGGTAAATCTCCTTTGCACCCTCTCCAATGCCTTGACATCCTTCCTAACGTGTGGTGCCCAGATCTGAACACAGTACTCTAGCTGAGGCCTAACCAATGTTTTATAAAGGTTTATCATAACTTCCTGACTTTTGTACTCTATGCCCCTGTGTATAAAGCCTAGTATCCCGTATGCTTTTTTAACAGTTTTATCTAACTGTCCTGCTACCTTCATAGATTTACTTATATAAACCCAAAGATCTCTCTGTTCCTTCACCCCCTTTACCATTGTACCATCAGCTTATATTGCCCCTCCTTATTCTTCCTCCCAAAATGCATCACCCTTGCATTTCTCCACATTAAACTTCAACTGCCACGTGTCTTCCCATTTTACCAGTAGTCTATGTCCATTTGCAGATTGCTACTATCCTCTTCCCTTTTTACTACTTTTCCTAGCTTAGTATCATCTGCAAACTTGGAAATTGTACTCCCTATATCCAAGTCCAGGTCATTTATATAGATCAAAATCAGTATTGGTCCCTATACTGCCTCCTGGAGGACACCACTGCACCCTTGCCTCCAGTCAGAAAAACAACCGTTCACCACCACTCCCTGCTTTCTGTCTCCCAGCCTGTATCCATGCTGCCACTGTCCCTTTAATACTGTGGGCTTCTACTTTGCTTACAAGTCGCTTATGTGGTACTTTATGAAAAATCCATATAAATGACATCAACTGCACTAGCTTCATTCACCCTCTCCATTACTTCATCAAAAAAAAATCAAAACCAATATGTCAAATGGCTTATTTCCGAAAGATTAAGTGTTGCTCATTTAACAATGGTTTCTGGTTTAGTAAATGATAAAATCGCTCATCAAAAAGAAACCCAGGAAAATAAGCTAATATTTAATAGTATTTTATATTAAGGTAAACAGACCAAATCACATTCAGGATTAAAGACACATTCAAGATTATCACTCCAGAGTGAGGTTAAGGGACATATTTAATGGACTGTACTCTTGTTTTAACAAAAGAACCATGCAACATTTTGCATCAAAGTATTGGTTGTTTGTGGGATATTGCTGTGTGCGAAATTGTGTACAGTAAAAACCCTGTGAAATGCTTTGAGACGTTTCGATGACATAATAAAAGGCTACATAAAATGCAAGGATCAAAGGCAAATGCAAGGATTATTATTCATCCTGACAACAATAACATTTACTTGGACATTTCTGGGCACATTTGCAATATTTTTCTCCTGGCTAGGCACACTTCATTTAAAGCGTGCACAAATGACCTTGTGAACCGGTTGCTATGAGGCCATTTAGTGCTTCACATTGCTTTTCCCTGACTGCTTACTTAGATGTTATGACTGCAATTTTGAAATAGTATATTACAGCAGCATGGGACCGCTCAGCGGAAAATTCGGACCTATCTCATTGTGGTAATTGGCTGAAGTTACCACTTAATTTCTTTCATAATGGGTCTAACAATCAACCTGAGGAAAGCCCCCACCCCCTCATTCATGTACGTTTCAAGCCACAAATCAAAGGCTATTTATAAAATTACTGAAAAATAGTTTTTCCTTACTGAAAAAAGTGAAATGATGCATTAATGATGCAGTAATCCCTTAGATTGATAGAAATGTAGTTTATGTAGCTTCAGGAAAACCTATTTAGCTTAGCCATTCTAGTGACAGTAACACACTGAAAAGCAGTATAAGGTCAATATAAATTTAAGCTTCCCTTGACCTTGGGTCTATCTTTATATGCTCAGTGCAATTTTTTTACATTGCTGACAGCTGACATTTGTGCTGATTCTCATTCAAAAAAATACATTTATTGCAGCTGAAACTCTATCAGCTATAATGTGCCATTTTGAAATTACCTTGGCACACATCACTTGCACTGTATCGCTGTTTAAGGCTTGCACTGTCAGGAGTTCATATTTATATGCATCTAAATGTAATATAAATTTCAAATTTGTGAATGATTTTCAAATAGAGAGATTACATCTACAGTTTGGTGAGTTGGTAGTAAAAGGACATAAATGAAGGATTATCTCCAGGAGAAAAAGGGGGAATTTTAGAAGATTTTAGGGGTGAAGATTGCAAAGTATGATGTGTTAATCAACACATTGTTAGAAAAAGAGATCAATTAAATATTGTTAACTATTCAATAGCTTTTCGATATCTACTATGCAATGCCTATTTTTAAATCGGGTGATAGAGCTAATCAAGGACAGGATAGTCATCTTAACATCAGTTATGGGCAAGGTATAGGAATCTAAATATGTGTGTGTGCGTATGGTGTGTGGACACGTATATGGATGTATAGGATGGAAGCAGTGAGTAATGGCTTCTGATATACTGGTGCTCTCAACTCTCCTCTCCTAATCCTATTACAGTACTATCAGCAATGGTTTATTCATCTATAATAATAATCCTTGCATTTGATATAGCGCTTTTCACGTCGGGAGGACGTCCCAAAGCGCTTCACAGAATATACTGTAAAGTGAATTGACTGTATATTTGTGGGCGAACGCGGCAGCCAATTGCGCACAGCAATGTCCCACAAACAGTCGTGGATTGAAAATTACCAATTTATTATTGTTTTGGGTTTTGGAGGGATTATTATTAGGCTCTATGTGGAGTAAGGAAACTTGCCCAAGGTTCACTGCCTGGAATTTAAGGTTCACATATATCCCTTATAATAATTAAGTGTGACCTATGGACTATCTATTCATGCCAAACGTCAGTCTATTCATGCCAAACGTCAGTCTATTCTTAATATTTTTAAAGAGAACAGCATTGATTTACTTGAAAACATTATCTCTTGTGATGTTCAGTAATGCCACAGTAACACTGTTAGATGTCTTTGCATGAAGTTGGCTGACACTCTACTTGGCATCAATTTATCTGAATAATCAATCATAACAAAAGGAAAAGAAAGCTAGATACTACTTCAAGGAAATTAGTCATTTAATGGATTTGTTTTGTGCGTTATATAAGATGCTCAATGGGATAAAGTAAAGCTGGAACTGCTTCCTCGCTCAATGTATCAGTGAGGCCTCAAGGAGCTTCTCTCTCCTAGACTAGACTCTTGGAGTGACCCAAACACTTTTCAGGGACTAAATGCAGTTGAACACCAGATGACAGTGAGCACAGCACGATATCATTCAATCTGACTTGGGAAACAGCACTTAATCAAACTCTATTATAAAACTTTAGTCAGGTCCATTTCATGATGGCTGATCTTAGTGACACAGCCTGGGGAGCACTTCTCAAAGGATAAGTCAGTCAAGGGTAAATGGATATCCTTGAAAAACTATCTAGAGCATGCAGGCCAAATATATATGTGAAGAAGAGAAGGAGAAAATTAAACAAAATATTGTACAGGATCAACAGGAAAATTTA
The DNA here is from genome assembly GCF_018977255.1 of Callorhinchus milii. Classification (NCBI taxonomy): domain Eukaryota; kingdom Metazoa; phylum Chordata; class Chondrichthyes; order Chimaeriformes; family Callorhinchidae; genus Callorhinchus; species Callorhinchus milii. The sequence goes on from NW_024704743.1 coordinate 44,045,664, forward strand.
AAAATTAGGTTAAGGAAAAAAATAAAGGTTTCCAAAGCTGATAAAGCAACCCCAAGCTAAAGGGACTATACAAATGTAATTTGGTGTTATTGTTGATACATGGGGAAACCCATCAACAACAACAACAACTTGGATTTATATAGTGCCCTCCACGCCAGACGGCGTCTCAGAGCGCTTCACAGTAATGGATCCCAGGGCCGAGCCAGGGGGAGGGGGAGGAAGGTGACCAAAGGCGCGGTCGAAAAGAAAGGTCTTCAGCAGAGACCTGAAAATAGGAAGAGAAGGAAGAGCATAACCACGCTCAAGAGTATTCAAACCAGATTGAGAGTTCCATATATTCAAGCCACCTAGGCAAAGAAACGTCCCCGTGTCTGAAATGGAATGGAGATTTTCCCCCTGGAAGGATGCATCCTACTTGCCTAATTATTAGATGCAAGGGGTCCACAAAGCCTGCGTTGGTGTACTGCTGGAGTTTAATCAAAAACAACAACTTGCATTTATATAAAATCTCTCATGCAGGTAGAGTCCCAGAGAGCTTGATAGCAGCTGAGCATGACACCGAACTGGGGGCAGGTGACTGGTGCCACGGTCGATGAGGAAGGTCTTCTGGCGCGACCTTAAGATGGGGAATTAAGGAACAAGGCAAAGGGAGCAGACAGGTCGATATGGGGTTAGCAGGTCACAGTGGTAGAAAGGAGCAAGGCCATGGAGGACGAGGATTTTTAACTCAATCTTCTGGGGGATGGACCAATGGAGCCAGGCAAGGGTGGGGGTAATAGGGTCATGGAACCTCGTGCCGGAGAGGACAGGAGCCTCAGAGTTCTGGATGATCTGCAGCTTGTGGAGGCCAACGAGCAGCGAGTTGGCATAATCAAGCCTCGATGTAACAAATGCATGGATGAGGGTTTCGGCGGCCTCAGGGGAGAGGCAGTGGTGGAGCCGGGTGATGTTGCAGAGATGGGGGAAGGCAGAGTGGGTCACGGCAAAGATGTGGGATAGAAAGGACAGTTGAAAGATCAAGCAAGGCGCCAAGATTCCGGACTGACTCAGTGAGGTGGAATGTGCTTTCCTGGATGGCGATGCTGCCAGTGCCTGAGATGTGGAGGCACTGACTGGAGCCAATAAGGAGGACTTCGGTCTTTTTGACTTTACCTGGAGAATGTTAGCTCTCATCCAGGACTTGATGTCTGACAGACATTCCGTCAGGTCATTAGTGGTCTTGGAGTTCGACGGTGGAAGCAGAGATGGAGTTGGATGTTATTCGCATACCGTATTCGATAGACATCTGCTTTCAGTGTGGTGGGAGAACCTATATAGGACAGGCTTGTGACATGCCAAACACCTTGATGTACTTGAGGTCCAAGTCTAATGCAACAAACCAGGTTTACTCAGCAGCAATTGCTTAATCTAAGTTCTCATGTGAATGGCTTTGGCAAATAGAATTGCCCACTGTGAAGTCAACTACATCTCCAGAGTGCTCAGTGACAGGCCAGCAGCCCACCCCTCCATAACCCGCGTCCCCCACCCCCCCCACTTGAATACAGAAAATGGGCCACTATGACAAGTTAAAAACAAAGGAGGAACATATTTTCCATGAATGGGGCTGAATTTTCAAGTTTAAAGAGACCCAGGGATATTAGTTGGCCTATCAATCATCGTATCCAAACAGTGTGAGGCAGCAATAAGTAATAAATAAGCAGACGGAATTCTGTACTACATCACAACAGCTGATTTCAAATCCCCCAAAACATGCTCCAGCTGCACAGCCACATCTGGAGTACAATATTGTTTACAGTTCTAGTTGCTGCAACATAAGGGAGTTGTCCTGTTGCTAGAGGCAGTGCAGTTGAGAGCAATGAAGTTGATCTCCAATGTTAGAGGAATGAGCTTTGAAGAACAATAAGATAAGTGAGAGCTCTTGGAGCTTGGAAAAGGGATGTTTAAGAGGGGACCTTATAGAGATAGAAACCTAGACCTTTACAGCACAGGAGGAGGCCATTCGGTCCTTCGAGTCCACCAAGAAGATTAATTCAATCACACTTCTACGACTTATCCCCACACTCCTTCAAGTCCCTATCTTTTATATATCTCTTGAAAACTCCAATGGACTCACCTCCACTACCCTACATGGCAGTGTCACGGATCCCGTGATTCTTCCGTTTGTCTGTGGCAAAACCCACTGTCGCGTATATTTTCCACGTTAACCTTGAGAGAGGCCAGGGCATGGTCAGCCTTTCTCAAGATTAATGCGGGAAATTCAAACTGTTCTCATGTATGCAATTCAATTGAAGCAGGGAAGCGTCTGTGCTGTGTGCGTATGTGCCCAGCCTTTCTCAAGGTCAATGCAGGAAATTCAAATAGTTCTCGTGGATATGCACTCAAATCCTAGCTTTGTGTGCTCACAGGTGAGTTTTTTTACACTGTGACTGCTCCATGATCTTTGACAAAATATGCTCTACTTATAACTGTCCCTTTGTCATCTACTGCCCTGTCAATGGAAATAATTTCTCCGTATTTACCCTATCAAAACCCCTCATAATGTTATACACCTCTATCAGGTCCCCTCTCAATCTTCTCTACTCCAATGAAAACATCTAATCTCTCCTCATAACTAAGATGTATATTAATAATCCTTGCATTTGACATAAGACCTTTACATCAGAGGATGCCTCAAAGCATTTCAGAGGACTTACTGTAAAGTGTAGTGACTGTGTATTTCGTAAGATTTGTAATAAGATACAGATAGCAAACCAGGAACAATAAAGATTTTATATTGGATCCAATCAGTGCAGCTTACTGAAGGGTTACTGTTACTTGATAGTAATAAAGTGGTATTATTAGCAGTGTAACGTAATAATTCATTCCAGGAGCCTGGAAAGGGTTAACAGCGATGTAAAACTAATCCTGCTGAATTGGAAATACATGAAACAAAAGCATTCAGTCTTAGTAATTATGTAACCTACAATAACCATTCACAAGGGAATGTCCCTTTGTTATGCTTTGATCAAATGGAACATTGAATTTGGTCAGTGCAGCAATTTTACAGGCTATTTGATTTAAAATTACAAATCTCACACGTTTTGACATATCTGCACTAGCAATACATGTAACTTCCAAAGCTAATTATAATTTTTTTAAAGTATCTGATTATTTCATTCTTTTCCACATCAAAACATTGCAATTTGAATGCTATGGATTTCTGAGAATTTCAAAATAACCAATTCATTAATGTTAATAGCCTGTTATTAATGATAATTCTGATCTGTTTTTAATATCTTTGCCTATTTCTGTTAGCTATTAAAAGTCTTTGATTGAAATGACTTTGATTTAGTTCATCTCATTTAACATTTCACTTAGGCTACTTTTATCCTTTGGCCACAGAACTTCCTTGGCAGTTTGGAAAAATATACAGGTACCAATAGTCCTGTACCACGAAAGTCCTCTTAACACTCATTTCAATTTCTAAGCACACTGTCAAAGTGGATTTATTTAATAACATGAATCTTACCTCTCAGTATCTATGATGTCATCATCTGGATGTGCAATGTGCAAAATGTGCAATTTAGATGGAGGCGGAGGGAGGAACTGAAATAGTATGTCGGGTTATTTTCACTACATCTCTGGTAAGGTGACAGAATGGCAATGATAGTGGTTGTAGCAAAGTCCTGGACTATCTCAATGTTCAACCTCAAGAAATCTAGGTATTAGTGAATTTCAAAAAGACATGGAAAATGAATTTTCATCTTGTACCATTTAATTAGTGCAATAATAAAAGAAAAGGAAATGAATAAAAAGAACATGTTCGTTCCATAGAAATTACAGCACAGAAAGAGGTAATTCAGTCCAACATGCCTGTGCTGTTTCTGTTTAATCCCACTCTCCTGCCTTTTCCCCAGAACCTTTTAGATTTATCCTTTTAAGATATTTATCTAATTCTCTCTTAAAAGCTATTATGGATTCTGCAACAACTATTGTTCTAGGTAGGCAATTCCACAACCTAACAGCCCTCGCTGTGTCGAAAGAAAGACTGGGCTGCTTCTGATCAGTGAAAGCTAGCGTGGAATCAATTGTTTTATGTCACAATCACAAACTTCTTGGAAGTTCAAAATGGTCTGATTCATCATAGACCATATCCGTAACACTGGATCGCTTTCATTTTATAACTTTTGAGTGATTCATACAGGTAACGCAGATTGCAGTCTGTTTTGTAAAGCAGAGATTATGCATCACGGTCATTTTTTTCAAAACTGGGACAAAGAGTTATTAATCTCTACAACTTTAAACGTGAATCAAAATGAGAGGTTATTAAATCTAAAAGCACACTGAACTCATTATTCACATGAGGTTGCATGCCATTAATGGATAAGTTTCCAGACCATAAGGCCGCAGTCTTGGCATAAATGAGATGCCATGTGGTGCGTTGTCAGCACCTCATTGTTCACTGGTGCAGCCTCCTTTATCAGAGGGGTTGTTTTTCAGATGAAATACTAAACCAAAGAATTATTTGCCTGATTAAAGATCTCATAACGTTATTTAAAAAAAAGTTTCTCCAGTGTCCTGGCCAACGATCCTCCTATTCTCTGTGGTCCAATTTTTTTGTTCCTATACAAAGGATGAGGAAAATCTTTAATCATACTGTGGAGAGCAGGGAATTAAATTATTGTAATCTTGATTACTCATCACGCAATGATAAACTGTTCACAAATGTTCCCTGGTGTAGAAGTTTTTCCTGATTGATAGTCTTGTTTCAATTTCTGTGCAGTCTAAGCAAACTTGCAATTTATTATTCCTTTTTCAGCAAATAGGAATGTGCCAGTGACTGAAAGATTCACCCATTCTACTTTCTTCATGACTTCTAAGTCTTCAAATAAATAAATAAATAATAATTTGGTCACTCAATCCATGACTGTTTTTGGGACACTGCTGTACGCATTTGGCTGCTGCATTCCGCCCACAAAACATACAGTCAATTCACTTTACAGTATATTCCGTTAAGCATTTTAAAACGTAATAAGCCATTATATCAAATTCAAGGATTGTTATTGTTATTATAAAATACACAATGTATGAATTTTGGTCACTCCTGGCAGAAAAGTTTAAAGTTTAATCATTTCGTGATTATTACATACTATTGTGTTAATATTGTTATTATTGTGTTATTATGTTAATAATAATACATACATATTATTGTGGAACATCCCCTATGATACTATCAGGTAAGTGTTTGCTTAATAACAACAAAATTACATTTGTATAGCGTCTTTCACGTCGGGAGGACGTCCCAAGTGCGGGACAGTCAGTGTTTCGTACTCGAACTGGGAGTCGGTATTGGGAAGGGTGGAGGGTGGGGGTGAAGCAGGGTAATTGAAAGCATGGTCAAAGAGGAGCGTCTTGAGATGGGTCTTGAAGGAGGCAAGGGAGGGGGCAAGACAGAAGGACTGCAGGATGGAGTTCCAGAGGATGGGGGCAGAGTGGCAGAAGGCCACACGCCAATTGGGCGAGGCGGGGAACGTGAAGCATAAGGAGAGGGAGCAGGCAGAATAGTAGGGGGTTAGGAGGTCACAGAGGTAGGGGGGAGCAACACCATGGAGGACTTTGAAGGTGAGGACTAGGATTTTGAACTGTATCCTCTATATAATAAGAAGCTAGTGGAGCTGGGCAAGGATGGGGGTGATAGGGTCACAGAGCCTGGTGTGGGAGAGGACATGGGCTGCAGAGTTCTGGATGATCTGCAGCCTATGGAGGGAGGAATTGGGGAGGCCGACAAGCAATGAGTTTGCATAGTCAAGCCTCGATGTTATGAATGCATGTATGAGGGTTTTGACAATGGCAGAGCTGGGCGATGTTGCGAAGGGGGGAAGGCAGAGCGGATCATGACACAGATGTGGGGTAGAAAGGATAGTTGAGGGTCAAACAAGATGCCAAGGTTCCGGACTGGCTTAGTAAGATGGAGTGTGCAACCATGGATGGTGATACTGTCAGTGTCTGAGGTGTGGAGGCACTGACGGGAGCCAATCAAGAGAGCCTCGGTCTTGTTGACGTTCAACTGAAGAAAGTTATCTCTCATCCAGGGCTTGATGTCTGACAGACATTCTGTCAGGACAGCAGTGGTCCAGGAGTCAAGGGTGGAGGCAGAGAGGTGCAGTTGGATGTCACCCGTATACATGTGGAAGTTGACCCCATGTCTGCGGATGATGTCACCAAGAGGGAGCATATAGTTATTGAAGAGGAGGGGACCAAGGACAGAGCCCTGGGGAAAGCCATACAAGACAGTGTGGGGGCTAGAGGAGAAACCGTTTGTGGAGATGAAATAGAGGTGGTGTGAGAAGTACTTCTGAAGCATTCAAGACCAGAACCGTGAAGGTTAAGGTGAGAGGAGACAAAGTGGATGAAGATAAAGTGGTCAACAGTCTCGAAGGCAGCAGAGAGGTCAAAGAGGATGAGAAGGCAGAGGGAGCCCTGGTCACAGATGGACAGTGTCATTTGTCACTTTGACCAGGGCTGTTTCTGTGCTGTAGGCGGCATGGAAACCCAATTGGAGAGGTTCATGAAGGGAGTGGCAGAAGAGGGAAGGAGTGAAGCTGGGAAGCAATGAATCGTTCTAGGATCTTGGAGAGGAAAAAGAGGTTGGAGATGGGGCAGTAGTTTGAGAGTTGGAATGGGTCCAGTGGGGGTGGGGGGTGGGGGTGTTTAAGGATAGGAGTGAATACGGACATTTTTAAAGGGATGGGAACGGTGCTAGTGGACACGGAGAGGTTTATGATGTCTGTGAGTAAAGGGGTACGGAGGTAAAGCTGGGAAGTAAGGAGAAGGGTAGGGTGGGTTGAGGGAGCAGATGGTTGGTTTCATGCGGGTTATAGTGGTGATGAGAGAGAAGTGGGAGACAGGTTCAAAGGTGTGGAGGGAGTGATAGGTAGTGGCCAGAGTGAGAGGGGGAGATGGGGAGGGCATAGTAGGTGGAAGGATAATGAATAATAGGAATACTATCTTCACATTTCGTGAAGCGTATTTTATGTTGGGAGGCCATCTCAAAGCACTTCACAAGATGTACTGTAATGTGTAGTAACTGTGTGTTTTGTGAGTGTACACAACAGATAATTTGCACAGCGCAATGTTCCACAAACAGTTCATGAATGGCCAATTTTATTTGGGAGATTGAGACCAGGGCACTGAGAAAATCTCTCTTTCAAATATGCCATGGGATATTTAACTTCCACCTGAGCAGGCACTTTGGATTAATGTCTCATCCAAAGGACAGCACCTCCAACAAGATAGCAGCCCCCCGGCATTGCACCAGAGCATCAACCTAGATTATATTCATCAATGCCAAATCAACTAGTTTTTTAGTTACTGTGCATAAACTGGCTGCTGCATTTCATCCACAAAACACATACAAACATAGCTTAGAAGGAGGCTATTTGGCCTCAGGTGTCTGAGAGTTGTTGGGACTCCTTTGTGGCATCCAATAGCTCAGAGCATTCGCCTCGCAAGTGAGAGACCTGAGTTCGATTCCCAGAAAGGCGAAATGTTGGGCAAGTTTCCGTACTCCACATGCCTCTGTTTACCTAGCAGTAAGTAGAAAACCGGTTGTTAGTCGATTGGCGATTGCTTTACTGGGGGTAATAATTCCTTCAAAAAAAATGATAAATTGGTCACTTCAATGCACAACTGTTTGTGGGACACCTCTGTGTGCAATTGGCTGCCACGTTTTGCCCACAAAATATACAATCAATTCACTTTACAGTATATTCTGTGACGAGCTTTGAGACATCTCAAAGTTGTAATAAGGTGCTATATCAAATGCAAGGATTATTATGTATATGTGGAAAGCCCTGCCAAAGTAAGGTGGTATAGTCCATTGTGGATTTCAAGAGGGGAAAGTACATGAAGAATGAAGGCTTAAAGGGGTATGGAGATAAGGCAGGCAGAATGATCACCTTTTTCTGAGAGGGCTGTTGCAGACTCGATGGGACATACTAGGATTCTATCAGTAGTCACGGAGCATCTCTCTGCTGTGATACAGTGATGTGGAATGTGATGTCAATATTTGTCCATAAATATACTGCCAGGATGAAGATTATATGGATCAATCTGGCCTGATGGTCTAAAGATCCTTTGATGTGAAGGTGTAGTTGAATATCCCTTTGATGCTTTCCCTTTTGATACAATCACCTAATGCAGAATTCCCTGTAAACTATATCAAAACTGCAGCGCTCAGTTCACAGACTTACCATCAATTCAGACCAATGATTAAGTAGTATTTTATTTGGTAAGTCTCAGAGGCAGGGGATAATTGGGAATTTCCCAGTTTAATTGGCTTTCAGTGTCAATTACGTACCTTAATTCCCTTTTTAACAATTGGCTACTTACAGTGCTAAACGGAGAAGTGCAACTTCAGTTTTAAATTAATGAAATGTATGGACCACGAAAATGTTGATCTGCCTCTTGTTTACTGTTCCTTCATTTAATGACAGGGTGAAATTAATGCATGGTATTCTTTATAGGGTATTATAATCACAAACTAAGATCAAGAGGGAACATTGGATGGAACATCAATCAATGTCACTCTCAGACCCCTGAAAACTTGCAGCACCAACCAGCAATTTTTTCCCATTCTTTTGATTTACGAATTAAGCATATTGTGAGAACTTATAATATGAAAATTATAAATCTGAATTGCAGAATGATAGCACAGTATATTCCTTTGTCCTATTAATAACTTTAAAATGTAAAAATGTTTATTTTTTTATTTATCTTCTCAAATTTCCAACATATTAATATTCACGAAGAGAAACTTCAGCAATATTATTCTATAATAGAGAATGATTTTATGTGAAATAGCAGTGAGTTATAAACTAACAATAATGCATATAAAATTCTATGAATGTTGGAAATAACTTGCAAACAATTGTTCTCCAGAAATGCAGAAATAATTGAATGGACTATAGACAAGAGGAAACTGGAGGAAAATATCTGTTTTATTCACCTAAGTAATACTACTTCTTCTCGATTAATTGTTTTGTTGGAAGCAATATATCCAAGTGATGGAAGGTATACAGAAAATATTTCACATAGTAAAATAAGCCAATTTATATTTTTTTTTCGCTATCGTAGAAACATGGAAACTTTCAGCACAGAAGGACGCCACTCAACGCCAAATCTCTTGCCAAGCATACACATCTAATACATTTGTAGGTTGGGTTAACCATGTGTGCAGAGGGAATTACAAGTTGTAAAATTAAAAACCAATGTAAACAAATTTAGGTGATTTGTGTGCCTATAAAACCGCAGCACAAAATGTTGGCTGGAACACTGGAAGCAATTAACTTCTCTTTGGTGAATGGTGCCATGGATCTTAATATTATAATCCTTGCAATTGATATAGGGCCTTATCATGTCATTAAATCTTCTGAAAATACTTCATAGAATTTACTGTAGAGTAGTGATTTTGCATTCTGTAGACAAGTGTAGCTGAGTCCACACTGGTATTTTGTTTGTCAGCTGGTATATTCAAGCCCTGATGTCAATAGTTCAAGTCTTTTGACATTTTCAAGCAATTTTAAATTCAAACTATTTTTGCATTTGTTTTGAATGAAATATAAGCACCAAAATGTCACCCATTTGACACTGTATCACAATAGAATAGCTTGCTGTTATATTTCTTTTTAATATAAAAATATATAGAAAATAAACTAATAGAAATTCTATAGTATAATATTTCACTGCAAAATGTTGCTGGATGAACGTTACTAAGTATTGTTGAAGGTGATTACTGCTTACTTCCCAGTAACAACATTAAACATTAGGGAATGAAGTGGTGCAAGTGGAGCAGGTTTCAGCAGGAGAGCATCTGGACAGTAGTGATCACAACATCATTAGATTTGGAGTACTTATGGAAAGGGACTCAAATCAAAGGAGCAATCAAAGGTGAAGATACTCAACTGGAAGAGGACTAATTTCAGTGAGTTAAAAAGGGACCTAGCCAAGGTGGACTGGAAAGAAAGATTGGCAGGTAAAACAGCTAACGAGCAATGGGAAGCCATCAAGGAGGAGATAGTTCGGGGACAGAACAAATATATTCCCACAAAGGGGATAGGTAGGGCATCCGAGCCTCCCTGGATGAATAAGAAAATTGGGATTAAAATAAACAGAAAAAGGAGGCTTATGATAAATGTCAGGTCCAAAATACAGATGATAATCAAATAGAATATGGAAAGTACAGAGGAGAACTGAAAAAGGAAAAAAGAGGGGCAAAGAGATTGTATGAGAAAAGATTAGTGGGTAACATAAAAGGGAACCCTACGGTATTTTATAAGCATATAATGAATAAAACGTTAGTCAAAGGTAAGGTGGGTCCAATTAGTCACCAAAGTGGAAATCTTCTTGTGGAGGCAGAGGGCATGGCTGATGTACTGAATGAGTACTTTGCATCTGCCTTCACAAAAGAGGAGGATGCAGCCAATGACACAGTACCGGAGGAGAGGGTAGAGAAATTGGATAAGATAAGAATAAACCAAGAGGAGGTACTAAAAAGGTTGTCAGTGCTCAAGGTAGATAAGTCACTCAGTCTAGACAGGATGCATCCGAGGTTACTGAAGGAAGGAAGGGTGGAAATAATGGAGGCTCTGGCCACAAGCTTTCAATCCTCCTTGGATACCAGGGTGGTGCCAGAGGACTGGAGGGTTGCAAATGTTACTCCCCTGTACAAAAAGGGGCAGAGGATAAACCCAGGAATTACAGGCCAGCCAGCCTAATGTCAGTACTGGGGAAACTTCTAGACACTATAATCCAGGACAAAATAAATTTTCACTTAGAAAAATATGGGTTAATAAAGGACAGCCAACATAGATTTCTTAAAGGCAAATCGTGTCAACAAACCTGATAGTATTTTAATAAAGTAATGGAGAGGGAGGATGAAGGTAGTGCAGTTGATGTAGTTTATATGGATTTTCAAAAGGTGTTTAATAAAGTGCCACATAAGAGACTTGTAAACAGAATAGAAGCCCATGGTATTAAAGGGATAGTGGCAATATGGATACAGAACTGGCTGGGAGACAGAAAGCAGAGTGTGGTGATGAACGGTTGTTTTTCTGACTGGAGGCAAGGGTGGGGTGGTGTCCCCTAGGAGTCAGTATTGGGACCACTGCTGTATAAGACCATAAGACGTAGGAGCAGGAGTAGGCCATTCATCCCCTCGAGCCTGCTCTGCCATTTAATAAGATCATGGCTGATCTTCTAACCTAATTACATTTACCCGCCCTATCCCCATAACCCTTAATCCCTCTATCCTTTAGAAATCTATCAACCTCAGTCTTGATTATGTTCACTACCCTCTGAATGAAGAAATGTTTCCTCAACTCAGTTCGAAAAGACTGACCCTTAATCTTGAGACTATAACCCCTAGTTTTAGATTCTCCAACCAGGGGAAACAGTCTCACGGCATCTGCCCTGTCAAGACCCTTAAGAATCTTATATATTTCCATAAGATCACCTCTAATTCTTCTATATTCTAGAGAATATGGGCCTAGTCTATTCAACCTATCCTCATAGGTGAACCCCCTCATCCAAGGAACTAACCTAGTGAATCTACGCTGCACCCCCTCTAAGGTGAGTATGTCCTTTCCTAAATAAGGAGACCAAAACTGCACACGATAGTTTAGGTGCGGTCTCACCAAGGCCCTATACAACTGCAGCAAGACTTCCCTACTCTTGTACTCTAACCCTTTTGCAACGAACGCCAACATGGCATTAGCCTCCCTATTTGCTTGCTGTACCTGCATACTAACTTTTTGTGACTGGTGTACAAGGACACCCAAATCCTTCTGAACACTAACACTACCTAGTCTCTTCCCCTCTAGAAAATAATCCACTTTTCTATTTTTACTACCTAGGTGAATAACTTCACACTTTCCCACATTATACTCCATCTGCCACCTTCTTGCCCACTCACCTAGCCTGTCTATTTCCCTTTACATTCTTCATGTGTCATCCTCACAGCTTACTCTCCCACCTATATTTGTATCGTCCGCGACTTTAAATATATTAAGTTATATTTCTTCATCTAAATCATTGATGTAGACTGTAAATAATTGAAGTCCAAGCACTGATCCTTGTGGCACTCCACGAGTCACATCCTGCCAATCTGAGAAAGACTCGTTTATCCCTACTCTCTGTTTTTTTCCTGTTAGCCACCCTCCAATCCATGCTAATATATTATCTTTAATTCCATGGGCTCTAATCGTATGTAACAGCCTTTTATGTGGCACCTTATCAAATTCCTTCTGGAAATCCAAATACATCACATCTACTGGTTCCCCCCTATCTAACTTGCTAGTTACATCCTCAAAAAACTCTACAAGATTTGTTAAACATGATTTCCCTTTTTGTAAAGCCATGTTGACTCTGCCTAATCATGTTATGGTTTGCTAAGTGCCTCACGACGACTTCCCTAATTAAGGACTGTAAAATTTTCCCTACCACCGATGTCAGACTAACTGATCTGTAGTTCCCCATTTTTTGTCTTCACTCTTCTTAAATATCAGCATGACGTTTGCGACCTTCCAATTAATGGGAACCATTCCAGAATCCAGGGAATTTTGGAAGATCAAAAACAAAGCGTCCACTATCTCTGCAGTCACCTCTTTTAAAACCCAAGGATGCAGGCCATCAAGTCCAGGGATTTATCAGTTTTTAATCCTATCAATTTCTCTAGTACTATTGCTTTACAGATGTTCATTTTTTTAAGTTACTCACTAACATGATCCTCCAGGATCCCCTCTATTTTCGGTAAATTTTCAGTGTCCACTAACTTGAAGACAGAAGCAAAATAATTGTTGAATGACTGCCATTTCCTTATTCCCCATTATAATTTCTCCTGTCTGCGCCTGCAATAGAAGCACATTCACTTTTGATGGTGTCTTCCTCTTTATGTACTTGTAAAAACTCTTACAATCTGTCTTTATATCTCTAGCTAGTTTACTCTCATATTCCATTTTCTCCCTCTTAATCAGTTTCTTGGTTTTCCTTTGCTGATCTCTAAAGCCCTCCCAATCCTTAGGTTTAGTGCTCTTTTTGGCAGTATTATAGGCTTCTTCTTTTAATTTTATACTTTCCCTAACTTCTCTAGTTAGCCAAGGTTGAACCACTTTTCCCGTGGTATTTTTAGTTTTCAAGGGAATATGTGATTGCTGGGAATTACGTATTATATCTTTAAACGTTTGCCATTACTGGTCTACCGTCATACTCTTTAATCTAATTTCCCAGTCTATTTTAGCCAAATCTTCTCTCATACCTGCAAAATTGCCTTTATTTAGATTTAAGACCCTTACTTCGGATTCAACTATATCACTCTCTAACTTAATGTTAAATTCCATCATGTTATGGTCACTCTGCCCTAGAGGAGCCTTAACTTCCAGATTGCTGATTAGCCCTATTTCATTACACAAAACAAGGTGTAGGATAGCCTGTTCCCTGGTTGGCTCCTCAGCATACTGCTCTAGAAAACTATCTCTAATGCATTCTATAAAGTCATCCTCTAATTTACCTTTGCCAATTTGGTTTTCCCAGTCCATATGAAGATTAAAATCACCCCTTATTAGTGTATTCCCTTTGCCACATGCTCCTCTAATTTCCTGATTAATACCCTGCCCAATACTGTAAGAGCTGTTTGTGTGTCTATAAACTACTCCCACTAGTGTTTTCTGCCCCTTGTTGTTTCTTACCTCCACACATACTGACACTACATCCTGATTTTCTGATTTAAAATCCTGCCTCTCTACTGCTTCTATCTAATCCTTTATTAGCAGGGCTAAGCCCTCCTCTCCCCGTTTTCCATATTGCTTATCTTTCCTACACGTCGAATACCCCAGAATGTTTAGCTCCCAAACTTGGTCTCCCTGTAACTATGTCTCAGTAATAGTCACTAGATCAAACTCATTTATGTCTATTTGTGCACTTAGTTCATCTATCTTGTTACGAATCCTTCGTGCAATCAGATATAGCGCCTTTAATATTGACCTCTTACTATTTCCCCTACTCATTAATGCCCTATTTCCTTTGTTGAGCTTTTTGTCCCTCTTGACAAACTCTGTTCTTTATCTCCCGTCGTTACTCTGGAGTCCTGTAGCTCAGTGGTTAGAGCACTCGCTTTGCAAGCAAGAGACCTGAGTTCAATTCCAGGCAGGTCAGGGCGAAACCTTGGGCAAGTTTCCTTACTCCACACGCCTAATAATAATCCCTCCAAAAACAAAAACAATAATAAATTGGTCATTTTCAATCTACGACTGTTTGTGGGACATTGCTGTGCGCAATTGGCTGCCGCATTCGCCCACAAATATACAGTCAATTCACTTTACAGTGTGTTCTGTGAAGCGCTTTGGGACGTCCTCCCGATGTGAAAAGTGCTATATCAAATGCAAGGATTATTATTATTATATTATTATAGCTAGTTTACTCTCATATTCCATTTTCTCCCTCTTAATCAGTTTCTTGTTTTTTCTTTGCTGATCTCTAAAGCCCTCCCAATCCTTAGGTTTACTGCTCATTTTGGCAATATTATAGGCTTCTTCTTTTAATTTTATACTTTCCCTAACTTATCTAGTTAGCCAAGGTTGAGCCACTTTTCCCATGGTATTTTTATTTTTCAAGGGAATATGTGATTCCTGGGAATTATGTATTATATCTTTAAACGTTTGCCATTGCTGGTCTACCGTCATACTCTTTAATCTAATTTCCCATTCTATTTTAGCCAAATCTTCTCTCATACCTGGAAAATTGGCTTTATTTAGATTTAAGACCCTTACTTCGGATTCAACTATATCACTCTCTAACTTAATGTTAAATTCCATCATGTTATGGTCACTCTGCCCTAGAGGAGCCTTAACTTCCAGATTGCTGATTAGCCCTATTTCATTACATAAAACAAGGTGTAGGATAGCCTGTTCCCTGGTTGGCTCCTCAGCATACTGCTCTAGAAAACTATCTCTAATGCATTCTATAAAGTCATCCTCTAATTTACCTTTACCAATTTGGTTTTCCCAATCTATGTGAAGATTGAAATAACCCACTATTAATGTATTCCCTTTGCCACATGCTCCTCTAATTTCCTGATTAATACCCTGCCCAATACTGTAAGTGCTGTTTGGGGGTCTATAAACTACTCCCACTAGTGTTTTCTGCCCCTTGTTGTTTCGTGCCTCCACCCATATTGAAACATACTGATACATATAAATGACCTGGACTTGGGTATAGGGAGTACAATTTCCAAGTTTGCAGATGATACTAAGCTAGGAAAAGTAGTAAACAGTGAGGAGGATAGTAGCAAACTGCAAATGGAAATAGACTACTGGTAAAATGGGCAGACACGTGGCAGATGAAGTTTAATGTGGAGAAATGCGAGCGTGATGCATTTTGGGAGGAAGAATGCGGAGAGGCAATATAAGCTGATGGTACAATTGTAAAGGGGGTGAAGGAACAGAGAAACCTGTGGGTTTATATAAGTAAATCTTTGAAGGTAGCAGGACAGGTAGGTAAAGTTGTTAAAAAAGCATATGGGCTACTAGGATTTATATATAGGGGCATAGAATACAAAAGTCAGGAAGTTATGATAAACCTTTATAAAACATTGGTTAGGCTTCAGCTAGAGTACTGTGTACTTAGATTTACCAGGATGGTAGCAGGAATGACGGACTTCAGTTATCAGGAGAGGCTAGAGAAGCTGGGATTATTCTCCTTGGAGCAGAGAATGTTAAGAGGAGGCTTAATAGAAATTTTCAAAATTATGAGGGAATCAATAGGATGAACAAGGAGAAACTATTTCCACTGATGGGTGGGTCGGTAACCTGAGGACACCGATTTAAAATAGTTGTTAAAAGAAACAGAGGCGAGGTGAGGAGAAAGTTTTTNACCCAGCGAATTGTTCAGATCTGGAATGCATTGTCTGGAAGGGTGGTGGAAGCTGATTTGATAACACTTTTAAGAGAGAAGTAGAACATTATTTGGGGAGAGCAAGTTTGCAGAGCTATGGGGAGGGAGCAGTGGGATTGAATTGGATAGTTCTTTCAAGAGCACGATCTTTCAGACACGATGGGCTGAATGGCCTCCTTCTGTGCTGTATAATTCTATGATTCTATGATTAACAACTTGCATTTATAACCCATCCTTCACACAGGATAGTGTCTTAGAGCCTTCCATACAGCTTGGTTCTTCTGAGTACATTGCTGAACTCATAATAAAATATAACTTTTTCAGAGATTTCTGTGAGATTGTATCACTACAGAGCAATTAAAAATAAAACCAGAAACAAGGAATCTGAATATTCTTCAACAAAATCCTTTAGATAATAATAATAATCATCCTTGCATTTGATATAGCACCTTATCACATCTCAAAGCGAGACGTCTCAAAGCACTTCACCGAATATAATGTAAAGTGAATTGACTGTATATTTTGCGGGCGAAACATGGCAGCCAATTGCACACAGCAGTATTCCACAAACAGTCATGGATTGAGTGACCAAATTATTATTATAATAATATTAAGCCAAGTTTACTCTTTTATCCATCTTGGCTATATGCTGCAACTATGTCTACATGCAACAAAACTGCATTTTACATTTTCATGGACCTTAAATTTAGGAGCTAAACTCATTATATTATCTCAACACACCTATCTTTGCTAATGTATTTGTAGGGAAATGTAATAGCCCAATTGCACAGAACAAGGTCCCACAAACAGCCGTGAAACGAATGACCAATTTTATTTGGGGCGATTGTTGACTAGGACACCGGGCAAAGTCCCTACTCTTTTCATATAGTGCCATGGAATCTTTAACGTCCACCTGAACAGGAAGACGGGATCTCGGTTGAATATCTCATTCAGAGGGTGACACTTCTAACAATACAACACCCCCCAGCACTACAATGGAGTGTCATCTTAGACAATGTGAGCTCAAAACCGAAGTCGGACTTGACCCCATAATCTTCTGACTCAGAGGCAAGAATGCTACCAACTGAGTCAGGGAGAACCGCAACTCACTATACCTTGCAGTAAATCCTATGAAGCAATTGAGACATCCTCTTGATGTGAAAAGTGCTGTATCAAATCAAAGTTTTTTTTATTATTGTTAATGCAACAATGAGAATGATGCAATTATAACCACCAATAAAAAGATTAAATTAGCTGGTTTGGGATCAATTTCCAGCACCTTTAAGCAAAAACTAAATCACAGTGAGATTGTGGGACTGAGTGAACCTGGAAATATCTGGCTAACCTTCTTATTGAGGTATTTATTCTATGACCCAACCAAGCAAGGCTTACTTACTGAGTATTTTACTTCAAGAAGAAGAAAACGCAGCCAGCCACAGGCTGTTCAGAGAAGTGCGCTTCAATAAAGCTGATCATTATTAGAGTGCTGATGTGAGTCCCTTATCTTGCCGCACATGCTACTGGCTCAAGAATCGCTGACTGTTTGAATGTTGTGAATGTCCTGTTAGTTGTGTTAAATTTAGCTCAAATGACATAATCACCTTTTAGAATTGATTCTACATTGCAGCCCATTGCAGGACTGACGTGAAACTGAAGACAACAGAAACAGGGCTATATTTATCAGCAAAAACACTGCATTCAGAGGGTGATTGGCTTCAGATAGAAAGCAAGGGCATTGCTTCTATGACCGAAATGGTAGAGGTCTCTATGCGATCAATTGACGAGCAAGTAAACGAATAAGCAACGAAGATCTGATAGAAGTGCCCACAGCTCAGTTTTTATGTTTCATACTTTGTAGGGTTGAGAAAGTGCTCGTCAAGAAAATGGCAGTATAAATGATCCATCACACACTTTGGAATATAAAGTTCATTCCTATAGGGAACTCTGGTCCAGGGAAATGCACTTTTAGACATAAAGTAGACCCATTAGTTACAGCTGAACTGCTGCCATTTTGAGTGGTGGGGATATTTAAGATCTGATACCAGATTATAAAACAGTAACATTGTTGGCCAGAGCAACAAATCTTTCCCACTTCCCATTCATTTTTAAAGCACCTGACATCTGGTGGATTCCACTTCTAATACATTCTTCACTGAGGAGCATAATTTAGTTGGATGAATGGCTGTCATCTAAGTTATGTGACACCAACTCATGAGATCTCAGTTCCTACCCGATATTGTCTATAAGGTGACATCTTACAAGTTGGTTTGACCTATGAGGTTACATACAATACTTGTACAGTTTACATTTATATAGCATCTTTCATGTCGGAAGGCATCTCAAAGCTCTAATTGTTGTTGGCCAGACACCTAAGTTTACCCGTGCTTTTGAGACATGCTTTTGTTTTGTACTCCTCTTAAAACCTATCTCTCGTGCTGCTCTTTCAAGCATCTCCTGCCCTCCCACCATCTCCCCCACCCCCCTCCCCCCAGCTCCTTCCCCAGCTCAAGCTCCCAGTTAACTGTGTGAAATACTTGGAAATGTCCTCCTGACATGAAAAGCACTGTATAAATGTGAATTGTTGTTGTGCTTTTAATCTCAAAGTGCTTTTTCTAGTATTGAAATACTATCGGCATTACCATTTTCCCGACAAGCACTATTTCCGTCCATTAAATAAGACTTTAAACCAAGAACCTGTCTGACTATTCAAGTGGATGTTACAGATCCCATGGCACTATTCGAAAAGATAGGGGGTTTCTTTCAGTATCCTGGCTAACAATCACAACTGTTTGTGGGATAGTGCTGCACGCAAATTGGCTGCCACATTTGTCTACAAATGTACAGTCACTGTACTTTATAGTAAAATCCTGTGAAGCACATCTCAACAACACAGTAAGGCGCTATATCAAATGTAAGGACTATTATTATTATTTTAACGCCCATCCCCCTCCCCCCACCAATTACACAGAACTAATTCACTGACTTGCAGTGGAAGAACAAAGGCAGAACGGCTTTTATAAAACACTGATTAGCATTATTTATTCAACTAAGTCACATTCGTCAGTGCGGAATATAATAGGAGTGGGCCCCAGCGGATGTTAAGTGCTTTAAGAATGACAAGAGATGAGAAATGGACAGATTTTGCTCTGGCCAATCGCCAAGTGTAGGGTTACCATCACAAAGATTAGTGTTTTATTACAGATACATAGAAACAGATGTATGGAAAGTAAAGTGCAGAAAAAGACCCAGAAAGGCGTCCCATCAAGTCCACTTCAGGGATAACCCCCACATTTCACTTACCATCCGTGCTGTGAAGTACTTTGAGATAAATAATAATACTTGCATTTTGATATAGCGCCTTATCATGTCTTCGAGATATCTCAAAGTGCTTCACCGAATATACTGTATGTTTTGTGGGTGAAAGGCGGCAGCCAATTGCACACAGCAATTTCCCACAGTCGTGGATTGAGTGACAAAATCATTATTTTTTGGGGGAGGTATTATTACTGCCAGTAAGCGATCTACCAATCGACTAACAAATGGGTTCCTACTGACTGCTAGGTGAAGTAAGGAAACTTACCCAAAATTTGGCCCTGCCAGGAATTGAACACAGTTCCTCTCACTTCCAAGCTGAATAGTCTAATCACTAAGCTATAGGACTCTAAAATTGTAAGATGTTTTGACATGATTGTATCAAATACAAAGATTATTTATTATTTATTCATGTTATTGTCGAATGTTATATTGTACCTTTTGCAAAGCTGCATTTACCATTCTCCATAGATATTCAAGTGTAATACAAACCCTCACACTAACTTAATGATTACCTGTTCTATCCTCCTGAGAAAAGGAGTCTCACTATTTCATTATCATTAGTATTGTTGGAATGTATATGCAATATATATATTCACAAGCAGCATATTACATTTAAACCACCTAAATTCTTGTTT
The DNA here is from genome assembly GCF_018977255.1 of Callorhinchus milii. NCBI lineage: Eukaryota > Metazoa > Chordata > Chondrichthyes > Chimaeriformes > Callorhinchidae > Callorhinchus > Callorhinchus milii. The sequence continues at coordinate 44,065,538 of NW_024704743.1, forward strand.
TTATCTATAGGCAGGAATCAGATATTAAAATTAGCCCTGAGACACCAGCAGCTTTCTGAGGAATCCACTCACCCTTATGTTACTGAAAAAAGTGGCTCATGTGGAGCATAAACACCAGCATAGACCAGTTGAGTCGAGTGGCCTGTTTCTATGCTTTATATTATATGTAATTCTGTGTAAGTCACATTCAAGAATGTGACAACTCAGCAAGACAGAGCTTATGCAGTGCCTGCCCTTGAAGTGAAACACATAATATTACAAGGATAGAAGGAAGAAAACAGCTGTGGTATAGACCCCAATTCTTACAAGGGCAGCAAGCAAGCTGATTTCCCTAGTAATAGAATGTTATGCTTGATTTCCCAATCTGAAATTTATTGAAAAGTCAATAAACCTTCCATATCCGAGGAAAGTTACATCCGCCTGTATGCTATTTCTGTTCCTCTCTACTTGTTTTGTGTGCAGCATCTAACCTTTTACATCATTTAAGTCAGGATTGCACTTTCCTTTCAAAATACTGAGTTCAGAATTGAGCAAGGCAAGGGCCACTTGAGAATTTCAGTAAACATGTTCCTGCTTTCACTTAATGTAGGTGTTGTAATTTCTATTCTCTGTCCCTTTGATCTTGTACATGGATCATAATCTGACGATTTTGAACAGTTGACCAGCTTGTGCTCCTGGAATAAGCAGATTTACCAGCCTGTTTATTTTCTATGTATTAGAGCAACAAATTAATGCAGCAGGACTAAAAATAGTGTGTTGCTAGGACAAGTACTCTGCATGAAACAGTTGCTGATATCTTCTCTTAAAGGCACAGTGCCCTACAAAAAAAATCTGAGATTTAAGAAACCAAAGGTAAAAAAAAGTCACTGAGTTTTATGAAGGTATACTTGCTTTTCCAGTAATGGTCAATGTCTGAAGCTATTATGGTTTGCGTAATTACACCTTTGATGTCTCCTCACTCTGGATTTCAGATAATCACATACTTACACAAGAAGACAACATATTACAAGATCACAAGAAAGGTATGGATGAAGAAGGTCTTCCTGTTAGTTACAAATGATTATATAGAATTACCTGCACTGAACAGCATTAAGCAGGTATTCAACCCAACTAGGTCCGCCTGCCTGATCAGTGGATATTAAAGATCCTTTGACACTAATTGAAAAGCGAAGAAAGTTTCTTCCTATTGTGGAGTCCTGTAGCTCAGTGGTTAGAGTACTTGCCTCGCAAGTGAGAGACCTGGGTTTGATTCCTGGCAGGGCGAAACGTTGGACACGTTTCCTTACTCCACACACCTCTGTTTACCTAGCAGTAAGTAGGAACCGGTAGTTATTCGATTTTCTGGGGTAATAATTCCTTAAAAAAAATTGGCTCACTTCAATCCATGACTGTTTGTAGGACACCTCTGTGCGCAATTGGCTGCCACGTTTCGCTCACAAAATATGCAGTCAATTATATCATGGAGTATATCCGGCGAAGTGCTTTGAGATTTCACAAAGATGTGATAAGGCACTCGATCAAATGCAAGGATTATTATTATACTTTACAGTAAGTCTTGTGAAGTGCTTTGAGAAATCTCGATGATTTTTCAAAGCACTATATCAAAGGCAAGGATTGTTGTTGGAGTATTATAAACAGTTTGTGCCAGTGATTATACTCCACAGGAGCCTCTATCCATCTTAATCCCCTCGTCCTATCACTGTTGTACTCCCATGCCCCTCCATTGTATTCATGTCATCCTTCCAGACTATCTAGTATCAAGATTTTATTTAAATGAGTCCTGCATCCTAGCTTCACCCTCCAATCCTGGAAATGTGTTTCAATCATTTATTACCTTCTGGGCAAAGAAATGTTTCCGGGTGCCTGGCCTGAAATTTTCTATTGCAACCTGTGTCCTCATGTTCTGATGTCTCAGTGCATCTGAAAGTATTGTTCTCAGTTTATGTGCACACATTCCTGAAATTCACCTCCGCGATAAAAATGTAAGCATCTTAAAAATAGCTGATGCTGGGAAGCATTGTTCGTAATGGATTTTATTTTCCTATGTCTGGGACCAATGTGTCCAATAACCTTTCCCAGATCAGTTATAGCATAGGCAGCATATAGAGGTCCTAACTCAATTGATTATTTAAGGAGATATATTAATGAAAAATATAAAACAATAATAAAACAAGTAAGAAATTAGTGATTTAGATGAATGTACATTTTGCAATATTTTTACTAGTCACGTACTATATATAATAGACTAAAGAAATGCTCATGTTATACAGGAGAATCTGGTTAACTGAGAAGCTTAGGTAGAAATGATTGGTTATATTTATTAGCTGACTCCATTAACCAAATCCCATCAGTGCCAAGGTTAATACACTGAAAATTAATTTGGTTCTGAAAATTTCTAATTGTCAATTGAATTTATACAGAAAAAATAATTACGTGCGATCCTGATTTGAGGCTGTCAAACCTTTTTACTGATTCAACAACAACAAGATTCCATTTATTGAGTGCCTTTCACGTTGGGAGGACGTCCCAAGGCGCTGTACAGTTGGGTCAGGACCCGAGCAGGGGGGAAATGGTCAGGGTGAGGGGAGGGAAGGGAGGGAGCGAGGAGGGGGGAGAGAGTCGAGAGGGGAGCTGAAGGCACGGTCAAAGAGAAAGGTCTTGAGACCGGCCTTGAAGGAGGAAAGGGAGGAGACGGCGAAGGCACTGGGGGATGGAGTTCCAGAGCCTCAGGGCTGAGAGGCTGAAGGCCCGGCCACCGATGGTAGGGCGGTTGGGGCGGGGGATGTGGAGCAGACCGGAGCCAGAGGAATGGAGGGTACGGGCAGGTAGGTAGGGGGATAGTAGGTTGGAGAGGTAGGAGGGAGCAAGGCTGTGAATGGCCTTGCAGGTGAGGATGAGGATCTTGAATTTGATTCAAAATGAATTGACATAATGTGGATATGTTACAGGATCACAACATACTTTGGATGAAGGTCATTTGGCTCATTTGATCTCAGGTTTCCAGAATACCCACCTCCTATCCTTCCATCACAGTATCAAGCTGCTTTTTAATGGTGCCAGTGGCCTGGCCTCAACCAACTTTCCTGATAACCGCTTCCAGTTGTTAATTGCCCTCTGGGTAAAGAAAAACTTCCTGGCATCTGTCCTGAAATTGTACTTTGCAACTCTAAACTTATGTTCTCTTATTCTACTATCTTGGTAGTTCCCAAATAACTGTTCTGGGTTTTCTTTTTCAATTCTATTTAAATCCCTTATAAATATCAATACTTTAATTGATCGAACATACCCACTGATTGCAGCTTTATTGAACACTGTATTTAGTAATAATAGTAAAACTACCATTTGAATTTATAAGCTTTTCATATCAGGAAGACAGCTCAAAGCACATCACGGGATTTACTGTAAAACATAGTGACTGTACTTTGTAAGTGCAAAGGATTGCAATTTGCACAGTAATGTACTTCCAACAGCCATGAAGTGAGTGACCAATTTTATGTGGGGTATTGTTGACTAGGACACTGGTAGCAATTCCTTTTTCTTTTCAAGTTGCACAATGAGATCTTTAATATCCATCTGAATAGGCAGATAAGACATTTGATGTCCTATCTGAAAGATGGCACCTCCAACAATGGGGCACACCACAGTCGGCACTATACTGGAGTGTCAACTATATGAGTTCAAAGTCCCAACACGGAGATGAAACCACAAACCTTCTGGTTCAGAGGCATGAGTCCTACCAACTGACACCAGTATCAACACTTCTTTAATGATAGCATATCATGGATCATTATGTCACAGCTATAATCTCTCCTTCATCAAAATTCACTTCCATAAAAATCAGATGAATTGACTACTCATTGCTCTTTGTGGAAAGTTGCTGCACAAATTAACTTTGAGAGATTCTTTTTGGTGAAGAGGATTATATAAATATAAATTGTTGCTGATTCTTCGGCAGCTCAATACACTGTAGCAATTCAGAAAGTCTGAACGGAATACAAATGGGAAAGATTCACACATCACCTCTGTTTGAGGAATTCTCTCTCAGAAAATGGTGTTACCTGGAGTTTTGCCCTTGGATACAGAAGTTCAAATGTCCAGTTAACCAACATATACTGAACTAGAGTCACTGGGGAATGCATCAGACAATGAAAATATGTGATGTTCTATTGTCTCCATAATACAATTTCTGCAATTCATGGTATGCTCCTAGCAACTCAATGACCTCTGTGCATGTTATAGTTACCTCTAGCTTCAATCTATTATGGTGCCACTTAATATGAAGATAATACATAATGGAGTTTTCAAAAGCTGACTGTATCCTTAGGGTGTCATTTCAAGCAAAGAAACAAAACTTATCCAGCATCAATAATTTGATGCATTTACGAAGATTATTTTTCTTTAGAAAGATAGAAAGACTGTGTTATACTGTTGATGGTATAACCATAATTTGCTTCAGTAAATTAGTAATGAAAGGAAATGCTGAATTCAATTGAACTGTAAAGAAGCGCAATATTGCATATGAGTTTGTGGCAGTTTATTAATCAATTCACTTATTCTAAATCTTTGTTCTTTGTAGAGCCAACAAAGTCATTCAATGATTTAGTGCCACAAGAATCAGCAGCTGCTGCTCAATGAGGTGAAGCACAGAGAGAAACGGGGCTGAACCCCAGATTCACACACCACGATGAAAATGCAATATTCAATTTTATAAGGATTTGTTTTCAGATATGTTTTTAATTTAGATCTTTCAAACGTGCTATCCTTTGGATGAAATATTAAACCATCCACCTGTTGGATGTTAAAGATTAAAAGGGAAAGGAGTGAGTTGCCCTAGCCAATGCTCCAAATAAAAATTGGACATTCACTTCAGTCTAACCAGCTAAAACCACATAGCTTGCCAGTGATAATGCTGTTTGGCAAGCTTTCCTGCTGCTTGTCCAACTTGGACCACCCTACCTGTTAGGGCTTTGGCTTCAGGGTTAACAGGAGCTGAGTGGAATGACTCCCTGCCCCCAGTGACTGGTCTGCCCTTCCAGGTCCTGCCAATGAGCCAGGCTGGCTGTGCTGTCATCAGCAGTGCCCTGGGATACTGCAGATGTGCCTGGCTCAGGAACTCCTCTAGAGACAGCCACAGAGGGCTGGCTCGATTCTGACATTCCATTGCCAGGTATGTCATCTTAGAGCCAGTTCAGCTCCAAGGAGACCCCGCTTACCTCCCCTCAATGCAAATAGTCACTAATTGGTCGGTCGACATTCGACAAGTGCAGCCTTGAGTCCTCACTAGGTGGATGGTAGGTACCGGGAACTCCCTGTGAGCCTCTCGATGAGTAACACAGCTCAACATGAAATTGATGATAGCATTGCCACTGTCTTCTTGACCAGTGCTTGGGCAAACATCCCTTCCCATTAAGCGATGGTTCCAGCAATTGGAGATGCAGTGTTTAAGCAGTAGCTGCTTACCTCTCTGCAGGCCAATCAAGGTGGATTCCAGGTGCTGGACGTACAAACGTTTTCACAAACTCGGACTCCAGGGAACGCCTTCCAGCAGCTGTCACCCCAAGCCTCAAAGTTTCCTCATCAGCTATCTTGTGCGCATCTGCCTTCAGTGTGGTGGGCAGACCTTTACAGGACAGCTTGTGATTTGCTAGCCACCTTGATGTTCTCAAGGTCCAGTTGTTTACTCAGCACCAGTTGTTTAATCCAGGTCCTCATGTGAAGAGCCTCACAGCTTGTTCTGGGACATTTCTGTGTCCAAATTGGCTTCTACATTTATTTACAAAATACAGTAATTATACTTTATAATATATCACTTTGAGATGTTTCAACAACATGATAAGGCACTTTATCAAATGCAAGGATTATGATTTATTATGATTATTATTATTATTTCAGTTACAGGGGCATGAAGGGCCTAGAATTCTTCTGTAAGAATGAGAGAAGGGCACTTTCTCAAACTGTCCACATTTGGGGTAACAAACTCATCCAGAATTCCTCCATGCCAAGTGTGCAAATATTGATTGCTTTCATTGAAAATTTAGTAGCATATGAGGGGGTACCTTCAATGATCAGTGTTTCAGACTATTGGCATTTCAATTTAAGCTCTATGGGAGACCAGTCCCACTGTGAACGTGTGTGCTTTTGAGCGAAGGTAGCTGAATGATAAGAACGTTCTACAGATGAAGCTCTGCAAGCCCTTGATGGATGTCAGCTGTAGATTTTTGCCAGATGAGGGAGTTCCCAGTATGTATATATAGAAGAAAGGGGCCAATGCATTATTATTCATCGAAATGCACAACTTGAGCCTGTGGTACTTTGAACCTGTTGGTGGATAGATTCTAGCAACTGAGTGCAGGTTCAACACTGTGAAGCTGAGATAATTTGGTGTTCCCCAAACTAGCTCTAAAACACTTCTATCCATTTCTCTGAAGAGGCTGAATTTAGGAATTCCCCATAGTTCTGTACAATATCTTAAATTTTAAAATCGTGGTCTTAGTTTGCAAATTGGTTCTTTCAAAGAACAGTGGAAATGCAACTTCCATATTAAGACAGATTTTAAGAATTTAAGGATTGGAGGAGCTCATAAAGGGAGTGGCGGGAGAGAAAGGAGTGAAGCTGGGAAGCAATGCGTCGTGCCAGGACCTTGGAAATGAAAGGGCGGTTGGAGATGGGGCAGTAATTTGAGAGCAGGAATCAGTCCAGGGAGGGTTTTTTTATGGATAGGAGTGATGACGGCCATTTTTAAAGGGGTGTGAACAGTGCCCCAGTGGACAGGGAGAGGTTTATGATAGTTGTGAGTAGAGGGGCAAGGAGGTGGAGCTGGGAAATAATAAGAGGGGTAGGGATGGAGTTGAGGGAGCAGGTGGTTGATTTCATATGGGTTACAGTGGTGGTGAGAGAGGAGGGGAGGCAGGTTCAAAGGTATGAAGGGAGAGATGGGTAGGGTTGGTGTGTGATGGGGAGATGGTAATCGTCAAAATAAGAGTACTGTATTTTAAGTGATCTTCATTCCCAACTAAACAACCCATGAGGCTTTGAAACTATTAACTTGAGACAAACACATTTTAATTTGCTTCATATCACGATGTAAATAAATTCCTTTAGTTGACACACTCTGAAACTTCTAATTTCGCAAAAACAACTTGCATTTATATAATGGCCATTATGGAGGATTACACCTCAGAGCACTTCACAAGAATGGTATTGGATGTTGAGCAAAGGCATAGGTGACCATAGGCACAATCAAAGAGATATGTTTTAACTGGGCTTAAGATGATTTGTGATTTGTGTATAAAAATACTTCCTCAGATGTTAGCAATTATTTCCTGTTTGACCACTTCGTACAACTCTTTTCTAAGAGTCCGTGGCTTTTAATTCATTATTCAAATGTCTTTAATCATTGGGCCTCAATAATGCTGCTTTACTAACAGACTAACAGATTCCAGCTCACTGGAGGCCAGCACTTACCATCTGTATTGGCAACAAGTGCTTCAGTTCACAGTCTGGCTCATGAGTGCCATGGAAATATTTCCTTCCTGTACAAGCAGCAGTAACATTACAATTCAAGATCAAATCCATTGGTCATTCACTAATCGTTTCAGCTGTTGAAAATGGGCTGGTTGAGTGACTTTGAGAGGGATCATTGAATTATAGAATTAGAGAAATTGCAGCGGAGAAATTGGCCCATTGAGCCTAAACTGCTGTTATGTTATCCATTGGAGTTAACTACTCTAATTCTAAATACATCTGCATTCCTTATACCCCTTTAAGTGTATTGAAAAGATTATGGGAATGTCCTGCTCTGTCTGCTCCATGAGGCATATTTGTTGATTTGGGCTAAGCATTATTCTGTTCCATCCAGTTAATTTTATTATTTTGTTCCTGCCCATTTACAAATATTACTAATGTTAATGTAAGGTATAAGTGTAATGGTGTTAAAGATGCAAAATTAAATTACATCTTCAATTTAATAAATAACAATCCCAATCATCCTTGCATTTCCCTTTCACATCAGGAGAATGTTTCAAAACACGTCACAAGATTTTACTGTAACATGTAGTGACTGCGTAGGCAATCAAAGCAGCCCATTTGCACACAGCAATATCCTCTAATCATCCATGAAGTGAGTGACCTATTTTATTTGGGGGCTTATTAGCCAGGTCACCAAGAGAAGCTCCCTTCTCACTGAAAGCGATGGGACAGATGTCTAGAAGAACAACCTGCATTCAAGCCTAACCCATTGCAATTCAACAATATCTCCATGTTCACAGCAGTCACAATGTTTCATGATAATTTGTGTGTATATGTATCCTTACATCCTACCACTTGACAGCACTTATAGGTTCAACGACTGAACTAACCTAGTTCTAAGATCCAGCAAAATCCTACAATCACAAAGTCTTTTCCAGTACTATTTGTAATCATAATCACAACCGATTTTAATAGGATTTAATATTCTTGTCAATCAATGGGGATTGTTTTTAAATTGGAAAGATGAGTTTTAAATTGGAGGACTTTTACAACCCTTTTATGGAGGACTGAATGTGTAATTGGTAAAATGGCTGTAAGGATATTTATATGCACTTGGCCTACCTATTACCATATTTAAATATTCAGTTTTCTCTTCATAGTTGATATTGGGAAACCTCAAAAACTTACTTGAGGATATTAATTGGCACTGTTCTCAGAAGAATGTGCTGTTATGTTTGTGCAAAAGCAAACATTGATTTTTTCAACAATGTCACTACATTGTGTCACTACATTGCATTAACATTTGGCATGTTTTGTATCTGTAGGTTCTTTATGTATTCATCCTTGTATCTTGGTATCAGAGGGAGCTCAGAATGGACCATATTCCCTACAGGAATAAACCTATCAGCTAGTTCTGAACAATAAAAATATTGAGGTATCAAACAGGAAGACTTAATTCTGAGTCGGGGGTATGTCCCCTGGTCTGTTGTTGCAATCTCCTGGTACACAGCATTTTACCTTAATAGTGGCTGATAGCTTAAGATGCTCAATCAACATTAGTTAAATTTGGGGTCCCAATGGAATTCACAAACAATTCTCAAATAGTGAATCCTGATGATAGCCATGTGAACATCAAGCCAACTTGTGGAAACTCCATTCCTTCCAGGAGTGTTGGACTGAGTTCCTGCAAGTTAGGAAGATGCACAGTTATCCGGATGATTCAATCGTTATGATGGCTTTGAGAATCCTGTTGCAAATAGCATGTTTTTGACGCATAATTGTAACTTAATTCCTGAGAAAGCAGAAACGATAGACTTGTTTGGTGCTCTTGTATGTATGACTGCAGACACTGGCACAGTAAATGGCACAGAATGGAGACAAAAGCAAATATTGTAAACATGGCTACATTTTTCAGAAGCTGAAACCTTTATATTTTTGAAATTGTTTGCCAAAATATAAAGATGCTTTATTTTTTTCCCCATCCCATTTAAGAGGGATCCAGAAAGTTTGGGCCATGTTAGACCGTAAGGATCAAATGGTCATTAAAGGGATCTACAATTGAATGTTAGTAAATTCTGTCTTCTCTTTGTTGAAACTGTGCTTTTTCTTACAGACACAAACAACAGGCCAGAAAATAGTTATTGGATATTCTATAAGAATTGTGTGAAACGCTTGCTTGAACTCAATTATGAAATGTATTCCTTTACAAATTGAAAGAAAATCTTGCCAAGGAAATCTGATAAAATGACTCATTAGATAAACATAGCTGCAGCACTACCATTCTAGACTGTTGGCAAAGAAGCTCTAAGTGTCACCTTCAGGGGTGAAAAATAACCTCAGCGGTTTTAGCTATAAAACTCAAAACATTTTGGAGACAAGGCTTATGTTTCAGTAACGTGACAAATAAATAAATGTGCATCAAGCTGAGATGACACATGTGTGAATTTGATAGAGATACGAGTTGTAGAGTGATTGTAACAGTAAGAGCCATTATTAGTGGATATGACAGCTGAGAACATTAGAGTTCACAGAGGAAACCTTTAATGCCAATACACTCAATCTGTCCATTTCCCTGTCAACTCAATCCTTTCAGGTCTCACAGACATATCTACTCTTCCCTTCTGAACTGTGTGCACATGAGAAACAGGCAAAGAGAGTGCTCTATGACAGAGGGCTGTGGAGAGAGGATAAATATGAGGCAGGCTGAAGCCTGAACCAATATGGGTTGGGTGCTCTTTTCCAGCATCTTTAAAAAACAGATACAGTAATCTATATACGAGTGCCATCTGCTGGAGAGAGAAAGTATGACTCCAATAAACATTCCAGTTCTAACCAAAATATTCCTTCTTCAATTAATTCAAAGATTTAAAAAAAACGAATTTGATAAAGAGAACGTAGAGGGAAATGTAAGAGGAACACAGTGTAGAGTGATAGATTGTATGAGATAATATTAAACTACATTTAAATATTAAAGGTTAACTCCTTAAATGCAACAAGATCCTCATTAAAGGCTGGTACTGAAAATAAAGAAAGTGGGAATCAGAGGAAGTATCTTGCAATGGATACGTAATTGGCTGACTGATAGAACCCAGTTGGTAATGGTACAGGGAATGCCATCAAGCTGGGAGAATGTTACCAGTGGAGTTCCACAGGGGTCTGTTTTTGGACCTCTTTTATTTAACATCCTTATAAACAACCTGAGCTAGGAGTCACAAGCACAGTGGCTAAATTTGCAGATGACACAAAGCTAATGAAAGTGGTAGATTGCAAAGATGAACATCTTGGGAATTAGGCAGATCGATGGCAGATGAAATTCAATGTAAGTGCAAAGTGCTTCACATGGGGAAAAACAATTCCAGGAAGGGACTATTATTTAAATGGTAAGAAAATAATCTGTACGGAAAATGAAAAGGACTTGGGGATCCTGATTGATAATAAATTGAAGCTATCACAACAGTGCTCGGTAGCAGTGAGTAAGGCAAACCAGATACTAGGCTGTATTAAAAAGGCAATATTGAGCCAAAATTATGGGGTAATCCTGCCACTTTATAAATCACCAGTGCGACCGCACTCAAAATATTGTGTATTGGTCACTGCAATATAAAAAGCATATTGCAGCGATTGAGAGGATACATAGGAGGGCAACAAAAATAACTGAGGGAATGGATGGACTGGACTACGAGGAGTGATTAGATAAACTGGGCATGTTCACATTAGAGAAGAGAAGGTTGAGGGGCGATATGACTATGGTCTTTAAGATTCTGAAGGGAATAGATAACGTAGGACATGATAAGCTGTTTTAGTGTGTACTGAACAGTAGAACCAGAGGACACAGCCTGCGATGATTGAAGTGGGTAAATTCTAAACAAATCTGAAGAAACATTACTTCAGTGAGCGAGCAGTAAACGTAAGGAACAGGCTCCCTAGGGAGACGGGGGATGCAGAAAATATTGTTTGTTTCAAGAACAAATTAGATAGTTTTCTGCTAGAAAATAATATCTTCGGATACACTATATAGTTTGGGACACAAAATGTCAAGTGACTGCCAGGATGGTAGAACCCGAACTAGATGGACTTTGATCTACTTTTGCTAAGCAAATGCCGCGTTTCGCCCACAAAATATACAGTCAATTCACTTTACAGTATATTCTGCAAGCGCTTTGGGATGTTTTGAAGACATGTTAAGGTGCTCTATCAAATGCAAGGATTATTAAGCTGTTTGTTTTAATGAAGATTGAAGTTTGACTTGCTGGCTCAGTAACACTCGATGTTCTTAATATTAGAGATTCAAATGTCAAATATCAAATGTAAGGATTATTCTCAGTCACATCCAATGTAGCCAAATGTCGTGCTTTCAACGACAACACCACCTATCTCTTTCCAGAGATAGGTGGTGTTGTCGTTGAAAGCACGGCCACCAATGGTGGAACGGAGGGCACGAAGGACATGAGGAACAACAACAACAACTTGGATTTATATAGCGTCCTCCACATCGGACGGCATCTCAGAGCGCTTCACAGTGACGGACCCCGGGGCTGAGCCAGGGGGAGGGGGAGGAAAGTGACCAAAGGCACAGTCGAAAAGAAAGGTCTTCAGCTGAGACCTGAAAATAGGAGGAGGGGGGAGAGGTGAAGGGAGTGAGGAAGGGAGTTACAGAGGCTCGGGGAAGTCAGGTAGGTGGAGGAGGTGAGAACCATGTGATTTTAGACGTTGATGAGAACCAAAGAGTATGGCTTCCGTCTTGTCAACGTTCAGCTGAAGGAAATTCGCACTCATCCAGGCCCTGAGGTCTGACAGACAGGCTGACAGGACATCAGGGGACTGGGGGTCGCAATGTGAGGTGGAAAAATAGAATTGGGTGTCGTCTGGATACATGTGGAAGTGTACCCCGTGTCTGTGGATGACATCCCCAAGAGGGAGCATGTAGATCAGAAAGAGGAGGGTGCCAAGGATGGATCCTTGGGGTACCCCGCAGGTGACCGGGTGAGGGTGGGAGGAGAAGCCGTTTGTGCAGATGTACTACTGGAAGTTCGTGAGGTAGGACTCGAATCAGGCGAGTGCGGTCCCACTGAGGTGGATGACGGAGGAAAGGCGGTGGAGGAGGATGGCGTGATCGACTGTGTTGAACGTGGCGGAGATATCCAGGAGGACAAGGAGGCAGAGGGAGGCCTGGTCACAGATAGAGAGGATGTCATTTGAGACTTTCACAAGCGCAGTCTCTGAACTATGGGCAGGTTGTAGGCTGTAGGCAGTCGAGTGGATGCAACGGGTTGTGGGTTAGCAGGCCGGAGTGGTAGAGAGGTGCCAGGGTATGTCGAGATTTGAAAACGAGTGTGAGGATCTTGAAATCAATCCATTCGGCGATAGGGAGCCAGTAGAGCCGGGCTAGATCTGGTGTGATGTCGGTACAGAGTTTAGTACGGGTGAGTATGCAGGCGATGGAATCTTGCATCAGCTGGATCTTGTGGATGGTGGAGATAGGGAGACCGGCAAGGAGGGCATTTGAAAAGTCAAGGAGAGTGAGGAGGATAGAACCTCTGCAGAAAGTTGGGATGTACATTAGCTTGATAACAATTAAATATTAAATACAACAACAACAACAAGATTACATTTGTATAGCGTCTCTCCAACCTACTATCCCCCTACTTACCTGCCCGCACCCTCCGTTCCTCTGGCTCCGGTCTGCTCCACATCCCCCGTCCCGACCGCCCTGCCATCCTTGGCCGGGCCTTCAGCCTCTCAGCCCCGAGGCTCTGGAACTCCATCCCCCAGTGCCTTCGCCGCTTCCTCCCTTTTCTCCTTCAAGGCCGGTCTCTTCGACAGTGCCTTCAGCTCCCCTCTCGAGTCTCTACCCCATCCTCGCTCCCTCCCTTCCCTCCCCTCACCCTGACTATTTCCCCCCTGCTCGGGTCCCGACCCAATTGTCCAGCACCTTGGGACGTCCTCCCGACGTGAAAGACGCTCTATAAATGAAATCCTGTTGTTGTTGTTGTTGTTTCACGTCGGCAGGACGTCCCAAGGTTTAAATATTAAACATTAAACATTAAATATGGAATAGATTGTTCCAACATCTAGGGACAAAGTTTTAGAAAAGTTTTAAAGGAGTTTGTGCTTTCTTACATATAATTAAAATTGCAGATACGCAGGAAGCCTTCTTTATGCATTATATATGTTACATGCGAACAAAGGCTAAAGCCATTTACAGCTACGTGACTATTATCAAGTGCAGCATGTGTTCAGATTTTCAAGTCAGCAACCAGCAACCATATGCTGGCGTTCATGCCAAGAGAGTCCAACTGCACAATAGAAATAAATAGTTTCATATTTGTTGCTTACGGCAATATCTTCTGGAATCAATCTGTTGAAAGAAGAAATCAAGCTGCACAAATATTCTACAAGCAAGTTGTAAAAAATGGATGAGGTGTTGAGACAATCTGTTCCATATTTAATGTTTAATATTTAATATTTAATTGGTGTCAAGCTAATGTACATTCCAACTTTCTGGAGAGGTTCTATCCCTCCCTCCCTCTCTCCCTCCCTCCCTCCATCCAATACACACAGGTACAGACTACATATGGACTCATACAGACAACCAGATATAGATGGACACGCAGATAGGCTAAACACAGATAAACACAGACAGACACATTCAGAGGCAAGCAGACAGACACACAGACACACATACAGACACACATCTAGCCTACAAACACAGACAGACACATAGATGAATACACACGGAAACACACAATCTGATACACACCGCAGAAACACACAGACAGACACTCATTGGAATCCTGTAGCTCAGTGGTTCACTCAAAATCCTCCTCCTCTACCGGCCCCCTAAAACCTCTCCCACCTTCATCTCCGATATTTCAACACTTCTTACATCTCTCTGCCTCTGCTCTGATCGCCTCATCATCCTGGGCGACTTCAACCTGCACTTCACCCCCTCCTGCTCCATCTCCTCAGACTTCTCTTCCCTGCTCTCCTCGCTCAACCTCTCCCTCCACATCAACTCCCCCACTCACAGTCACGGCCACCCACTCGACTTGGTGATCACCCGGGGCCTCAGTGTCTCGGATGTCACTATCACCGACAAGGCCGTCTCCGATCACCACTTCATCTCCTTCACCACCTCCACCCCCCTCCCCACCTCCACCAGACCCACCACCATCTTCTACCGCCCCTGGAAGAAGTTACCCCACAATCCCTAACCGCTGCCTTGGAGTCCTCTGAACTCCTCTCCCTCTGGCCTTCAACCCTCACTGACCCCTCTTCTCCTCTCACCCTCCTCCACAACACCCTCTCCTCCACACTCGACACTCTTGCCCCCATCACCTCCCATACTGTCTCCTACTCTCGCTCCTCCCCCTGGTTCACCACCCACCTCCGCTCACTGAAGAGCCAGGTGCGGGCTGCTGAACGCACCTGCGTCAAATCTGGCCTAACGGTCCACCGACAAATCTGGCTGGACCTCCTCAAAATCTACCGCTCCACTCTAGCCTCGGCCAAGTCGTCCTTCTACTCCAGGATAATCCTGGAGGCGAAGAACAACCCCAGGCTACTGTTTTCTACCACATCCCGACTTCTCCGTCCCCCCCGCCACCCCGCGCAGGTCATCTCCTCCAACCTTCACTGCGAGGAGATGCTGGATTTCCTTGAATCCAAAATCAAGGGAATCCGCTCCGCGGTCACTTCCCCTCCAACATCCACCCACCCCCCCACCCCCTCCCTCCCACACTCCGACTCCTACCCATCCTCCCCTACACACTTTCGTACCCGTTTCCCCACCCTCTGTCACCAAACTCATCCTATCCCTGAAACCCACCACCTGCTCCCTTGACCCCATCCCCACTCCACTCCTTATCTCCCAGCTCCACCTCCTTGCCCCACATATCACAGACATCGTCAACCTGTCCCTCTCCTCTGGCTCTGTTCCCATTCCCTTAAAAACTGCCACCATCACTCCCACCTTGAAAAAACCCTCCCTTGATGCGTCGCAGCTATCAAGCTACCGGCCCATCTCCAACCTCCCCTTCCTGTCCAAGGTCCTTGAACGAGTTGTCGCCTCCCAGCTGCGCTCTTTCCTCTCCACCCATTCATTATTCGAACCCCTTCAGTCGGGTTTCCGTGCTGCCCATAGCACAGAAACTGCCCTGGTCAAGGTCACCAATGACATCCTGACCATCTGTGACCAGGGCTCCCTCTGCCTCCTCGTCCTCCTCGACCTATCGGCAGCATTCGATACGGTCGACCACGCTATCCTCCTCCACCGCTTGTCCTCCCACCTCAACCTTCAAGGCCCTGTCCTTGAGTGGTTTAGGTCGTACCTCTCCCACCGTCTTCACTTTGTTTCCACGAATGGCTTTTCCTCCGGCCCCCGCACTGTCTCGTGCGGTGTCCCTCAGGGCTCTGTCCTCGGTCCCCTCCTCTTCACCCTCTATATGCTCCCCCTTGGTGACATCATCCGCAGACATGGGGTTAACTTCCACATGTATGCGGATGACACCCAACTCTACCTTTCCTCCTCTACCCTCAACTCCACGACCACCGATGTCCTGACAGCCTGCCTGTCCGACATCGAGTCCTGGACGAGAGACAACTTTCTTCAGCTCAACGTGCGTAAAACTGAGGCCCTCCTGATTGGCTCACGTCAGCGCCTCCGCACCTCAGGCGCTGACAGCATCAGCATCCAAGGCTGCACTCTCCACCTCTCAAAGCCAGTCAGGAACCTCGGGGTTCTGTTCGACCCTGAGCTGTCCTTTCTCCCTCATATCCGCACCACAACTGGCACCGCCTTCCATCACCTCCGGAATATCGCCAGACTATGGCACTACCTCACCCCTCACGCTGCTGAAACTCTGGTCCACGCCTTTATCACCTCAAGGCTGGACTATGGGAACTCTCTCCTCGTCGGCCTTCCCGGCACCTCCCTCCACAAGCTGCAGGTCATTCAGAACTCTGCAGCTCGTGTACTGTCCCGCACCAGGCTTCGCGACCACATCACTCCCACCCTCGCTCGCCTCCACTGGCTCCCCATCCCCCAGAGGATCGAATTCAAGATCCTCATCCTCACCTTCAAGGCCATTCACGGCATCGCTCCCTCCTACCTCTCCGACCTACTATCCCCCTACCTACCTGCCCGTACCTTCCGTTCCTCTGGCTCCGGTCTGCTCCACATCCCCCGCCCCAACCGCCCTACCATCGGTGGCTGGGCCTTCAGCCTCTCAGCCCCGAGGCTCTGGAGCTCTATCCCCCAGTGTCTTCGCCGCCTCCTCCCTTTCCTCCTTCAAGGCCGGTCTCAAGACCTTTCTCTTTGACCGAGCCTTCAGCTCCCCTCTCGACTCTCTACCCCCTCCTCCCTCCCTCCCTTCCCTCCCCTCACCCTGACCATTTCCCCCCTGCTCGGGTCCTGACCCAACTGTACAGCGCCTTGGGACATCCTCCCGATGTGAAAGGCGCTCTTTAAATGGAATCTTGTTGTTGCTGTTGTAGAGCATTCACCCACAAGCGGGAGACCTGGGTTCAATTACCGGTAGGGCAGAAAGTTGGGCAAGTTTCCTTACTCCACACTCCTCTCTTTACCTAGTAGTAAGTAGGAACCTGGTTGTTAGTTGATTGGCAAATCGCTTTTCTGGGGATAATAATCCCTCAACAAAAAATACAATAATAATTTGGTCACTCAATCGACGTCTGTTTGTGGGACACTGCTGCACACAATTCACTTTACAGTATATTCTGTGAAGTGCTTTAAGACGTCAAGAAGACGTGAAAAGCGCTAAATGATATGCAAGGATTATTTATTATTATAAACGAGCATATAGATAGACATACATGCAGTCAAATACGCATAAACAGAGTCACACACAAACAGACATATATACACAGACATACAGAAAAATGCACAACACATAATTTATGAAAGTAATAAAAGTGAGGAATGTGGAGAAATTCACTCTATTGTTTTTTATTGTTACAGTTTTTTAGTTGAGGTTCTGACATGATGGAAAATGCAGCAATCACAAACTGATGTTGCTGCCTTAATCGCAACTTCTATTTTGTGCCTGAATTTCTATGATTCATGAACAAACTCATTTCAAAAGTTCACAGTGTTTAAGATAATGAAAGGGTTTGAGCGGATAAACAGTGAGGAACTCTCAAAGAGGTGGGGACAAAAGGGTGTACATTTAAAACTCCAAATAGGATCGTGAAAGGAGAAGTTAGGGACACACATCTGCCAGAATGTGAGAATGTGGAATGAATTGCCAGGAGAGCAACTTTTCTGGCTTTTTGGGGGCGTGAGACAGATTCACAAACAAGATAACATCTGCCTGTTTTGTAAATGCCACAATTACAACCCCCACTGAAGTGAAGATCTGAGGTGAATCAACACCTCTAGCTTGAAGTATATTTTCGGTCAAAAATTCCTCAACGCCTTGGAAATGCTGCAAATCCAGCTGTCTATGTTCAAGTAATCTTATTATTGAGATCAATGCTGGAGTAAACAAATCTCAGCCCAATCCCCAGTGTCTTTACCACAGCACAAAGATCTTATCCAGCTTCATCAGATGTTATAGTTAAAAATAACTGCAGGACTGAATCAGCTTGAAATGCAATTACTCAACAAATTCCCAGCTCCGCAAAATTCAACCGCAAAACACAGCAAAAAATTAAGATTGTGCAAATTGTGGACTGTCCCACAATCCAGTCCCTATTTGGAAGCCAGTTCTTTCCTAAGACTGAAATTTTAAAAAATTCCACTATTCTGTGCAATCTTAAATTTTAAGACAAAATGTTAGATTAATATTAGATGGAAATTTATAATAACAATCCTTGCATTTAATATAGCATGTGATATAGCACATCATTGAGAGTTCTCAAAGCACTTTACAGAATATATTGTAAAGTGGAGTGACTGTGTATTTTGTGAGCAAATTTCAAATCTAGGATCTCCTATATTTGTTTGTCTTGGTCAGCCGGGTGTCTGATATATGTGGAAACCCATCATCATGTTTAAGACTATTGCACCAAACTGAGAGTTCAACTCGTGCTACTTACACGTGGAAATTACTGTGTCTCGAATGGAATGCACAATCTCTTCTCAGAGGACATATCCTGCTTATCTGATTCTGGAGAGTATTACAACAACAACAACAACAACAACAACAAGATTATATTTGTATAGCGCCTTTCACGTTGGGAGGAGTCCCAAGGCGCTGCTCGGCATGAGCAAAAACTTGAGTAACCCAGATTGTGCATTGTGATACTGTTAGAGTTTAACCAGTTAAAGTCACATAGCTTTGCACTGAGAGCACTGTCTGACACGCTTTCTGTTGCTTGTCCAGCTAGGATCACAATGCAATACAAATTTACACTTATATCTTTCACATCGAGAGGATGTCCTAAGGTTCTTAGGAGGCCTGGCTGGGCACCTGAGATGGGGATGGGAGCCAAAGTGGGTGGGGAAGGGAAAGGTGAACAAAGACACAGTCCAAGAGGTAGGTCTTGAGATGGACATTGAAAGAGTTGAGGGAGGGAACAAGTTGGAGGCGCTCCAGGGTGGAGCTCCAGAGGGTGAGGGTAGACAGGCTGAAAGCCTGATTCCTGATGTTATGGGGCAGGTGGGGAAGGCATCAGGAAGCAGACTAGTGCCTGTTGAGTGAAGGGAGAGGGCGGATCTTTAGGATTTGAGGAGGTCACAAAAGTAAGGGTGAGGCTAGACTGAAGAGGGATTTAAAGGTGAGGATGAGAATCTTGAACTCAGTCCTCTGGGGGATGGGGAGCCAGGCAAGGATGAAGCCTCGGTGGCCTGAAAGGAGAGGTGGTGATAGAGGAGGGCAATATTTAGGAGGTGGGGGAAAGCTGAGCTGGTCAGATGATGGATGATGGATTTAAAGGACAGCCAGGAGTCAAACAAGACACTGTGGTTCCTATCCATTGGGCTTTGGCTGGCAGAGTTAACAGGAGCCGAGTGGAAAGAATCATTGCCCCATTCTCAGTGAATCTCTTAAAAGAACCTCCTAAAATTAAGCCATAACCTCAGGTACCTGAAGTTCTATGAATGGCTGGTCTGATCTTACCAATGCCAGCAGGTGACGAAATAGTCATCATGGCAACAGATCTGACAGAACGATTCCACTTTGTGAGCTTGTAAAAAATGACTGCAGCAGATGTGAAATTTTCAAAGGAATCATATGATTTGTTTGGCCATGTGGAGACCCATCACCATGCTAAAAGTATCCAAACAAGCGCTGCGGGACGTTACTCTGCGTGAAGGGCACTATATAAACACAAATTGTTGTTGCTTTTTCTGGTACAGAGAGCATACTCTTTCCCAATGAGATCCAATTTTCTGACCTAATCCTGGAGAGTTTAAGCACAGGTTGGCATGAGCCAAGGCTTGGGAATATATTGGGGTACTGTTGGAGCTGAACCAGCTTGTATTGTGAACAGTAGCAAACTTCCCACTACTTGTCCAGCTAGATACCACCATACACACCAGGGCTTTGGCTGGCAGGGTTAACAGGAGCCAAGTGGGAAAACATTGTGTGATAGGTAAATTCAGATGTATAAGTTTATTTGAAATTTTGGAATTAAATTTGTGGTGTTGGAACACATGAAATGCCTCAAATGGCAGGCTTTAGTGTGAACAAGGAATGATTGGGTGTATATTTTGTTTCTACAGATAGCAGAGGTAGCCATACCAATTACACTAGGAGCTGCTAATGAATATGTTGGTGAATGGTCCCACTGGCCAAGATTGCTCACATATTGTTCACTGCGCTTGAAAGGTAAAATGCTCTCCAGTTACTAAATCTCTGCAAATCTCTTTGGATTAATACTCTCTCCTTTCAGTACCTTATGCTCACATAATTTAGGATCAACAGAAAATTGAGCCATTCTACATGCAGTAGACATAGGGATCCAGACACAGGGCAACTTACAAGCATACATAGCATACATATGTAGAAGTTTCAGTCTGGTTTGAATACTCTTATGCATGGTGATAGGTTTCTGCATGCGTCAGACATCTGGCTGACTAATGAAAAGATGTTTCCTCTGAATTGTAGATTGATCCCAGGCTCTGTTTCGCCCCTGCCCACAAATCTATTGATCCTAACCTTCTGCTTCTTTTTACCTGGTTAATTAATAACAATCCTAGCATTTGATATTGAAACTTTCCCTTGGGATGATGTCTCAAAGGCCTTCACAGGGCTTTCTGTAAAATGTATTGACTGTGTATTTGTAGGTTTCCAATTTACACGCAATGTCCTGCTAATATCCACAAAGTAAATGATTAATTTACCTGAAGAATTGTCGGCTAGGACAAGAGGAGAAACTTCTTTTTCTTTTCTTATCATGACATGATCTTTAATATCCATCTGAACAGGCAGATGGGACCTCAGTTTAACTCTCATCTGAAGGACAGCATTTCTGACGATGTAGCACACCCCCAACATCGCAATCAAGTGTCAACCTAGACCATGAGCTCAAAGTCACATCGTGGGGACAATCTACCCATTGAGCGATGCTGACATTTGGTAAATTACTGGTAACCTTTACATCATTTACATCCCAACCCTTTACATTCTGTGCTGTATATAGGATTTCATCTTGAGTAGTCTATAAATTAAGCTATTATAATTGGAATATGTTCAATTTGGGAGATAATTGATAGTTTCTGCTCTTAAGGTCGAGACTGTGTCATGAAAATCAGTTATGATTGTCCATCTCAGGCAGTCTGAGCTTGTTATTTGTGTCTGTGGGATGTAAGTGCACAACCATGAGTGCAGCTGAAGTAAACAAACTGAGGGCATTCAATAAGATAAAATCAGACATAAACAAGAGCATGAAAATAACTGTATTTCTCTGACTGTCAATTTTAAGACTGGGGTTTTTCTGAAGCCTGAGTACAGTCAATACTTGGCCCAATCTGTGGCGCTTTACAGACACACACATGTTGGATGATCTGTATTCAACCTTGCTCATCAGCAGGATTTGGAGGTGTATACTCGGGGCCGGGAGTCTTTGAGTCAGCTCCCGATAACCAAGCAAGCAAAAGCCCTAACAGATAGGGTGGTCTTACTTGTACAAGCAGCAAGAAGCTTCTCAGGCAGTGCTCTCAATGACAAACTGTGCGGTTTTAGCTGGTTGAACTCCAGCAGTTCCCCAACACACAGTGTGGGGGTCCTCAAGCCTTGGCTCTTGCCACCCTGCATCTAATACTCTCCAGAATTAGATAAACAGGATGTTCTATTTCACTGAACACATTTCATTCCATCCAGACACAGGAATTTCATGCATAGATTACGTACATAGAATTCTCAGTTTGCTTTTGATACTCTTAAGCGTGCTGATGGATTTCGGCATGTGTTAGACACTTGGCTGACCAAAAACAGCTTATAGGGAATGAGATTTCTCCATATTCGTGTTTATCTGCAGAAACTCTATAATACATAATAATAATAATAATCTTTACATTTGATATAGTGCCTTAGCACATCTTTGAATACAGAATACATTCAAAATTGTAGTGACTGTATATTTGTGGGCAAAATGCAGCAGCCAATTGTACAGAGCAGTTTCCCACAAACAGTGTCCCAGAAAATTTGGAGGGATTATTACCCCCGGAAAGCAATATTCGCCAATTGACAAACAACCTACTTACTGCTAGGTGAACAGAGGCATGTGGAGTAAGGAAACCTGTCGAAGGTTTCGTCCCGATATGTACCAATAGAAGTCCCTAGTTGTGTAATTCAGATTTCTTATTTAGGAATCCCTTTGGGAAATATGGCAAATTAGACCCCAGATATCTCCTTTTACAAAAAAAATGTTTACCTTGGATTGAAGTCTGCTGTTTGCTGATGGTTCACTTTGATGACGGTCTGAGGCTAGGATTAGTGGTTAATTTTCCATAAATAAGATTGGCTTTGGCATTGAGGACAGGGAGATCAGGGAAAGGATAACACAGTGTGTACTCTGTGATTGCCTTCATTGCACATTGGCAAGCCACATTACAGTATAAAGCAGAGGTGGTCACATACACACACTATAAATTATTAAGCATTCTTCAATGGTTTTGAGAAATGTTCTGAATATTTTAGCTTGAACCAGAAAATAAAATTGCAATTGATATTCATTTGCAGACTGGCTAGGTTGGCAGGTCATTTTATTTTAACTACTCCAGAGAAGATGATATTGGACTTAAATGACATTTTGAGATTTACAGTAAAAGGGAATTTCACCATTCACGAGAGTAAGACACGAAAATTGAGCAGTGAAGTGGGGAGGGGAAGGATAAATCTGCCTTCACTGTTGTTTTAAATTGCCCTCTAGTGGCTACTTTAGCAAGTTCAACAAATTTGTTTTTGTGATTTTGATTTACTCTTTTTTAATATTTGCAAATTCTGTTATCTTCCGGCTCAGTTGGTAACACTGTCACCTCTGAGTCACAAGGTTATAGGTTAAAGTTTCACATTAGGACTTTGAACTCACAGTCCAAGCTAATACTCTAGTGCGGTACTGGGAGGAGTACTACATTGTTGGAGGTCCCATCCTCTCATCTGTGTGTTCAGGTAGATGAATAAGATCCCATGTAACCACCTGAACATGCAGTATTCAAAATTCAAAAACAGGAGGTACAATCCCCAAATAAAATTGATCATTCACTTCACGGTTGTTTGGGGCATTGCTATATGCAGATTTGCCACCACATTTTGCCTACAAAATACCCTGTACAGTAAATCCTATAAAGAACTTTGAGACATCCTCCTGTCCTCCTGAAGTAAAAGGCACTGTATCAAATGCAAGGATTATTATTATCTTCTTGCATAAATAAACTGAAATATAGTGGGAGACCTCACACTGTATATTATACATGTCAACATGTGGTTGCAAAGCATCTGCATCTCCACAATATTATGAACACATTTTATTTTTGTGACACAAGTTACTGGGTGTTTTTGAGATGTGCAATATATTCAGTTCCTTCAATTGTTTAAATCTGAGTATGAAACAAATAAAGCAGTGACAGCTGTTTTTAGGCTATTTGTACAACTCTGGGTTAATTTAAACGTCACAGCTGACTAATATTCTCAAACTGCAAGGCAAACAATGAATGCAAGGGTCAAGTGTAAATCAGACTCGCATTTGTTAAAGTTTAGAACAGGTTAATTTTCACTGATGTGTTTGTCATTGAAAATTCAGCCTGTTGCTAACTGTTTTTCTCCACACCTAACTCTGTCACGATAATTGCATTTGAAAAACAGACCTTGGCTGTAACTGTGGCATTGAACTGCCAGCTTGTGAAGTGTGGTATTGGAGTATCACTTGGCAGGATATCAGCTTAATACAAGAAAAAAGTAAGAGTAAAGATGGTGTTCTGGTGACTGATTCTTCAATATGTGGGTTGGCTTCAGTCCTAACTATTGTCATTGAGTAACTAGTTCAAACTTACGAACCAGGATCATTAGTTATCAACAGGGCAGAATTTTTTGCAATATGTTAACACATTACATGTTGCATCTTTCAACTCTTTTTACAAAAGTATTTCTTTTGGGTTCTCTTCCACAATGATCTGTCATTTTCCGTTTACCAGCCCTCACTGCCAGTTCCCAGAGTTTCTCGATGAAGCTGATCTGACCTCAGGGCTAAAATCAACAGGAATGATGCTTCCAAACCCTTGAACTTCTGCATCCAGTTTAAAATGCACCAAAGACCTTGTCATGTGGCTATTGTGCGCTGCAATGCTGCCTTTACTCAATCTGTGCCTTGACTTTACCAAAGCAGAGGTAGCAAGTGGCTGTTTAACGGTGATTTATCTCCTCTTTTATGTCTGTTAATTAGTCAGCCAAAACACTCAAAACAGAGAGATGTACTCCCAAAATATTTGTCCGTGGCACATTCTAAGTTTCTGATAGAGAAACTGCAAACTGAAAAGAAAACATTTACAACTATTCAATCTTGACAGTTGTCGGGCGGACCCAGAGATTCTATAGGTGGCACCGTAGCGACGTTCCCACAGTTACCCACATCCATTCTCTGACCAGGAGCACTTTTTTCCACCTCTGTCACATTGCCCGGTTCCATCTGTACCTCACACCAAAAGCAGCCAAAACCTTTGTCACTTCCTGGCTGGACTATTCTATTGCCCTCCTCGCTGATCGCCCCAGCGCTACAATATACAAAATACAACAAATTCAGAACTCCGCCACCCGGATCGTCACCCACACAAAACTCCATACCCCTATCACACCAGTCCTTGCTAGGCTCCACTGGCTCCCATTTACTAAACGGAGTGATTTTAAGATCCTCTCACTAATTTTTAAATTCCTTCATGCCCTCGCACCTCCTTGCCTATCCGATTTGCTTACACCCCCCCCCCCCTCCACTCGGCTGGCTCCGACTTCCTGTTCGGCCCTCGCCCCCTCCGCTCCATCATCAGTGGTCATGGCTTAAGCCACTACGGCCCAAAACTCTTGAACTCTATCCCTCAATCCCTCCGCCTTGACCCCTCCCTCCCCACTTTCAAATCCCGCCTAAAGATCTTCTTTTTTGATCGTGCTTATGATCACCTCCTCCCTTCCTCTCTCACTGGCTCAGGGTCAGACTCCGCCACCATCAGGCACTCCGGGACACTGCCCCACGTGAAAGGCACTATCTAAATGCAACTTGTTGCTGTTGTTAACATCCAGATTCAATATTTACAAATCCTTTGTGAATCCAGGTGTGATTGTTACAGTTTTGACCCCTACTGTGCCAATCAGATACGAAAATTAAAAACACAGTCGCTCTAAAAAAATGTGAGCACGTGAGAAAGCAAAGGAATTGTATGTCATACAATATGTTAGCACTGGTTCACAGGCCAATGAATCTGTTCTGCTGTTTCCTACAAAAGAGAGCCTGCTTTATAGCATTAGCAGAACATGCACTTCCTTTTACAGATATGGACATGCCTGGCATATTTCCCTTTTTATTTTAATTTTAGAACATTGAAGCAAGTGGAGCCCAGAGGATATCAGGCAGCTTTGAGGTTATCAGTGGAATCCAAAGGCAGAATTAAATTGATCGGTCCTGTGGGAAATTATTCAATCTGGTGTAAGCGGCGTTAAGTAGGCTTTCACATCAAAAAAATTTATTTCAAATGTAACTCTTTTGTTCCTAAAATAATTCAGAATGATTATATGGAGGTATTTTTGGCTTACTAAATCCTGTTCAGTTTCAATTAATCTTATTGATGTTGTGATACAATTTGAGGAGCTCGCAGTCTGACACAGTTATTGCCTATCATGGTACATTACAAAAGAACACCTTATAAAACATACTGATGTCTTTATTGCATCTGTGCTCCAGCTACGTGTGCCATTTAGTGCTTGGATAAAAGAAGTGTATCGAAGACTTCAAATTGGCTATGAATTTTTACAGCTTAAGGTATTGAGAAATTCTACATTTGGCTGTAAGAAACAGCTTCTCACTATCACACTATTAACCAAATCAAGTGTCATTCATGACTATTTTAAAATGTTAGCTATTTTGATGCACATCAAAAATAAATATAAACATGCTTTGGAATACATTTCAGATTTTGCAAATACTATTTTTGATCATAAATCTCACTCTTCACATGAAGTGTTAACACTTGCATAATTCTCATGATCTCTTAATGGATCAGCCTCTACAAGGGGCTTTGGTGTGCAGAAACTTCCCTCAGGGAATAAATATCTAGAAAGAGGGTTAGGAAACACATCTCGTTTTAATGGTGCAAAATAGCTTATGTTCGTCACAATTTCACTGCCATATGGAGCTTTGGCAATTGATGCTCCCAGCTTGTGGTAACATAACTATTCATAACTTCAAAGGGACTTCTTCCCTGTGGTCACTTCAGTACCCTTCACAACTCACACATCCCCACCTGTTGCTGCAAATTGCCAGATCCTGTGACCCAGGCATCTAATGGTCCCTGTTGTTTATTTAGATATATTAAAGTAGATTGGCTTCAGGAGATATTCTTTTTCTTTTTAACAGGGTGAGATATGGTTTTACATTTGTATTCATTTTTGAGTGGGGTATACAAGGTGAAGAGACATATGTTATTATGTGGAATCCTATAGCTCAATGGTTAGAGCACTCGTCTCACAAGCAAGAGACCTGGGTTCGATTCTCAGCAGGGCAAAACATTGGGCAAATTTCCTTACTCCATATGTCTCTGTTTACCTAGCAGTAAGTAGGAACCTGGTTGTTAGTCAATTGATGGATCGCTTTTCCAGTGGTAATAATTCCTTCAAAAAAAAGGTCACTCGATCCACGACTGTTTGTGGGACACTGCTGTGCGGAATCGGTTCCCAAATAATGGTAGTGGATGTCAGGAAATACGCTCAGAAATAAGGCAACCTTGCTCCTGTCATTTTACACAATTTTGTTTCTGTTTGACAGGGAGACAATACAAATAAAAGTATTGCTTCAGCTATGAACTCCTATATTTTAGCCCAGCTTTGTTTTCATTGAATCATAGAATTATACAGCACAGAAGGAGGCCATTTGGCCCATCGTGTCTGTGCCGGTCTGGTTCATGTCTGGCTGTAATTAAAACTCGAAAAATACTGCAATGTCCCAGTAAAATGAAAAACAATCGAGACTCTGTCATGTGAAAGTAAGAAGCATAATACTACCAAAGCTGTTTAGGATTTCAAAGGCATTGTGCTGTCTCACGGAAGGACACCGAATGGAGGCAGCATGGCTGCAGATATTGCTTAGAACGGGCTAAACTGTTGCCATAGTGACTTTGTTGGAGTGACATAACCTGAGTTTGAGCACTGAACTCTGCCTAATTAATAAAATGAAAAATGGAGTGCAGAAAATGCTATCTCCCAACACTGGCTTCTAAAGCACAATATTTGCAGATCGATTCATAAACAGCAAGTCCTGCTGGTAACCAGAAGTATATCAATCACGTCAACCCATGGGATCTCTGCTTCAACCCAATCTACCTCCAGAGCAGAGTCTCTGTGGATTGATGTAATGTGCTCCCAGTTACTTGTGAGAGTTGTTATTTGCAAATCTGCTTGTAATAGAAGACATTGTATTTTTATCTTGCTTTATATGTTGAAACATCGCAAAGCATTTTATTATTGTAATGCAAATAATTATTTTCTAAGAATTGAGCATTTTTGATCCCATTCTACACAATGGCGACGTTTCTGAACAGCAATTTATATTTAAAACCTGGTCTTTCTGTAGTTTACTTATAATAATAATAATAATAATAATAATAATATAATAATAATTCCTCCAAAACCAAAAACAATAATAAAAATTGGTCATTTTCAATCTATGACTGTTTGTGGGACATTGCTGTGCGCAATTGGCTGCCGCGTTCGCCCACAAATATACAGTCAATTCACTTTACAGTGTGTTCTGTGAAGCGCTTTGGGACGTCCTCCCGACGTGAAAAGCGCTATATCAAATGCAAGGATTATTATTATTATTATTATTATTATTATTTCCAATTTTTCCGGTTTTATTCTTACATGACACACACACCTCAAAAGTAAGAGTTCAGCCAGCAAATTTCCACAGATGCTGTCAACACCACAGCTCGGTCAACCATCTAGGGATAGTGGAGGAATATAGCCAGAAACTCCTGATATCACAAGCTTTGACAAATTGCTACTGTATTAACACTCAAATGTGCAAATCAAGTTTCTTTCCAGGGTGTAAATGCCTGTAATGTTTGTACCGAGCTTGAGCTGGTGGAATTTGAGAATAGTAGAGGCTATTTCAGGGGTGAAAATTGCAATATGTGACGTGCTAATAGCAAAACAACAATTTACACATACAGCAGCTTTCATGTTGGCAGAATGTCCCAAAGCGCATCACAACAGCATGAGTTGAGAGGAAGCTGGGAG
Organism: Callorhinchus milii; assembly: GCF_018977255.1. Taxonomy (NCBI): domain Eukaryota; kingdom Metazoa; phylum Chordata; class Chondrichthyes; order Chimaeriformes; family Callorhinchidae; genus Callorhinchus; species Callorhinchus milii. The sequence continues at coordinate 44,093,908 of NW_024704743.1, forward strand.
TATTGGACACAGGAAAGTGGCCAACGGCACAGTCAAAATGTCTTCAATCTTCAGACAGGATTTGAAAGCAGAGAGGCAGAGGGATTTTGGGAAAGAATTCCAGAGGGAAGGGGCAAAGTGTCTTGCCCACTCATAGTGAAGTGGAGCAGATGCGGGTAGGCGAGGAGGAGAAACAGACCAGAGTTGGTGGACTGGACCTTTTGAACTTGGTTTAACATCTCATCCAAAGGACAACAGTTCCAACAATACAGGACACCTGCCGGCACTGTATTGGAATATCAGTTTAGAATATGAGTCCTGACTTGGGGCCTGAACCCACAACCATCCGACTCAGAGGTGAGAGCACTACCAACTAAGCCAACTAAGCCAGGTTAACGCCATGAACTAACTAAGTAAAGTTTTAAGTGAGAGACTCAATTTTCAATCCCAGCCACAAGAAGTGATTTTTAACTTTGAAGCTTTATTCTGCAAAATATTTTGAAGTCAAAATCTGACAAAAAAGCAAAAGATCAGCAAAGAAGTATGAAATCAGGTCCCATTATTTCATACTTCTTTGCCTGACATGAGACTAAAAATATTATAAACGTAAACTTTTAAAGTTAAAAGCTTGTCCTTGTGACTGGGATTCGAAATGGGGTCTTACACTTAAAAATTAAAAACAATGATAGATGTTGTCCCAGTCTGTGAAGCCTGCAAGTCCCAAACCCACCATTAAACATAGCTTTAAAAGGACACAATTTTAATTGGAATTTCTCTACAGTTTCTTAATTATCGCCAACTGTAATTAAGGAATGTGTGGGGAAATATTCCACCTGGGTCTAGATTTACATTATGCAGGACTTTAGAGTGTCCAAAATTTGGCAAGTGCTTAAAAAACAGCTTTAATTTTGAAGCCTTTTTTCTGTAAGTTTCTTTTTAAAAATTATAGAAAATCAAAGTCAAGACTTAATTGAACTATTTGCTAAATTCTCGCGGCCCTAAAATGCAACATAAACAGTGTAAATCTCCAGCCAGGTCAAATTTCTCTGACATAATGTATTTAGGAACAATGTAATTTTGAGCCTATGCAAACATAAAGATTTCTTACAGATTGCTCTATGCACTTTTCATTGTCCCACCATTGTTTAATACATCAATCTCATAGTTTTGAGATTAACATAACGCTGTGTTTTCGGACAAACATATTGTGGATGGAGAAACCAAAACCTCAGGGTGTTTCCTATATGAATGAGTATATGACTGAAATCACAATTTCTTAAGCAATTGCCAAAACATGTCATGCAAATTGTGATGACACAAACGAGTAAACAAGTTCTGTTTTATTTATTATACTGGAAACTTGGGAGTTGAAAGTTCATTTGGGAATCCAGCCCCTTTGGAGAGACTTCTACCATTATGTTAAAGGCACTAAAACTTAAAGCTGACAACGTGAACTGTTGTGATGCAAGGTTTGGCTTAATGTTGAGAATATAGCTGTTACTGTTATGTTTGGCCTGTTCCTGTATCTCACAGACACTAATTTGCCAGTTGCTCTTCTTCTCGACCACAGTCTGCTTTTGATCACCCTCCACTGAAGTACCACACTCAATTCCGCAACACAAATCTTGTGCTCACTGCTGTTTAACTCCTTCAGCATCTTCTCCAAACTACAGGAAGTACTGTGATTAAAAGAGAAGTGTTCTTTACTGTTGGTAAAATCCAGGGCAGACAGTCTTCTCTGCCTGACTCCAGATTACAGAATTGAGTGAAATAGGTTTGGGCAGAGGCTCAATACAGTTTGTCAACACAGCTGAAAACTGCTTCAATTTCAACATGATTGGCACTAATCCTGCAATCTCACTAAGAGCCAGTATGGGGAAATTGTAAAGCACTCTCAGATGCAGTGAGAGGCAACGTTCTCACTTTCAGATTAGGCATATTGTCAAAGCAGTATAGAGGAAGCTTTGTATTGCACCCAGTCAATAAAATACCTTCCCTCAGTAAATCATTCTGTCATTAGACTTTAAACATGTGTATGTACGCAAACGCAGACATACTGAAATTCCACCTCATTTCAGTATGCCTAGAAGACAATTATAGAACCATAGAAATTTACAGAAAGTTGGGCTCTTCGTGGCTGTGCCAGCTCCCTCAAGAGTACTGTTTTTAATTGCCGTTTCCCTATAGCTGACTAATTTTAAGGTATTTTCCTAGTTTCCTCTTGAAGGCCATTATGGATACTGCCTCAACCAATGCTCCCGGCCGGGCATTCCATTCCACATTATAATTACTGTATGTGTGAAACATTATCTTCTAACTTCTCCATTTGCTCGTTCACTAACTATCTAATTGATGCCCTCTAGTTACTGACTCATGACCACTGGAAATAATTTCTGCTCATTGATTCTATCAAAACCCGTAATAATTTTAAAGACCTCTATCAACTCACTCCTCAACCTTCTTTGTTTCAATGAGGAATCCCAGTTCCTCCTGCCTCCACTCATAGGTCAAACCACTCATCCCTGCTATCATCCAAGTAAATCTCCTCTGCCCCACTCTATTGCTTTGACATCTTTCCTAAAGTGAGGTGACCAATACTGAACACAATGTTAACTAACAATTTATATAAGTTTAGCATTACTTCTTCGCTTTCAAATGATATACCCCTATTTATAAAACCTAAGATTCTATCAGCTTTTTTGACAGCTTTAAGGATTTATGTACATTAACCCCAAATCCCTTTGCTCTTCCAATCCTTTTAATATTTTACCACCCAACATAAACTTATTCACATTATTCTTCCTCCCAAAATGAATAGCCTCACATTTGTCCACAATAAATTGCATAAGAAATTTATTTTGCAAATTCTCTGTTAATTCAACTAATCTATGCCTCCCTGAAGAATCCCTTATACCAGAATCCTTGGGCAAGTTATTATTAATAATAATAATTATTATTATTATAATTTGATATCTCAAGCCACGATTGTTTGTGGGACACTGCTGTGCGCAATTGGCTGCCGCATTTCACCCACAAAATATAGTCAGTTCACTTTACAGTATATTCTGTGAAGCGCTTTAGAAGACATGGAAAGCACTCTATCAAATACAAGGATTATTATTATTATTATTATATAAATGGAGAAAAGCAGTGGTCCTAATACTGACCCCTGGGGGACACCACTATTTACATCTCCCTATTGCAAATAATAACCCTGTCCTCCCACATTCTGTTTCCTATCCTTTACCCAAATTGCTACCCATGCTGCTATCGTTCTGTTAATACCATGCTTCCGAATGTCTTATAATTTAAGACATTGTACAGACTTGTGGAAATACAAAATAGGACTTTAATCTGCAATAGTTTTTTCACTATTCTTAAAAATAACTATTTGCCAAATTAAGATTTAAAGACAAAATGGCTTTGGAGGCTAAGATTAGGTGAAATTTGGAGGCTAATAATAATAATCCTTGCATTTGATATAGCACTTAATCACTTTGTTGAGACATCTCAAAGTATTTCACAGAAAATATTATAAAGTGGATTGATTGTATATTTTGTGGGCTGCCAATTGCACACAGTCATGGATTGAGTGACCAATTGTTTGAGGTGAGGGATTATGACCTCCGGAAAGCAATCTGTCAATCAACTAACAAGGAGTTCCGATTTATTGCTAGATAAATAGAGACATGTGCATAAGGTTTCACCCTGCTCAGGAATTGGAAAATTAGCTGGAAAATGTGACTGAGCAGCCAGACAAAGGATAAATTACTTTTCAGATCTAATAAAATACAAAACAAGCATGTAGTGTTTATTCCTGCATCCTCAGTCTATTGTTGCCTTATCTTTCCTTCTTTGCTGCTCCTAATTTGGTACAACTGGTATAGGCTCTCTACCCCCCGAGCTACTTCTCATTTACCCCACAGTGGCAACCACTTTGTGGAGTCCTGTAGCTCAGTGGTTAGAGCACTCGCTTTGCAAGCGAGAGACCTGAGTTCAATTCCAGGCAGGTCAGGGCGAAACCTTGGGCAAGTTTCCTTACTCCACACGCCTAATAATAATCCCTCCAAAACCAAAAACAATAATAAATTGGTCATTTTCAATCTACGACTGTTTGTGGGACATTGCTGTGCGCAATTGGCTGCCGCGTTCGCCCACAAATATACAGTCAATTCACTTTACAGTGTGTTCTGTGAAGCGCTTTGGGACATCCTCCCGACGTGAAAAGCGCTATATCAAATGCAAGGATTATTATTATAACTGTTTTGAAGATTAGTCTGGATTAAACTCATCAGTCAACTGACTCTGTATCCCCAACCAATCAACTTCAAGTTCCTCACCTTCATCACTAAATCCTTTTGTGTGCCAGCACCTCCCTATCTCTGTGATCTTCTCCTATCCAATTCCTCTGCTTACCTTTTCTGCTTGTGGCCTGCCACCCACTACCTACTTCCTCTGAGCCACCATCAGCAACTCTGGCCTAAACCACTGCAACTCCCACCCTCTATCCTGTCTCGCCCCCTCTATCTTTAAGATCCCATCCTAAAATTTACCTCTTGAGGCATACATATGTTTATCCCTCATTCCCCCTCCTCCTCTCTCATCTCTTTTGCTCAGCATCCCGCCCCATCATTGTGAAACACTCAGAGATGTTATCCTCGGCGAAGGCCATTAGGTAAATGCAGTTTTTTTGCTGTTAATTCATTCAATTAAGTTCAAAGTCGTGTTTTTTTAGAGAGTGTAAAAATGAATTAAGAGATTAATCATTTCCAAGATAATCAAATGTTGAGTGAGTTAAATCCTTTCCCCACTGAACATAAATAAACCTATTAAACCAATAAATTCAAAGAATGGCTATAAAAATAGAAACCATATTACTAGATTTGGGCTCATTCTGGTCAATGGAGATTAGTTTTCTTTAGTATGTTTGACAAAGTATCTTAAAATAAATTACAAGTAATAAATGAATTATTATTTTCATGTATCAAATTATTGGTCAGCCTGGCTCAAGTTGGTAGCGCTATTGCCTCTGAGTCAGAAACTTTTGGGTTCAAGCTCCACGTTGGGACTTTGATGTGGCCAAAGGCACAGTCAAAGAGGAAGGTCTTGAAATGGTCCTTGAAGGAGGCAAGAGAGAGAGCAAGGCAAAGGGATTCAGGGATGGAGTTCCAGAGGATGGAAGCAGAAAAGCTGAAGGCTCAATGAAAGGCCAAATACCAAATACCAGGTTTATTATTCTTCACTCCTCTGCTGCCTCTGCTGCTATTGTTGATGGACATTGGTGAATTGTAATTATATTATTAAGGGAGAAGGGAATAGAAGGGTATGGAACAGGAGATTAGGAGGGTGGAGGCTCATTTGGAATATAAACATGGCCAGGGACTGCTTCGGCCAAATGGTCTGTTTCAGCGCTGTGTGGTTTATGTGGAACAAAACTGAATGAAACATAAGTTACATCCTTCGATTCTCCAAAATATCTACCACAAAATGATAGCTTATTCATTCAGATTTATTTGAAAGAAAAGATGCATTTTTGTTTTTATTTATTTTTAAATGATCCAATTCCATTGCGATACACAGAATGAATAGCATCACAATATTGCTTCAGATAAAGAGAGTGAGAGTTTTCATAGCAAACTCAACATATAATGAATGAATGGATGGATCTCTGAAATTCTCTTACTGCCCACCACGCTCAGGTCCTGGTCCTCAACTGTTCAGCATCGTGGGACGTTCTCCCAACATGAAAAGCGCTTTACGAATGTAATTTTGTTGTTGTTATTAAAATCTAAAACAAATTTCATCTTATTACAATCATAATCCTTTATAAATATTTTGAAATGATTTATATCTGCAATTTAGCATCAGTATTAAAAGAAACAGTACTCCAATATGAATGAGTAGTTAATTGTCATGCAGAAATATATGGAATTCACTACCCCAGAAGGCTGCAGATGCTCAGTCCTTGAACATCTTCAAGGCTGAGACTGATAGATTTTTTTAAAAAAGGGAGGGATTAGGGGATATGGGGATAGGGCAGGTAATTAGATTCAGGTCTGAAGATCAGCCATGATCTTACTGAATGGCGGGGCAGGCTCGAGGGGCCGAATGGCCTACTCCTGCTCCTAATTATTATGTTCTTATGTTCTTATATATGAAAATGTCATATTGTCACTATTGTATTCCTTACAAGGCAATACTGTTATTACAGACCCCGGTTTAGTGCTGCTTTGCTTTTCGCACGGGTTAACTGTGGTTATACTGGAGCACAGCCCTCCCAACTTCTGGCACTGACTCACTGGCTTCTCGCATTAAACATGGCCTGAAGGAAGAGACATCAGTGATGACTTGGAAGATAGCCATTTATTTACGCTTTGTTTTAATAGGGTTGTGAGTTTATTGTCTCACAATATCATATTCCCACAGAGTCAACCAATTTTCTTTTATACAGACAGAACCAGGCACAGAATGTTACTTTTAGCAATTGTCATGGTTTCCTGGGACCAAGAATTGTTAGTAACACCTAGTTACAACATAACTTATTATGTTGGCTCAGCTAATCACAGTGTGCAAGTAAAGAACACACCAACAACAACAAAATGATATTTATATAGCGCATTTCATGTCGGGAGGATGTCTCAAGGCGCTGGACAGTCAGAGTTACGGACCCGAGCTGAGGGTCAGGGTGGGGGAGGGGGGTGGGCAGGGGGGAAGCAGGGAGATCGAAAGCACGGTCGAAGAGGTGGGTCTTGAAGGAGAGACTGCGGGATGGAGTTCCAGAGGGTGGGTGGCCCCCCCACCGATAGTGGGGAAGGCCCATCCGCCGATAGTGGGGCGAGCAAGGCGGGGGACGTGAAGCAGGCCAGAAGGGATTGATTTCAAGATCCTCTCATTCATCTACAAATCCCTTCACGCACTGGCACTTCTCTACCTTTCTGACCTGCTTACTCTCACTCCACTATCTGCTGCCTCTACTCAACTGGCTCTGGCCTCCTGCTTGTCACTTGTCCCCTCCACTCCACCATTGGCAGCCGTGCTTTCAGCCACTACTCCCCAAAGCTTTGAAACTCTCCCCCATGTCTGATCTTAGATACTGAAAGTTCAATTCAGTCCTATCTCGTGCGCACTCACCAGCTGCACACCCATATATTTAATAATCAGAGGCTTTCTTAACCCTGGCTATGCCAAGTGTCAATTATGCTTAAATTGTGTCCAGGTAACGCAGCACAAAGCAGGAATTGAGCTTGTTGCTCTTGAGTCCTTTTGAATGACTTATCGCCACTCCAATTACTGCATTCACACATGAACCATCGAGGGAGCGAGTAGGTTTACCCTCTTATTATGTTGGTGTCGGTGGAAAGAAGCTGTTACTGTTCCTTCCTCACACTTTCTCCAGCTTTAGGGATTCTGGAAAGTGACAGAAATTTGTATGTATGATTGGGCCGTGCTTACGTCCTGATTTCCTTTGTTTTGGGACCCGGACAGACCTCCAACTTATTTTCTGATGCAATGGGCATGGTGGGTTGAAAGAAAATGAATTAATCAGACAAGCAGCAGGTAAACAACACACTGCAATATCTGCTCTGCCCAGAGTACCAGAGCTTCTCATAACTCACCAGCATAACAGGGATCTCACACAAGCTTACACATCTCTAGTAATAGTCTTAATGTACAGAGCTGCCCTCTAATTAGAGCATGCAATGTTATTTTGGTTAAATGTAGTTATCATAGGCCTTCTGCACCACTCCATTTAAAACAATCCTCAACAGGTGAACTGCACTCAGATAGTGACAGAGAGAGAAGATGGGAAGGAGGAAAGGAAAATAGGGATTGGAAATCTCTATAAATACAACAAGTTAGCACCAGTCTCAGCCTGTTCTTGTTTGGGAGGCAAGCGACGGAGCAAGCTAAAGGGACTGTAGGATGGAGTTCCAAAGGGTAGGGCAGAGAGGCCCAACCGTGAATGGAGAGGTGGGCTGGGTGGGGGATGTGGAGCAGGCCGGAGACTGCTGAATGGAGGGAACGGACAGGTAGATTTTCAAGTGGATGACAGGACCATTTGACAGGTCAGCAAAATGTTCAGTTAATTAGCAGTAAAACAATATGCCATTGAAGGCTTCAGTAAATATGAGGTGATATCTGGAAGGCAGAGCAATGAACCAGGTTAAAGTACTTTGGGATATCTTCCTGATGTGAAAGATACTACAGTATATAAATACAATTAATTGTTATTATTGTGCAAGGCAACAGTGTATACGTATAAATTGTACTGTGTATTGTTAAAACCAGAAAAAGAAATCAAAAGTAAACCAGTCTCCAAACAATGGTTTTATAATGGATACACAATTCCTCCACAGTTTCCAGAAGAAATTAAATGTCTGATTGGGCTCTGACAGGTAAACAAGCTCACTTTCCATCCCATATATAGGCCCCATTATTTTATCTACTCAGAAGATCAAGAAACAAAAGTGGACATTTGTTGAGATCCATCATGAACTGCTCTGGAAGATTTATGAACCATTTAGTGATATTACACAGTGAAAGTCTAATGATACTAGCAGCATAGGATGCTTGTCTAACTGAGCAATTGTATCAACATTATTTTGCCCAAGATTAAACAGAAGATGAGGTTTTGTGGTTGTTAATGCCCAGGGTGCACTCTGGTGAAAGAAAAGAAATAGCTTAAATGTTAGCCAGCAGCAAAATTATTACCTTGTGACAAAAGGCAGCTTAGCAGTTCTCCCCAGAGATCAATGCTGGTTCTGTAATGGAAATCATAGCCCAGTTTCTGGAGCCTGGACTCTTGACTTTACAAAAAGAGGAGGTTAAAATTGTCATATTCCTAAATGCATTTTATTCTTTAATTATCACTGGGGATAATTAAGGAATGAATTAGCAGCTGGAAACTGTCTTTAACACAATTGGCATTAAACACTCACTAGACTGCATTTCTTCTTTGAACTTCCTTCAGCCCATTTGGCCGTACCTTATCGCATCTTCGAGACGTCTCAAAGCGCTTCACAGAATATACTGTAAAGTAAATTGACTGTATATTTTGTGGACAAAACGCAGCAGCCAATTGGGCACAGCAGCCTCCCACAAACAGTCATGGATTAAGTGCACAACCTTTTTTTGATTTTGGAAGGGATCAATACCCTGGGAAAGCAATCCACCAATTGACTAAGAATCAGGTTCCTACTTAATGCTTGGTAAACAGAGGTGTGAGAAGTAACAAAATATGCCCAACGTTTCGCGCTGCCGGGAATCAAACCGTGGTCCTCTCACTTGCAAGGCAAGTGATCTAACCACAAAACTATAGGACTGCAGAGGACTTAATCATTGTTAAGCTAGTACAGGGAAACTCTTCTAAAATGTGATTGTTTAGCTACAGCGCTCTGACATGTTGCCCCGCGTGAAAGGCAGTATATAAATGGCATTATATAAATGCAAATGGTTGTTGTTGCCAGAAACCGGCTTGTCAGCACTGGAAGACAGGTAATCAGTGCCAGAAAGCCAAGTGTATCATGTTTTCAGTTATCCCAGGGCCACAGTAGACCTAAGCAAATCAGCATTCAGCTGAATTGCATTCTACTGAGTTGCCATTTAGTTGGCAAAGATGTGGGAGATCGGCATTCTTCCTAGTCTTATTAAAGATTTTTCCAATGCAATTGGCTGCTCATTTCCTTGTCTTTCTTCCTTCCATAACAATCACTGCACGTCATTCCAGAATTTATATCAAAACTTTCAAGCCTCACTACAACACGTAGGCCATGACCAGAGTTTGCCCATTTTAAAGGAGAATTTGAAAACTGAAAGGTGTGTGTGCGAGGATGGGAAGAGGGATGTTTTCCTTCTTCAGGTTTATGAATTTGACATATATATTTAGTTCATATAACTCAAGGCTATCTGACAACAATTGTTGATGCTTGTTGGATTTCTTTCCCATTAGTTTCTGACATCTACTTTTACAATAACATGAAAGGCCAATTCCCTGGGATATAAATTACAGATGTAAATCTGAAGAACGGCCAACATGCAATTTTCTAAGTGGAGGTAGATGGTTCCCAGGCATCACAGTTCTACTTTCGTCACTTTTATAGTTGAGGACAATTTTAATATGACTTCACTGTAAAGTACAACCTTATTGCTTTGGTTAAGTTTAGTTTTTAAAAGTATTAGTTTTTAAACCAATCTTTGGTTTCCCTCAGTAGCGATCAGCTAAACAGATGCTTAACACAAGCATTTTATGTGTCCCTACAAGTTTTGAACCATACAACACCATTCAGCACAAACTTTGCAATATAAGCAAATATTTATAACATGTCTCAAACAATTTTGTGATTGTGTTGAGTTTGATACAAGTCTTCTATGGTGGGTCTCCAAAGGCCGCTGAACCCTGGTCCATGTCTTTGTCACCTCTCTGCTGGACTATTCAAACTCCCTCCTCACCGGATTCCCCTCCACTACCATTTATAAAATCCAGGTCATACAAAACTCTGCCGCCCGCATTCTCACCCGCACCAAACTCCGCTCCCCAATCACCCCAGTCCTTGCCAGTCTGCACTGGCTGCCTGTGCCAGAGAGGATCAACTTCAAGATCCTCACCCTTTTCTTCAAATCCCTCCACTCCTTTGCACCCCCCTACCTCTCTGACCTCCTCTCTCCTCACAGCAGTGCTCATTGCCTTTGCTCCACCAGGTCTGGCCTCCTCCTTGTCCCCCGAATCCTCCGCTGCACCCTCGGCGGCCGTGCCTTCAGCCACTATGCCCCGAGGCTCTGGAACTCCCTTCCTCACTCCCTTCGCCTCGTCCCCTCTCTTTCTATTTTCAGGTCTCTGTGGAAGACTTTACTTTTCTACTGCGCCTTTGGTCACCTTGCTCCCCCTCCCCCACGCTCGGCCCCGGGATCCGTTACTGTGAAGCGCTCTGAGACGCCATCCGGCATGGAGGGTGCTATATAAATCCAAGTTGTTGTTGGAGTTGCATTCCCATAGCTTAGTTAAAAGCTGATTAGAATTGCAATTTTTCAATTGGATTTAAAAGGTTGAGTAACATGGTAATATTAATTCGTATACTATCAAGGTTGAGTAATATTTGCTGAGAAAGTTGGGGAGTGTTCAAAATATTGAAGGTTAATGTCAAAGTAAATAAGGAAACACTCTTCACTGCAGAATGCTTCACTCTTGAGGAATCTAATACAAGAGGACATAACTCTAAAATTTCAGATGAGAAGTCCTAAAAAAAATTCTTTACCCAAAGATTTGTGAGATATGAAACAGACTGTCTCAGGACACAGGTCAATTGAGGCGTTATGTGAAAGATATTCACATAACTCAGAAACTAAGGGTATTAAAGTACAGTATATGGAAAAAAAAGCAACAGGATTCACAAAGAATTATTATTTATTAAATTATTTATTATTTATAAAACAAAACAATAATAAATTGGTCATTTTCAATCCATGACTGTTTGTAGGACACTGCTGTGTGCAATTGGCTGCCGCATTTCGCTCACAAAATATACAGTCAATTCACTTTACAGCATATTCTGTGAAGCGCTTTGCGACATCTAGAAGACGTGAAAAGAGCTATATCAAATGCAAGGATTAATATTATTATTATTCAATAAATATTAAATTCTGCCATTAACAATGCATATGTATATCTATATATCAGTGTTAGAAAAGGTTGATTTTAATAGTTTGTAAGAAGAGCAATAGAAGAATTAATAGTGAATATATATATATGCATATCAATACCCATATATGCATGGCGGTAGGAAACAGAGGTTCTGAAAGGCCAACAGTCAGTCAGTCAGTTGTGAAGGGTCCAAGAAATCTGCATTCCTTGAGGGGACCTGAGTAAAGCTGCTCAGTATTCTGTGAACATATGTTTCTACCAGACAGAGACAGGCTCCGGCCTTGGAAGGGAGAAGCAAGATGTCCTGTGTTGAAGAATAATGAGCTGCTTTGTCTCAAAAGGGTCTGCTCATCTAGAAGATATGGGTACAAGGATGAGCAAGGGTCGAGTACTTTGGGTACTCGTTAAGATGCTTGACTGGAGAAGAAGGGGGGGAAGATCCCAAGGTGGAAAAAGTATAAGCACCCTGACTTTAGGCAAGTAAGGCAGCAGATCCAGCCAGACAAAGAGGGCAGCCGAACCATCGGAGAGAAGGTGTGCTGAAACCATCGCAACTGACTGACTGCTCCAAAACTAGTAGTATAAGTTCCATTACTTGTAGTGGCCGTATTATTTACTAGTTTTGTATGTGTTACCTTGATTAATAAATCTCTATTACACCTTAATTGGATTGTCGGGTCATTATTTGAACCTCGGGATCGGAAATCCCAACATCAGGAACTTGGAAGTGTGTCATATTGCATTGGAGCACAGTTTCTGTTGATCATTATGACTTACTTGGTCCTCACTCAGAAAACCCTCCATGGCCTTGCCCCCCCATCTACCTCTGCAACCTCCTAACTCGCTACCAACCTGCCCGCTCCCACCGCTCAGCAGGCTCCAGCCTGCTTCACGCCCACTGGTGGGCGGGCCTTCAGCCACTCTGCCCCCACCCTCTGGAATTCCATCCCGCAGTACCTCTGTCTGCCCCCTCCCATGCCCCCTTCAAGACCCATCTCAAGACCCTCCTCTTCGATCGTGCCTTCAATTACCCTCCCCCCCCCCCCAACCCCTCCCCCCGCCTGCCCTCCACCCTCTCCGATTCCGACCCCCAGCTCGGGTCAGTAACATTGATTGTCCAGCACCTTAAGACGTGAAAGGCGGTACACAAATTTAATTTTATTGTTGTTGTCACATTTATGGAATCCTTTACCTTAGTGTTTAGAGCATTCGCCTTGCAAACAAGAGGACCTGTATTTGATTCCCAGTCGGGGTGAAACATTGGGCAAGTTTCCTTACTCCAAATGCTTCTGTTTAACAAGCAGTAAGTAGGAACCCAGCTGTAAGTCGATTGGCAATCGCTTTTCTGAGGGTAATAATCCCTTAATTTTTTAAAAAAATACAAAACAATTTGGTCATTTAATACACAAATGTTTGTGGGACACTGCTCTGCACAATTGGCTGCTGCATTTCGCCCACAAAATATACAGACAATTTACTTTACAGTATATTCTGTGAAGCCCTTTGAGACGTCTCAAAGATGTGATAAGGCGTTATATAAATGCAAAGTTTATTATCATTAATTAAACTCTGCTCCCTCACATGGAATGTGTTAGACTGAGTCAAGCTTTCACTATGCTAAACACATTAAGTGGAATTTTAATGTAATACTTTGACCTAGTTTGGATTTGATAGCTGTGTTTGCAGCGGTTTGTAGAAACATAGAAACGTAAAAAAGAAGTGGGCCATTCAGCCTCTCAAGCCTGTTCTGCCATTCTATAAAATCATGGCTGATCTGTACGTCAACTCCAGTTATCCGCCCTTGCCCCGTATCCTTTATTACCCTGACCTAACAAATGTCTATCCACTTCAGTCTTGAAGATGTGAATGGATCCAGAATCCACAGCCTTTTGGGGGAGAGAATTCCAGATTTCCACTATCCTTTGGGTGAAAAACTGTCTCTTAATTTCACTCTTAAATGGCCAGGCTCTAATTTAAAGATTATGCCCCTTGTTCTGGATTCCCCCACCCGAGAAAATAGTTTCTCTGTATCTACCCAATCAAATCCCTTTATTATTTTAAAAACCTCAATCAGATCACCCGTCAACCTTCTAATCTCAAGGGAATAGAGACCAAGATTATGCAAACTGTCCTCATAATATAAACCGTTTAGCCCTAAGCGCAAATTTTGTAATAGTTTCATGCAAAATTGTTTTAATATTACAACCAGATTTTTTTTACACAAGCAGGACAAAATATAATGTAAACTGAGAATCGGCCTGGCTCAGTTACTCTTGTTTTTGGTTTGGAAGGTTGTGGTTTCAAGCTCCTTGTGGAGCCTTTGAGTTCCACTTTAGGCTGTCGCTCCGGTGCAGTGCTGGATTGCATTGCTGGAGGTACTGTCCTCTCAATGAGACATTAAGCTAAGGTCCCATCTGCCTATTCAGGTCGACGTTAAAAATCCCAAGACAATATTCAAAAAGAGGAGTTTTGCCCAGTGTCCTGGCCAACAATCCCCAAATAAACACCGCTATCATTCGCTTCAGGCAGTTTGTTGGATATTGTCATGTGCAAATTGGCTCCTGGATTTGCTCACAAATACACAGTCACTACATTTCACTGAAACTTAGTGAAGCACTTTGAAGAATTCTTGATGTTATATAGCAAATGCAATGATTATTATTCTTGTGTTTGCATTTGGGGTTCACTCCAAAGTATATTGAAGAGTAATCTGAACCCATGAATCTAAGAAACCTAAACACAGTTTGCTAATGATGTCAGCTGGTGCAGACAGGTCCCTAGACTTGACATCATAATAATGTCCCTCCAAAAAAAACAATAATAAATTGGTCATTCTCAATCCACAACTATTTGTGGGTCACTGCTGTGCAATTGGCTACCGCGTTCCGCCCACAAATATACAGTCAATTCACTTTATAGCATATTCTGTGAAGCACTTTGAGACGTCGAGAAGATGTGAAAAGCGCTATATCAAATGCAAGGATTATTATTATTATTATCATATGAGGCTCTTACAGACCCCTCCTTCCAGCTTTATATAGTATAAGAGAGCCATGCTTTCTTCAGCTGGTAACAGGAAACCCAAGGTCAAAGCACTGTCCTAATCTTGTATAATTATGCAAGAAAATATAGCCTAAAAAATAAGATTGTCAGGAAATATTTAAGGCAAATGACACAATCTTGTGGTTTCTGTGATCTACTCTGATTTTCAAACCATTTCAGCCTGCTATCCAGTGTCTGTGATATGCCTGATCTGAAAAGCATTTTATAGATACCACACGTCACGGCATTTGGAATCCAACCAACTTCTGCACAGTGCATTGACAGGGAAAATACACATTTCATTTTGTCCTCCTCAGTTTCCATGTAGAAGCAGTAGGTCACAGGATGAAGGGGGAGGCAGAGTTTGAATGATTTCAGAAGCTGTACCTTCATATATTTTTAAGAATAATGTGTGGGATCAGGTCAACTGTACTCAACAGGTAATGGTCTGGCTGACAAGAATCTGATACCCCTGCAGCTCAGGCAAATGAGATCTTCAATAACTTCACCGACAAGAGCAGTAATTCGGTGAGGGTTTCACAATTAGTAAATAAGGCTGATGTTTAGAATTTTCTTTTTAGAATTTGTAAGTGTACTCTCTGAGCCTCATTCAATCAGCAACAATTAGAATTAAATTCATAGAATGTTCACAGCACAATAGGGAATTTCTCTCTATCCCCTGATCAATAATCCCCCAAATAAAATTGGTCATTCATTTCATGGTTGTCTGTGAGACAATGCTTTGCACAAATGGGCCACCATGTTCACCTATAAATACATAGTCAATCCACTTCACAGTGAATCCTGCGGGAAGCTCCTGACGTAAGAGGCAATGTACCAAAAACGAGGATTGTTATGCATTAAAATACATCAGAATACACAGTACAGAAACAGGCCATTCTGCTCAACTGGTCTATGCTGGTGTTTATGCTCCACATGAGCCTCCTCATTCTCTTCCTCAACTAAACCCTAAAGCATAACCTTCCAGTAGCCTTATACTATTATTAGTAATATTTGCCCCATTGTGTCTGTACTGCAGCTAACTTCCCAATGAGATCTATCCACTCTAAATCCATTGTCCTGCTCTTTCCCTGTACCCTTTAATATTATTTTACCTGAAATATTTATCCAATTCCCATTTAAACACTTTTATGGACTTGGCTTCAACAGAGTTTTGTGTTGAAGCATTCTTATTTTAACACCCCACTGGGCAAAAATATTGGACCAGTCTCCCCCTTTTCCTTCAGATGTCAATTAATTAGTACCTTCTTATTACTCACTCTCTGGTCAGTAAAAATATCCTTTCTTTATCTACCTTATGAAAACCATTACATCATCCATACGTTTGAAAATGTTTTTGATATTAGATTAGATTCTCGTCTCTCTACCCCCTTTTATCCTTCTTCAAAGGGCAACTTTACAAGCCTCTTGACAGGAATAATCTCCCATCCCTGCTATCATCCTCTCTCTTGATACGATGGGATGAAAAGTGCAATGTTTAAAATGTTTAACAGTTTCAAAGTGATATCACATAAATTTGTTTTTAAATATCACAAATTTTACATGTTACAGTATAAAAAAGTATTGATAATTGCAATCAATTAAGTACTGTACGAGAGCTTCGTTCTTGATGTTTTTTCAACACTTTACATTTTATCTTGCAAACATTAGTGACGGGCAATAAAAGACACAAATACAAACAACAACAACAACTTGCATTTATATAGCACCCCTCATGCAGGGTAGCGTCCCAAAGAGCTTGAGTGTCCTCAGATTCTCTTATAGTGTGACAGAATAACTGGAAAAACATTCCGAAGCAGAGGTGGTTAACCTTAGACTCCTAAAATATTAAAATATGACTGTGTACAGAATTAACCACAACGGATAAAGGGAGCATTATAACAATTTACATTCCTTCCAGTAAGCAAGTTGCTCTGCACAGTCAATATAAAAGTATTATAGTATCTTGATCTATTGACTCTTCAGGACAACAACCACATTACGTTTATATAGTACCTTTCACGTCAGAAGGACGTCCATACGCGCTGACTAAATTAAAACCAGGGGGGAAAATTATACTAATGGTTTATTTTCAGAGAATGTTATAAATAGATAAATCTTAGATGTGTTATTAGACATCTGGCAGGTCTTTGGAAATTCCCATCTCACAGCTCATGGATTGTGGCACTGAAAATCACAGTAATATTACATTAAAAAGTCACTACACTTGACAGTAGTTACTTGTGAAGTAAGTTTTGGTATGTTTCAGTGTGATATAGAAATACAAGACTGAATGTTTAAGCTTATTTTATTAATGAACTAATGAGGTCAAAGTATAGTATACCTAAAGGCATTTCTGCTCCAATATGTAAGGAAGCGAATGCATTTAGAATCATCCAATTCTGACCGCCAGAACCCTAACATATTAGAACAAATACTGAACACAACTGAAAATGAAAATAAAAATAAAACGTTTTAGAAATTCTTGTCTCATCATTCATTGTTTTCCTTCTGCAGTATATTCTCTTTTTTTCCTTTCTTAACTTTATCTTTTGCTATTTTCTACCTGTTTTGAACTTTTTACTAACTTTTTCTGACTTTGAAAGGCCCCCCCTGTATATTTTTGCTGTTTCCCTACTTCATCTGACATTTTGAAAATGAGAGTACCTTTATTTACATTGGCTGACAACCAGTTTATAGGCTGTGTTTACATTACAGTGAACAGCTGAAGGATTGAAGATTAATAAATTCCATACAAGAGGCAAGCAGATCAATCTTTGATGCAAAAGTCATTTACAGCCAGCACGTGGAGTCATGAACAAGTTAATTTATTGGCAACTCATGCCAATGGGAATACTGTGCACAACATTCTAATACCAAAGAGGTAGTGATAAATTTATACAAAACTTGGAATACTGGAATACCGTGTGCAATTCTGGTCATCATATTATAGGAAGGATATTGTAGCAATGGAGAGAGTCTGAAGTAGATTAGATTTAGATTAAGATGCTGCCAGTGATCAGAAGATATAACCGTCAAGAAAGATTGGACAGGTTAGAGCTTATTCTCTGGAGATGAGCTGTTTGAGAGGAGACTTAATAGAGGTGTTTAAATTAATGTGAGGGTTCAATAAAGTGGAGATAAATAGGTTGTTTCCATTTGTTAGTGAGTCCATAATAACAAGTCATAAATATATGATAGCCAGGAGTAAATCTAAGAGAATTTAAAAGGAACGTCTTTACAGAGGGTGGTGAGAATGTGAAACTCAACACTGGAAGCTAAGATTGAAGGAGAAAGCATCAATGCATTTAAGAGGAAACTCAATGCATATATGAGGGAGATGGAAAGAGAGGGGAGAGGGAGAGAGGATTAGGACAGGTTGAGGCTGATTTAAATATAACAGGACTAGTTGGGCGAAACTTCCTGTTTCAGTTCTAAGTAAGAAAATGCCAGTTAAATCATAGTAAAACCTCTCACATATGTGGTTCCTCCTTTCTTTCTTTTAATTTTAATTCCTTCCCCTCTATATCTAAATTTCTCCTTCTCCTGTGAAGAGTCGCTGGACCTCTGTTTAGTGTACCACAACATATTGTCTCACAACGGGGCAAAGCTCTACAATAATTTCAATTATTCTGCCTTTTACTAGGCATTTAAAAGGAAACCTGATGCATACATGAGGGAGATGGGATTAGAGGGTTGAGGGTATTAAGACAGGTTCAGGCTCATGTAAAACATTAACAACAACAAATTACATTTGTATAGCTTCTTTCACATTGGGAGGGCATCCCAACACTGAACAGTTAGGGATTTGGACCTATCACAACCTTTCACATTCATGGATTCTCCATCTTTCAATAATTTCAATTATTCTGTGTCAAGGTAGCCATGGTCAAAAGTATCAGACAGGAACTAAAAATATAAGCAAATGTTTGTTTTGGACAAATTAGAACCTGAAGTTGACATTGCCCATAATCAAATCAGAATATTCTGCTCAAGCCACGCAGAAAAGCTAATGCTGTCCTCAAAGTTAATGATAGGCACTTAAACCCTGGAAATTCAATGAGTCATGTTCACTCTTACAATTATTGACTGTGCAAATGAATGAGCCGCAAGAATGAAATAGCAGGGATTATAGTGAAGGTTTTAGCATGTGGCGAGTACTCTCATGAGCTTTGTTCAAGAAATGTGGTAAAAGTGAGAGCATCTAAACAGGAAAAAGTAGTGTAATGAATGCCAAGTCCCATAGTAACCATTCTCCAGTGTATATTGCAAGTGTTCCCTGAGTGCTCCAGACAACAAAATCATTGCTTGAGAAAATTAAATGTAATGACATGAACTGATGCTCAGTCCTGAAATGTGCACAAGATCAACTGATATAAGTAGGCAATATAACTCCAATCTGTCTCTCAACAGTCAGTATAACTTCCTTGGTGGATGATGTTTGTTGTGTTTGTGCCATCTTGAGTTGTAGTTAAACAGCCAATAAATCATTTCAAAACCAATATAGGGCCTTAATAATAACTTTGGAATAAGATTAGAATGATAAAGAAAGGAAACAAGCCATTCAGCCCAAACAGTTCATGCTGGTGTTTAAACTCTACAGTGTACAGGTGTAAGTGACACTGGTAAGCGTGCTGTTGGTTCACATGAGGACCAGCACAGCAACGTTTGTATTCGCTGTTCATCACTGCAACCAATTTAAAGAGCACTTCACCTGATAAAGATACCTCAAATTAATTCTAAAAGTTACCAAGTTTAGTGGTTTAAACCAGGGATGGCCAACTTGCTCTCCGCAGGCCACATGCAGGCCCGTTCTGCTTGCATAGACTAGTCACATGGGCTGCAATTTGGCCATCCCTAGTTTAAATAATGTCTCTGCAACATCGCCAACCTCTGCCATCTTGTCATCCCCAAAGCAGTCAAAACCCTCATCCACACATTTTTCACCTCCAAACTCAATGGCTTGATGACCCACCTTTAGAACCTCCCTTCCCCCCCCCCCACCCCTTCACCTACAACACCACCAACAAAATTACAGTTACTGAACCGTCGGGGATCAGGACCTGAGCGTGAAGAGGGGGGCAGGGATGGGAGGAGGGAGGGCAGAGAAGTAGGAGGACAGCTGAAGTGTCAACTATATCTAAAGTGACAAGACACCTAAAAACAAAGATCCCTAAGCCTAACCCTTATTATGGGTAGAGTAGCCTGTTATATGATCCCAACTCTGTTTCATGTTCTTTATGAAAATGCTGCTAGTTACCTCTTCACTTGTAATCCCAGTCAGATTCTGATAAAAGTGACTGGTTTGTTTAATGAGGCACGTCTTGATCACAGTGATCTGAGGCTGGGCAGCTTCATTGCTCCAGCAGCACTAATCTCTACAATAGGAGGTCATGTCAAGACAGAAAGTGGAAACAGACATAAAGAGGAAAAAAGTACAAAAAACAGTGTCTTTTCTTTCCATAAGACACTGACAATGTCTTATAGCAGCACCTGTATTCTACAAGAACAAAGAATGGTACTTTATAATGGCAGGACCAAACACTTTCAAGCTGCTTGACTGCTCTCAGCAAGGTATTCGCCAATTCTACTTCATTGACATCAATGCTATATTGCACAGTGCTGCCAAAGTAATCCGAGAACACACAGTTCTACACAGATAATCTCAGCTGCCACAAATCTCAGACTGTTGGCTTCAGTTAGCATTAGCTCCCTCCTGGCTGAGCTATGAATACTTGAAAGTTCCTGCAGTCATTCAATGATACACTGGAAGTCTATGTACATATCTGAGTTAATAAGAATGAGTACTGCGGTTAGCCTGGAAGGTCATTGCTAAATGAGACACCTGCCTTGAAACCCTAAAAATAACAAGTGCTGAAATCCCGGAGCAGGTCAATCACATCTGAAAGAGAAAGATAGACTAACGCTTCAAGCCTGCCTCTCCATCAGAACTGAAGTGGCTGGCTAGGTTGCAGGAGTCTCTCTGAAAGCAAGAGATTACTTTGAAGCATGTTACCAAGAAGCTAGAAAATGATTTTGTAAGAAGGTGAAGCGTGATGTACAGCT
Organism: Callorhinchus milii; assembly: GCF_018977255.1. Lineage (NCBI taxonomy): Eukaryota > Metazoa > Chordata > Chondrichthyes > Chimaeriformes > Callorhinchidae > Callorhinchus > Callorhinchus milii. The sequence continues at coordinate 44,114,633 of NW_024704743.1, forward strand.
TGTGAAAGTGCTGTTAATGGTGATTTGAGAAAAAAAACAAAAGCAGGTGAGACGGCAGACAGAGGGAGTGATTTTATATTGTACGTGTGTTTAAAATTTCAGGGACTGCAAGTTTCTTAAATCATTTACCATGAAGAACGTCACATTTCTTTAATGTCTCTTATTTTTAAACTGACAACTGGAATTAGGCATTCCAGTCCTGTAGCTCAGTGGTTAGAGCACTCGCTTTGCAAGCAAGAGACCCAAGTTCAATTCCAGGCAGGGCGAAACCTTGGGCAAGTTTCCTTACTCCACACGCCTAATAATAATCCCTCCAAAGCAAAAAACAATAATAAATTGGTCATTTTCAATCTACGACTGTTTGTGGGACATTATGTGGAGTCCTGTAGCTCAGTGGTTAGAGCACTCGCTTTGCAAGCGAGAGACCTGAGTTCAATTCCAGGCAGGTCAGGGCGAAACCTTGGGCAAGTTTCCTTACTCCACACGCCTAATAATAATCCCTCCAAAACCAAAAACAATAATAAATTGGTCATTTTTAATCTACGACTGTTTGTGGGACATTGCTGTGCGCAATTGGCTGCCGCGTTCGCCCACAAATATACAGTCAATTCACTTTACAGTGTGTTCTGTGAAGCGCTTTGGGACGTCCTCCCGACGTGAAAAGCGCTATATCAAATGCAAGGATTATTATTATTATTATTATTATTATTATCTGTGGAGACTGCAGAAGCTGGAAATGTTCACACCAGAGAAGAGAAAGCTCAGAGAGATTCTATTGAAGTATTCAGGTTCCCAAATGGGGCTGCAGATTTGGCACAGCACTTTTTGTCAAAAATCATGGAGCACTTACGGTAAATTTACCACAACAAATTTACAACAACAAATTAGATTGAGACTGCTGACAGGGCATCTGATGTTAAAGCACACATGCTTAAAAAACAATTTACATTTGTATAGTGCCTTTTGTAGAGTGCCAAAGGCATGGTCAAAGAGGAAGCTCTTCAGACAGGACTTGAAGGACAAAAGAGAGGGGGTGAGGTGGAAGAATTGCAAGATAGAGTTCCAGAATGTGGGGGCAGAGCTGCTGAATGCCCAATCACCAATGGTAAGTGCGGGGGACCTGAAGCAGGCCGGTGTCTACTCAGTGGAGGGAGCAGACAGGTTGATATGGGGTTATGAGGTTGGAGAGGTAGGGGGGAGCAAGTCCGTGGAGGACGTTGAAGGTAAGAATGAGGGTCTTGTACTCGATTCTCTGAGGAATGGGGATCCAGTGAATCTGGGCAAGAATGGGGGTGATAGGTAAGTTACCGAGCCTGATGCGGGAGAGGACACGAGCTATAGAGTTATGAGTAATCTTGTGGAGGAAAGAGTTGGGAAGTCCAGTGAGCAGGAGTTGGCATAGTCAAGCTGGGACATAGTGAAAGCCTGGATCAGGGTCTCAGCGGCCTGCGGTGAGAGGCAGTGGCGGAGACGGGCAATGTTGCGGAGGTGTGGAAAGGTGGAACAGATCATGTCACGAATGTAGGGTTTGAAGGATAACTAAGGGTCAAAAAGGACACCAAGGTTTCAGTTTGGCTTGGTGAGGTGAAGAGTGCAGCCCTGAATGGTGATAGTGTCAGCGGCTGACGTGAGGAGGCACTGCCAAGAGCCAAGCAGGAGGGCCTCTGTCTTGCCAACATTCAGCTGGAGGAAGTTGGCCCTCGTCCAGGACTTGATGTCAGACAGACAATTAATCAGGACATCAATGGGCCTGGAGTCGAGGGTGGAGACAGCGAGATAGAGTTGGGTGTCATCCGTATACATGTGATAATTGACCCCATGCCTGTGGATGATATCACCGAGCGGGAGTATGTATAGATTGAAGAGGAGGGGACAGAGGACAGAGCCCTGAGGGACGCCACACGTGACAGTGTGGGGACTAGAGGAGAAGCCGTTGGTGGCGTATCCTCTACAAAGAAGTGCAGAAGTGCAGTGGGAAAGGTAGGACTGGAACCAGGCAAGAACAGAACCATTGAGTTGGAGGTGAGAGGAGAGGCAGTGGAAAAGAATAGGGTGATCCCCACCAATGATGGAGCTGGCCAGGCGGGGTCATGGAGCAGGCCGGAACCTGCCGAACAGATCTATATGGAGTTAACAGGTCGAAATGCTGGGAGACATCACTGGCATGGAAATTAAACAGTACCTCTTCATACCTCCCGATATTTACAATGTCTAAACCAGGACCTGAAAAATATTTAGACAAGTTCATTGTCCCAGTGAAGTTAAACTGTAGAGAATCACTCTTTTTCCTTTCCATTGGAATGGATTGAGTTTTCTGGACTCCATCTGGCAAAACACCCAGACATCTGGACAACTTGGCTAGTTTTCAGCTGCTTAAAATATACATAAAATATACAGTCAATTCACATTGTAGCATATTCTGTGAAGTGCTTTGAGATGTCTCGAAAACGTGATAAGGCAATATATAAAATGCAAGGATATTATTATTATTATTACTCATTCCTGAAACTGTTACAGCAGTGAATATTCCATTTGCTTTTACTTGCTGTAGGAGAATAAATTGGACAAATACGTTGTATGGTATTTTGTAAGTTTTATGGTATTTTATCAATACGATAGGAGTCCTGGAGCTCAGTGGTTAGAGCACTCGCCTTGCAAGCGAGATACCTGGGTTCAATTCCAGGCAGGGCGAAACCTTGGGCAAGTTTCCTTACTCCACACAGAGCCTAATAATAATCCCTCCAAAACAAAAGAAACAATAATAAATTGGTCATTTTCAATCCACGACTGTTTGTGGGACACTGCTGTGTGCAATTGGCTGCCGCATTCGCCCACAAATATACGGTCAATTCACTTTACAGCATGTTCTGTGAAGCGCTTTGAGACTTCAAGAAGATGTGAAAAGCGTTATATCAAATGCAAGGATTATTATTATTATTATACGATAGTCTGAATGAAATTCTATATGTTATTTTCACCTGAAGAACAATGAGTTTGGAAATATTTTGCACAGAATGACTATTATCTGTGCCTCTGTTAATTTTAGCTGAAAAGCTATTGCAACTGAATTGTATTCAGATGTGCCTCTGTTTGTTTTGAATAAAAATTCTGTGTTTGCTGTTGCAATTTTGAGTTCTATTTTAAGTTCCCTCTTTGTATATACATCACAAAGGCATGGACTGGTGCTCAGGAATGGCTCTCATTAATGCATGATGCAAATAGATCTGCAATCTTACGCCACTTGCCAGCTTTCTATAATGTCTGCATAGGAGGAATACAAGAAAGCAGAGAGCAAGAAAAAGCTATTCAGCACATCAAGCCTGTCCTGTCACAGCGTCACAAAGCCTAACTGATCCTGGACCTCAACCCTCCCTCTCAACTTGTCTTGCTGCTGTAGTGCTCTGTGTTCGATGTAGGCTCACATCTTCTATTTTGTATCTATATTATATACTAATAAAATGACAATATCTGTCTGCGCTTCAAGAAGGATCTTAATAACCAATTGATGTAGAGACATGATTTATTCTTCATCGGAAAGGTCTTGCAACTGGGAGTGACATGGGCATATTTGTTTTTGGATATCTCCTATCGTTCATGAGTTATTTTCAGTTTTGCGTTTTTTTTGCTGCAGTGACACCTGGTTGCCACTGAATCAAAGTGGCGCTGTGGCACCATGCGTCACAGAGCACGCATGTAGGCACCAGCAGGAACAAAATAAAGTACACAGACAAAGCTAAGCTGCCGCAACAACAACAAAATTACATTTTTAAAGCACTGAGTCCTCCCACTGAATCCTCCCAAAAGGAGTTCTCCCACAGGAGTCCTCCCAGATGAGTGTAGATAAAAATGAAATGTCTGTCTCTGTGTCAATCTACATTCCATACTGGATACTTTGGTTGCATAGCTGCAACGGGTACAGCTAGTACTATATACAGCCGATTGTAACTTGCTACAGCTTTATGCTGCTGAGGAAGATCCTGATTCAGGAGATTGTATGATCCCTAATTACACAATACAACAACAGCAACAACTTGTATTTGCATCGGCCCTTCTTGCGGGTTAGGGTCTCAGAGCTCTGAACAATGGCATAGTTTTATGGCAAAAGAGGAGAAAAAGGAGGAGGTGACCATACGCACAGTCGAAGAGGAAAATTATGAAGTGCGATCTGAAGACAAGCAAAGAGAGTGCAAGGCAGAGGGAGTGAGGCAGGGAGTTCCAAAAGCTCGGGGAACGTGGCTGAAGTACAACACTATGAAGCAAGTAATGTGAACATCCAAGCCAGTTGTTGTATTTTCACTGCTTGCATTAACCATTAACCGTAAACCATTGTAAATTTTTTGCCTAATTATCAAATATCCACAAGTGAAAAGGAGCAATGAAGAACTTGCTATGTGATTTGCATCTCTAGCTACTGCCAGTTGTGTTGCAACATTTTATGAGGGAGAAGAGAATAGAAGGGTATAGGAGAGGGGAATTGGAGGCATCAAAGCTCATGTGGAGTATGTACACCTACTTTTCTATCGCATAATTCCATGTAACTCTATATAAAGTCGACTGGAACATTAGTTATAATAATAATAATAATAATAATAATAATAATAATAATGATCCTTGCATTTGATATAGCGCTTTTCACGTCGGGAGGACATCCCAAAGCACTTCACAGAACACACTGTAAAGTGAATTGACTGTATATTTGTATACAAATATACAGTCAACTCACTTTACAGTATATTCTGTGAAGCGCTTTGGGACGTCCTCCCGACGTGAAAAGCGCTATATCAAATGCAAGGATTATTATTATTATTATTATTTGTGGGCAAACGCGGCAGCCAATTGCGCACAGCAATGTCCCACAAACAGTCGTAGATTGAAAATGACCAATTTATTATTGTTTTTGGTTTTGGAGGATTATTATTAGGCTCTGTGTGGAGTAAGGAAACTTGCCCAAGGTTTCGCCCTCTGCCTGGAATTGAACTCAGGTCTCTCGCTTGCAAAGCGAGTGCTCTAACCACTGAGCTACATTATATAGAATTGTATGTTGTACTTTTCCTTCCTGCCATGATGCAGTCATTCACTTATAAAATAGGCACTGATAGCTGCAGTTTATGATTAATTGTGTTTTCATGATTTATCAGCATTTGATTCAAAGCTACAGTTGTTAATTTTTCATCTGGAATTTTCATCTTCCTCAGCAGAATGCATCTTTCATTGATTCTGTTTCTTGCATAACTGTCAGCACATATTATTGCTGGGGGAGGGATTCCAAGGTGAATTGAATCTATATTATGTCACTATTACTGCCAAACATATTCTAGTTCTTTGCCATCAGCAGTCAGATTGTGTTCAATCTTGCCAGGGTATGGAATGTGTGTTTTGTATTCCTGGGGACCGGGAGGTACTAATAGTACCGTTGGTTTTAGCCTTTTGTCAAAAAAGTAATCAGGAACTCTGGGTGAATATTTTGCTGCTGAGGCCTATTGTATAACTCAAGCAAACTTGGCACTGGTTGGGGATGGAACCTGGTTCTCCCTAGTCTGTATGCTTTCCAAAAAAAGGCACACATCTTCTTTCCCATTTTCTTCTCCTTACAGTTCCTGGACCACATGCCTGTATGGTTGAGAGGAAGTGGCAGGCAAACTGCTCCCAAGCCATTGACAATGGAACTCTTTGACAGTTACTGAGACATACCCAAAAGCAGCCTAAGACAGATATCCGATCAGAATTCCCTGCGCCACGTGAGGGAAGCTAGTGCTCAGTGCAGCAAGAGTCTGAACGTTTAACTCTCTGCTAAATGGTCTCTTATGTTTGTGCTCTAATACACAGAGCTATCACACTACAATACAAAGAACAATTATAATAATAATAACCTGCATTTATATAGTACCTTTCACATTAAAAACAAATATCTCAAAGTTCTGAAATATATCAAATAGGCAAAACATGGTAATTAATCTGCACCAGCAATGTCCATAAACAACAGAGAGATGAATAGAAAATTAATTTGAATATGGAGATAAATGTCAATGACAGAAGAAATATAAACTAGGATAACCGAAAGACTCTTTGCATCTTCAAAATAACAATAGAAGGGCTTTCCTTTTCACAACGTGGGCAGAATATCAGTAAATAACACAATGAATGACTGGGATGAGCATCTGGAAATACAAAATCAAATCTGGAGATAAATAATAATATTTGATATGATGTAGAATATTGTTGTGTTATTATGTTTATTTCACTAAATATAGACCATTTCTGCAGTCATCAGTTCTGGCATTTACTGCATGCTGTCTCACAACATTGTAAGTCCTTTCATTGGATGGTAGCTAGGCTAATCCATAGACACTGAAAGCTACCGCCAAAGGCTACAGAACACTTTACACATTTGTCATTTTACCAACCATACTCGAGCAGCATTTTATTCATTTGACTTATATAATCCAAATGAATTAAGAAGCTAAAAACAGTATGCTGCCTTAATTGGACTAGTACATTGCCTATTATGCAACTGAGCCAGCACAGAGCAGGAAGAACCTAGGTCCAATCCTGAGATAGTACTGATCGCTGAGTTTTCTGATCTCAGCAGTGGGAGCCAATCTTATGCTTCACTAACAATGTTTTATAAAAATGGTTTCTGGAACATTTTGTAACACACTGCCATATTTATATAATGTCAACTTTATGTAACGGCATATTCCTATACATCAAACTGTGCCATTGTTCAGCACTCCAAGACACTACCTTGCATGAAGGGCATTATATAGATGTAAGTTGTTGTTATTGTATTTCTAAACAGAACATTAACTACTATGAAAATTATCTAACAAAAAATATTTAAAATAATGAGAATTGTAAATTATTTAATTTATGAGAATTTCATCTCAAGATCTAATAATAACAACAACAACTTGCACTTATATAATGCCTTCCACGGCGGGCGTCATCTCAGAGCGCTTAATAATGGTGGAGCCCAAGGCCAAGCCGAAAGGAGGTGACCATAGGCGTATTCAAAAAGGATGAAGGGGGCAAGGCGAAGGGGTTGAGGAAGGGAGTTCCAACGTGTTGGGGCATAAAGGCTGAAAGCACAGCCGCCGACAGTGGAGCGGAGGATTCAGGGGACACAGAGGAGGCTGGACCCAGTCGAGCTGAGGTAGCGGGTACTGCTGTAGGGCAAGAGGAGGTTAGAGAGATAGGGAGGTGTCAAGGAATGGAGGGATTTAAACACTAGAGTGAGGATCTTGAAGTCAATCTGGTCTGTGACAGGCAGTCAGTAGAGTTTGCTAAGGACTGGAGTAATCGGGGTACGAAGTTTGGTGCCGGTGAGAATGCGGGCGGCAGAGTTTTGAATGAGCTCAATTTTGTGAATAGTGGAGGAGGGAAGACCGGCGAGGAGGGCATTAGAGTAGTCTTCAGCCGAGAGGTGACAAAGGCATTGATAAGGGTTTCAGCAGCTTTTGGGATGAGGTATTGTCAGAGACGGGCAATGTGGCGGAGGTGGAAGAAAGCAGTGCTGATCAGGGACCAGATGTGGGGGAGGAAGGATAACTGGGGATCGAACCTGACACCTAAGTTGTGCACAGATTCAGAGAGTTTTAAGGACAGATTGGATAGATTGAGGAGGTTGGAACCATGGGACAGAAGACGTCGACAGAAGCCAAAGAGTTTGGCTTCGGTCTTGTTAACATTTTACTGCAGGAAATTTGTGCTCATCCAGCTCTTAATGTCCAACAGACAAGCTGATAGAACATCAGGTGACTGGGGGGCGCAGCTGGAGGTGGAAAAGTAGAGTTGAGTGTCATCCGCATACATGTGGAACTTACATGAGGATGACATCACCGAGAGGGAGCATATAGATGAGGATGAGAAGGGGGCCAAGGATGGATCCTTGGGGTACCCCGCAGATGACCGGGTGGAAGTGCGAAGAAAAGCCATTTGCAGGAATCTAGTGCTGGCGGTTTGTAAGGTAGGACTCGAACCAAGTGAGTGCAGTCCCACTGAGGTGGATGATAGAGGACAGGTGGTGGAGGAGGATGGCATGATCGACTGTGTCAAACACGTCAGAGAGGTCTAGGAGGACAAGGAGGCAGAGGGAGCCCTGGTCACAGATAGAGAGAATACCATTGTTACTAATAGGAAATATAAGATTATTGTGCACATTCAAACACTGCTGAAATTTCATCTGGAAAATGGAATTAGAAAGAAAAAAGGAGAAAAGACTGAAAAGTAATCAAAGTAGCTATTGCACAGATCAAATGTGCTGAAGAGCCTCTTTCTGTGCCAAAAAGATGTTTCTATGGGAAGAAATTTGCAGTATTTTTTAACCAATGTGATAATTAGCACATTAAATCTATTATGAAAAGTTGCAAACTTCACCTGAATGTTCATTCAGATAATGAATCGATCACGTCAACATGATCAAGCTGTAGGAACTCATTAATTTGTATAAATTGACCAAAAAATAAGTCACTTTTAATATAAAGCATGGTTTCTGATTTACATCCTGGATTTAATTTTTTTTCAGTTTTCTTCAGTTTTCCAAATAATTTGTTGCTGAAAGCAAGGCCACACTCCCTAACCCCCTAGTGTGGGAATACAATCTTGTGTCATGACCAGTTTTAGAAGCTTCCTTGAGGGGTCGTGCATTCTGGCATAATTTCATTGCTGGAGGGAAGCTCAGTGGGAGGCATGCAGAACGAACAGCTTGAGTACAAGTTGCTGAAGCGTCTTGTACAGCAGTATTTAGATACAGCACAAGAGGCTTGGCATTCTGCCGTGTGTAGCCAGGGTAACAGGCAAAAGAAGCACAATGGATCTGTCACAGCATCAAACCAGGTGTGAGTAGGCAGGGACCATCTACTTTATTGTTATATCCCGTGTCTATTAGGACACAAACCTTGCCTGTGTTTGTGTATATCAAAAACAGCACCTCTGACCTTGCCAAATGTCCTCTCGTGAGTTGCTATGAAATTATTGCTCAAAAGAATCACTACACTCAGCTCCCTGATGCAGAGCCCAAATCCAGTGAAAATTATGGGGAACTACATGAACAATGCTGAACATTCCTCACCTTAGTCTTCAACTATCTCAACTGTTCTGATATTAAAGAAGAAATACTCTCAAGCATTGAAGTAGAGACAGGGGTCTCATTGTAAGAAAGAAAAAGACTTGCATTTTTAATGTGCTTTATCATATCAAAACATCTGAAGCACATTACAGTCAATAATGTTTTGTGTAGTGACTTTTTTTTTGGCAAACCCAGCAACTGTTTTGCACATAGCAATAACCTCAAAACAGCCAAGAGGTGAATGAATGATTATCCTGGAGAATTGCTGACCAGAACCCTGGGAGAAACTCTTGTCTCTTTAACGTTTCAACTGAGAGTAGGCAGTTAGATCGTCAGGTTAATGAAAAAGGGCACATTTGAATAACAGCACCTCTGACAATACAGAATTCCTACTCCATTGGAGTGCAAATCCTGATTAGAGCTTGAAGCCATACTTTATATCTGGGGCATATCAATTTGTTACAATCATAAAGTTCTTTGACAAAAGGGAAAAGTGTGCAGCGTTAGACACTTTCCCTTTTGCGTGAAGAACATTAACGTTAAACTATGATCCTCGAGCCTAAGAACTGGTTTCTTCTTGAACATGAGTTCATGACCACAATTTGTGTTTAATGTTCATTTCAAACAAGGTTTGCCTTATTCAACTGCGATATTACTGCCAATGTGCTCTTCATCCTAAGAATGGATTTAGTTACTGTAATTATCCTAGTCATTCTGTACATAAATAATGAATTACATCTATTGAATATACTTTGATATATCTATTAAATATTTACAACAATAACTTGCATTTGTATATCAGCCTTGACATAGGACAATGTCTCAAAGTGCTTCACAATGACAGTGTTGGATGCCAAGCAAGGGAGAAGAGAGAAGGGAAGGGGGAAGATAACAATAGATGCTGTCAAAAAAATAGACTTTTAGGTGGGATTTAAAGACAGATAGTGAGGGGTGAGATGAAGAGTGAGAGGAAGGGAGATGCAGAGTAGCTGAAGGCTCAAGTGGCCAAGAAAAGATGGCATGTAGAGGTGGCAGGAGATGTGAGTTAGCTGAGTGCAGGGGGATAGTTTGACAAATAGTTACATGTTATATAATTAACAGTGACGTAACTTGATTTAATTTTCATGACGTTAACCTTAAACCTTACCTGGATAATCCAGAATGACAATAGCTAATGATAGCAACTCCATTAGGATTGTTCCCCATTAGCATTGTCATCTCTGTGTCACTAGATGAACCTGATTTGTTTTCCCCCATGGGGATTATATATTCACATGAAAAGGATCTGGCACCAGTCAAAACTGAGGGCCAACCTCTTGGTTCTTCCTTCCATTGATTGCAGTGTTTACAGCAGTTTTTCACGGATCATTTAACCCAGCAGGTAGAATTGATTTTATTTGACATTTCATCCCAGGCCTGCTTCCTCTTCATTGAGCTGAGATTATCTTTGCTGCTTCCAAGCATTATTCTTTAGATGTTTTAAATCACCTCTGCAACTTTGAATTACTCTTTTGGTGATTTTTATCCTTCTTGCTTTTCTTTTCTGTCAACTCTGCAAATGTTTGTGGTGAAGAAAGCAGTGCCCCACATTTGTTACGACATTCGCTCTATTAAGTTTGAAACACTGAAATTACATTCCAGGTCCTGATTGATGGGTGCCTTACTGCTTCAGTACAGTTGCACTGAAAACTGGACTAAAATAGTGAACTTGTGCCCTGGCTCATGTCAGACACAAAAGCATCAGTGTATAATAAATACTAACTCTCACAGTGTTTTGCACTGAAGAACTAGTATTTAACAAGTATTAATAAGACTCTTACTTGACGTGCAGCACCAAGTCAATTTCCGTGAATAGGTAAGAATTTCCCATCACTGGACCATTAATCCTCACTAATGCAGATGTAGAAGGCAAGAGAGGGGGTGTAGTTCTTTGAATTAAATATGCAACAGAACTGAAGTCTTTGCTATGAAACCTTTGACAGAAATTATATATTTTTTAGATATACATCTTAGGAACTGCTTTAGATTCAGAGAATATACCCTTCTGCAGACAATGCAATAGTGAGAGACCTGAGTTCAATTCCAGGCAGGGCGAAACCTTGGGCAAGTTTCCTTACTCCACACGCCTAATAATAATCCCTCCAAAAAAAAACAATAATTAAATTGGTCATTTTCAATCTACGACTGTTTGTGGGACATTGCTGTGCGCAATTGGCTGCCTCGTTCGCCCACAAATATACAGTCAATTCACTTTACAGTGTGTTCTGTGAAGCGCTTTGGGACGTCCTCCCGACGTGAAAAGCGCTATATCAAATGCAAGGATTATTATTATTATTATTATTTCATGACGGTAAATCAATCCCTGTCCAAATATTGCACATACTATATAAGTGTGGCAAGATCTGAGACTCAAACCAGGAAAGGCATGGCCTCTCTTCCATATTAAATATTTGGTCTGAGGAGGAGGGTGAGTATCTCCAAATTCCTTTCATTATATTCCCTTTACAACCAGATTTTTACTATATTGGTCTTGCATGGCTTGTTTGCAGCTATTGTAAATCTTACATGTTGCTTGTGCTGCAAACATACTATTTCTAATGAAGAATGAATAACAATAAAAATCCTGGCATTTGACATAGTGCCTCATCACATCATTGAATATCTCAAATAGTTTCACAGGATTTACCATACGTGTAGTGACTTTATTTGTAGCAAATGTGGCAGCTAATTTACTCACAGCAATGCACCACAATCAGAAAGTGAATGACCAATTTTATCTGGGAGAGGGGGAAGGTTGTTGGTTAGCTACTAGGAGAGCTTTCCTTCACTTTTCGAATAGTGCCATGGGATCTTTAATGTCCACCTGAACAGACAGACTGTTCCTCAGTTTAACCTCTCATCCAAAGGAGGGCACCTCTGGCATACTCTGGCAGTGCACTGGAGTATCAGCCGAGACTCTACAAGCACCTACAAGTTCTGATGTGGGCATTGAACCCACAACCTTTCAATCTTTTGTTTTGTCCGCCAGGTGTCTAATACACACAGAAAACCATCACTGTGCTTAGAGTATTAAGAGCAGACTGAGAGTTCTACATATATAAACCTCCTATACTTGAAAATGTCTGTGTGTCTGGAATGAAACATGTACTCTCTACTGGAGGGATGCACCCTGCTTACCTAATTCTGGAGAATATTAAATGCAGATTAGCTAGAGCCAAGAATACCAGAGTGTGTGTTGGGGATACTGCTGGAATTTAATCAGCCTAAAACTCCATAGCTTGACATTGAAAGTACTGACTGGCAGACTTTTTGCAGCTTGTTCATTTAGGGTTTGGGCTATAGGATTAATAGGAATGGAGTGGGGAGAATCACTGCCATCTGCAGTGCCCTGGAATATTGCAGGCCTACCTTGCACAGGACCCGACTACTGAGACTGGGTGAGATGAATACCTGGATTTGACTTTCCATTGCCAAGCATGTCATCTTGGAGCCAGCACCCGTTTTTCTTTAATTATAGTTTACTTGCTATCCAAAATTTACAATGAGCTTAATTTAGCTTCACTTATGACATGAGCCAAACAAAATCTTCCAAACGCTTAATTTAAATCATCAATATAACTTTCTTCTATAATTTACAATATCGAGGTGAAATTGCTACATAACAGATAAAAAAAATTGCCCATAAAATACATTCATTACACTTGATAGTATATCCTGTGAAGTGCTTTGAGATGTCTTGACTACATGATAGTGTGCTGCCCGCCTGAAAACTTTCCTCTTCGACCATGCTAACGGCCACCTCCACCCTGCCCCCGGCTCAGTGTCAGGCTCCGCCACTGTTAAGCGCTCTTAGACGCTACCCTGCTTGGAGGGCACTATATAAGTGCAAGTGGTTGTTGTTGTGCTATATCAAATGTAAGGATTATAAAAATGAGCCTTTAAGTGGTTACAGTGCAAGTTAGTGCTATGCACTTTTAACTATTCTGGAGAGAGTTAAGTCAGTATCGGAACTCTTATGTTTGCAGAGGTACACCTCGGACTTTCCCATTCAGTTGTTATCTTTATCACAGATTGTTTAAGGCTATTTGTTTTACAAGTCTAACCATTTGTCTAAAATGGATTATTAATCAGGCCAAAAGTTTCAATATGTGTTTGCATACATTTGATTCATGTTCCTCTCACAAAGCAATTACATTGAAAGTCTTGTTCTGAAACTTGAGCATAGAATAATGTTCAAGTCTAAACAAGAGTGATGTGATCTTCCTGGTTATTGGGAATAATGTCCCCTGGCAATGCTTGAGGCAACATATTCAATTCATTCCTAGTGAGACACAGGATCTCTTCCAGGCATAACTTAAAAGGATCGTGGACAGTGTAGATACCACAGTTGGCATGCAGAGATATTAAGTGACCTGTGACACAGATTTTGTATCCCAATCTCACTGGTACTGACTCATTCAAAAGCAAAGCACCAGAACGTGTTCCTTCATGCTTCCCTGGTTGCTGAGAAGCCTTTTGCAAGAGTTGTCATTGAATGACTTTCAGCACAGAACTGGTTTACAATTCAGCTCTTTCTTCCAGCAGAGTGAAACAGTTTATTGCGTAGGTTAATTGCTAGGAGCCCCCAACTTGTATGATTTATCCATAGTTTTATGCAAATAGCACTGGCTACCCGCCATGTAGGTTTTAACACAGTAGCTGAGTGAGTTGGCAAAATGAATTGAAAATCAGTGTCTGTATTGAGGAAATTAAATCAACACTTTTGCAAAATGCAAGCAAACTCTCTACAAGAAGCAGGGGACAAAGAGCTATTTTTGAAACTGGACCATTAAACATGCACTTAGCTTTCCTGATGGCTTAGTGTGTTAAGGCACTGCCCGGTACAGCAATATGACATAAGGCAAGAAGGGCGCAGGTTGATTATGTGGGTGTGCTCAGTTAGCTGATCTCAGCCAGAAGCTGTTGTACTCTACAACTAATGTCAGCATCTCTAGGGTAGGAGAAAATCAGCCAAGGTTCTCATCCCTGATAGTTAACCAGTGACCTTCAACTGGAAAGGGTGCTTGTGTAAACATATGAGGCCAGCATTGGGCTCAGCTGGGACATGCTGCATAGGTGAATAAGCTACCATTGCTACCATTGACAGTAGTGTTCACTGACAAATACACAGTCACTCTGTTTTACAGTATATCCTGCAAAGCACTTTGAGATGCGCTCCTAATGATCCTGTCAAAGCTTTCAAATGTTTCCATGCACTAGCCCAATGCTGCTATGTGATCTCCTGTGGTCCTACTGGTCCATCCACTTCTTCACTCGTCTACTTCAAGCTGGCTCCATTTGCCCAACTATCAAGGAATGAGCTTTCAGCCACTTTGCTTCCACTCTCTGAAACTCCTTCCCTAAATACCTTAAGCTTTCACCCTTCTTTCAAAACATTTCACACTCCCACTCAGTCACTATGAAGCACTTTGAGCCATTTACCTCGGTGAAATATGTATTTGTCATTGCCAGATTAAATAATGGATCAGTTGGGTGAATTATCAGAGGGCAATCGGTGCCTCTGAGACGTATCCCAATTGAAAAAAATAAAGGAAGTATCTTCAAGAGAGGATAATGGGATGGGGGATGGGGTGCGCGGGGAGATGCGGCAAAAAAATCAGGTGCATAAAAAATCTAGGCATTTTCTATCTCTTGTAATGTTAAAATAATGTTAACTATATTCCTCATTCCTGAAGCTGCCCAAACATTGAAGGAATGTATCTATCCAGCCAGTTTTGTCCCCTTAACTTGTACTTAATTGTCTGTGAGTCCCATGTCTTACAATTGGATGTTAAGTTCACCATGCAGCAGAAAAAAAACTCTTCAGCAGGGCATGCTGATTGTCTCAATGCAGGCATCTCAATATATTGCTGGTGCTGGCTACTGTAAATACATATGATGGTTTGACTAGCATTTTCTACAGTGTAGTATGCTGTGTGTGGCAAAGTCACCTGCAGAGAGCGGGAAGTTATATATTATTAGGGGGTCACATCACATTTGTGATCTCATCAGCTCATTCATTTATTTAATGATTAGCAGACACAGTGTAAAATGAGGAGTGGCATCTGCATTCATGCAGTTAACTTTCAAATTGCTTTATCAGAAAGATTGCGACAAGAAATATGCAATGGGCATATTCTTGGCGTCTGTGATAGAGATTCCAGGTCTGCGTCTTCGACTCTGAAGTGTTCAGATAAATTATTCAACTACGCTCATCTCTTTTTCTGTTACCCCCTGCATTGTTGACCTATACTGTCGATTAAAAATAATCCTTATATTTGATATAGCACCTTATCACATTGGAAGGACATCTCAAAGCATTTCACAAGATTGATTGTGAAATAAACAACAACAGCAACAACAACTTGCATTTATATAGCACCCTTCACATGGGGTAGCATCCCGGAGCGTTTCAAAAATGACGGTGTATTTTCAAGGTGAACCCTGTAGCCCAATTGCAAACAGCAATGTCCCACAAACAGCCATGAAATGAATGAGTAATTTTATTTGGGGGATTGTTAGCCAGGATACTGGGAGAAACTCCCTTCTCTTTTTCGCATAGTGCCATGGGATCTTTAATGACCTTCTGAACAGGCAGACAGGACCTTGGTTTAATATCTCATCTGAAGGCCTATTAATGTCAAATATTTGGGTTTTCTTGCACATCACTTGAATCATTTCATCATTTTCGCCCACAAAATATATAGTCAATTCACTTTACAGCATATTCTATGTAGTGCTTTGAGATGTCTTGAAGATGTGATAAAGCACTATATCAAAAATATTATTATTATTACTATGTGCATTTATTAGAAGAGTTTAACAAAATGCTAAGTAGACATCTACTCTAGGACCTTGTCTTCCTATGTACATTTTGGGGATTTATTCCAAAGCTCAATGTTCGTTTACAATATATTCTATGAAGCGCTTTGAGATGTCTCAATGACTTGATAAGGTGCTACATCAAATGCAAGGATTATATAATGTTATAAGCCTCTTGACCATGTTGAGCCCAGCTCCACTCCTGAGAGTCTGGCCTTGCTTCTCTGTTCAGTGATGAATTATTTTCCAATGAAAATCAGGAGTGTTAAAACCCCACAGTGATTTATAGGGATCAACTGCCTCGTTACCTGTTTGTTTAGGCGCAAAAATTTGATTATTGCTGCTCTGTGATAATTGGGTGACTTAATTTACTGTTAAAAGATTCCTATAGTGCCTATTTACCAAGTAACCTAAGAGCAATTTATTGCTGATTTGGATTTGAAGGTGATGCGATGCACTACTAATACAGACCGTTCTTCTCTCTCTGCAGATGGCAATAATTTAACATGTTGTACTTCGAAATATGCAGCATTAATAGAATGGGGCTAACGGCCTGTACTTATGTGTACATTCAACCATGCAAGTGCCTCAATTTCCAGCAGTTTGAAAATACATTCTTGGTAATTTATTTTAAAAATAAAAGAAACATTTAAAAATGATTGCAGTAAAAACATAAGCCAATCATGATGAAAAATGATCTCTCAATGCTGGTGCCAAACAAAAATTTTGTGCATCTCTTCACCTGACACCCTTGCCCTCAGCCAGTGTTCTTAAAGTCTGCTGCAGGGGTCAAATCTAAGTGTTGGCTTCTGCAGCTTTCCATTTGAGCAAGCACATTTTTCCCTGATGTTTTATCAAGTGCTATATGAGTTGTTTCTCCTGCTGACACTGCTACTTGGCCTGCAGCTCATTCAGCTCCTGCAGGATGCGTTCTCCATATGAGCAACATCCTGCCAATGGAGGCGGAGCTCTCCCAGGGAGGTATTAACAAGTTGAAAGAGCCAACAGCTTCCCTCTGGGAATGACGAGATGATGGTCAGGATGCAGTAAAGTAGAAGGAAAAGCACCAATTAGTCCACCTGTCAAACATTTCTGAAAAACAAAGACTCATGTGCACACATTAGATACTGTGTTTCTATTGAAGAATTTCAGCAGCCATATGGGAGGTTTCCAAACTTATTAATTATCTGCTTCTGACTACCGTGAGATACACTCACGAGAGCAATTTATGCATTCTACTCTCTAGATTTTAATCAGATGAAACATTAAAACGTCTGCCTGTGCTGATGAATTGTGTCGATGTAAAAGATTCCAAGACATTGCTTAGAAGAGTAGGGAATTATCCCTCTGTTCTAGCCAATTGTCCTGTTTCAGCCAAATTGACCACAAAAGAGCTTGAAAATTGGTCATTCCTCCTGACCACTCTTCATGGACTCCTGCTGAAAGTTCGCGAGAGGGCATTGGTTTGGACAGGATAGAGCTCAGCTGTGATGTGTCCCATAATTGACAGCCTGCCTTAGTTGGGAGCACTCGCGCCTCTAAATCAGAAAATTTTGGGTTCAATGCAGTGGCTGGGGGTCCACTGTAGAGATGCTGTCCTTCGGATGAGATGTTAAACCGAGGTCCCGACTGCCTGTGGATGTCAAAGATCCCATTGCACTATTTGTCCTGCCCAACAATCTCCAAAATAAACAAAACAGTCACTCACTTCATGCTTATTAGTGAGCCATTACTGTGCACAAATAGGCTGCCACATTTGCCTACATATACACAGCCATTACACTTCACAGTAAACCCCTGCAAAGCGCTTTGAAATATCTCAATGGTGTGATAATGCACTATATCAAATGCAAGGCTTACTGTTATTATGGCTAAATAGACGTCTGACATGGACTGCCTGGAATCGAAAAACGGAAGTTGAGCAAGGTAATAAATGGTGACCGTGTCAAACAAAAATATTGTATCTTTGCACAAGAGAAGTGAAAAACCACAAGAATATGTTTTCATATGATGAGGATAGATGGTGATCACTCTCCTGTTGATAAAATTACCAACCTTTGGCACTGAGCAGGTGGGAAGGGATTTCCCAGTATAAGCAACCACCAGCACATGTTGGGAAATTTGCCAACAAATAGTTCCTCTTAATGTTAAAACAAGACTTGTGCTTAAAAAAATCAACTCACTATCAGACTGTTTCAAAATCAGTTGTTTACAAAACTTTTCGGAAGTTCCCAAATGTAACATTACTGTGTTCATCAAACAATCATTTACACAATATTGGGATGTTACAGTTTTTTTTAAAAAAACACAATATTAAAGACAGTGGAATTGATAATTCATTAAAGTGCCCATCCTTTATCAGATTTTGACATCTAGAAATATAACTGTTAAAATATGATTAGGTTTATATCACATCATAAAAAGTGCCATCCTGTGCATCTAATGATGTCTGCAGACAGAAAGTAGCCGTGCAACTTATCACTAAACAACAACAGCCTGTATCCTCTCCCATGCTAAATCTTGCACACCTATTGCTCATCCTTCCCAGTCTCCCAGCGGATCGACTTTAAAATTCTCATCCAGATCTTCAGATCACTTTGCCCCTTTCACGACCATCTCCCCCAGCCCTATTTTCCTGCCTGTGCTTTCTGCTCTTCCAACTCCGGTCTCTTGCTAGTTCATCACTCCCTCTGCTCCACTATCAATAGCCAAGCCTTCTGCTACTATCTGCTCTCTTGAAATCTCTCCCCAAATCTTTGCGCATTGATCCCCAAAAAACAACTTCCAAAACCCTTTTAAAAATCTCTCTTTTTGATAGTGCCTTTCATCAACACCCTTTAAATTCTTCTGCCTTTTGCCTGCATGGTGCTACTTATCTCTGTGAAGCACTTTAAGATTTTCAGCCTATGTGAAAGTTACATAAATGCAAGTTGTTATTGTTGCACTGGTTAGATGACACAGAGGTATGCAGCTACAGTTGAAGCCGCTTTAACCAGATGCCAGTTAACCTCGGACGCCGGGTAAATTGGAAAAGAGGGCCGGCCTCAATTCATTTGTATTCTTCCCCATTTTAAATATGCTGGTTGATTCGTACAGGAATCCAGTTAATCTGGACAAAATGCCACAGTATTCGCTGTTCAATGTTTTCACTCGTGCTTCTGGGTCTCGAGCAGCTCCATTCAGCCACGAGCAGCTACGGGATGGAGATGGAAAGGAGTTAAATTGTGATTGATTGACAGTTGACTCCAGCCATTCACAAGCAGCTGGAGTTGGGTTGTCAATCAGTGAGGGGTGCGGAGGAACGGGGAAGAAACAAGGGAGGAAATGGCAGGAGTCAAATCACGATTGATTGACAGTTGAGCAACTTGTGAATGGCTGGAGCCCAAACATTGACAAGCGGCTGCAGGTTGTCAACAACCTCGGCCGCTGCTAACTGATCCCCTTCCTGTCCAATGGGAGCGGCAATGGAAAGGGGGGGCGGTGCCGCTGCTGCTGCTCTGCTGGGCTGGAAGAGGTAACAGAACCTTGGATGCCTCTTAGGCCAGACAAAATGGTCGGCCCCCATGTGTCCATCTTAACCGGCTTCCCTGTATTTCCATTGGGTTGTGTATTATGGTAAAACGCTGATTAAAAGGAATAATAACTTAACTATAAAACCAGTTTAAAGGGGTTTCCTTCACGGCAGGTAATTCTAATAATAATAATCCTTGCATTTGATATAGTGCCTTATCACATCGTTGAGAGGTCTCAAAACACTTCACAGACTATTCTGTAAAGTAGATAGATATATATACTGTATATTTTGTGGGAGAAACATGGCAGCCATTTGAGCACAGCAGACTCCCACTAACAGTTGTGGATTGATTGACCACTTTTTTTTAGAAGGGATTATTACCCCCAGAAAACGATCTGCCAGTTGACTAACAACTGGGTTCCTGCTTATTGCTAGCTAAACAGAGGTGTGTGGAGTAAGGAAACTTACCTAAGGTTTCACCCTGCCTGGGAATTGAACCAGGTTCTCCATCTTGTGAGGCAAGTGCTCTAACCAATACACTACAGGACTCCAATTCTTCTGGGAATAGCTGTATCAGCCAAAGGAGTAAGGGGTATACAGCATCAGTAGCAATTAATCGTGGCACAGCTATGGCTCAGTGTTCCTAGGAATCTGCAGCAACAGGGAAAAGGGGGTAGACTTGGAACTGATATAATGCACCACACATTAACTGAATACAGAAGGGAAGATTGATAACATCATTGTGGAAGACAAGGCACATATTCATCATGTACTGACCCTGGACACAGTAACTAGTGTTGGAGAACTTGTCAAAGGGTTCATATATAATACATGTGAAGGATGTGTAAAAGGTTAGTACTGCATATAACACCATATTTATAACAATGGGATCATCATTCACATTTTAACACATGAAAGGGGATTAGCTTCAGACTGTGGGTAGAAGGACATTTTCTTTTTAGTAAATTCTTCATTGGTTTTGAGGAAAGTAAATTTTGCCTCGTTTCTCTGACAAATCATCCACCACAACACAAAAATGTTAGCGAGAAGAGTGAGATGTGCAAACAGATTTATCTGCTATAATTGACAATCATCACCATAACAACGAGAACCAAGCCATTGCAAATAACTACTTTGATCCACTATGTACTGTATTTACACAGACATAAGATGATAACCTAAATTCTCTGCACTGGCTTCATAGGTGCTTGTAAATGATTTCCAAATTATAATGCCAATTTCTCAGCGCAGATGATGAATACCCAGTATTACTGTTTGTCAGTAACAGTTGTAACAACTATGCTCCTAGTGGTCTTTTGAAATTCTACCAATGATTTGTACCAGTACTTGTAATTGTTACTTTTATTGTTATTTTAGGGTGTTAATCTGTTCATTCTTCCAGTTTCAAATGTATCACCTCTGAAAAGGAATTAAAAAGAGCTAAAATGTCGTACAATATAATAATATATAAATAATCCTTGCATTTGATATAGCACATTTCACGTCTTCTAGATGTCTAAAAGCGCTTCACAGAATATACTGTAAAGTGAATTGACTATATACTTGTGGATGAAACGCGGCAGCCAATTACACACAGCAGTGTCCCACAAACAGTCGTGGAATGACTGACCCATTTATTATTATTATTATTTTGAAGGAATTATTACCCCTGGAAAAGCAATCCATCAATTGTCGAACAACCAGGCTCCTATACTTACTGCTAGGCTAAACAGAGAGATGTCGAGTAAGGAAGCTTGCCCAACATTTCGCCCAACATTTCACCCTACTGGGAATCGACCATGGGTCTCTTGTGAGGCGAGGCGAGTGCTCTAACCATTGAGCTACAGGACTCCTAATATGCCGGAATAAACAATTCTAGTGTAGGCAGTGCAAAAAATGGCAAATATTCTAATTGTGAACATGAACTTGACAACGCCTCTGACTCAAGTGCATGCAGTGAGTGTTATAATGTCTTGCAGACCCCATGTTCTATCACTTAAAACTATAGATGCACTGAAGTTTCAATGATCGCAACTAACCATTGCTAAACATGTATTGTAATTTTATGACTACAAATCATGTACAGATGTTCAGTGTATGCATGCTCCAAAGCCAATTGAGCTGCTTTTACCCTTGTAAATGATTCTTGTCCATCAGAACAGTTAGTAGATCGGTGTGATTTTAGGGACCACAAAGAACCTTGTGGAAGGAGATTCTCCAACCATCTGTAAATTTAAACACCTACTGGTGATTCTCCATTAACCTAAAATTCCATTCCAACTCATTGACAAAATCAGGAAATTCACTGACAACTAAAGAATCACCCTTCAAGTATGAAGGAAGAAGTATGTAGTAAAGAGGTGCAATGGAAACAAAAGGAGAGGATTCAGTCCATTGGCCTATTTCACCATTTATAAGATTATGACAGTTCTATTTATCACACTTCACCACATTTTCATTATATCCCTGAATGCAATTCAAGTGGTAAAATGTTAGAATATTCTGTGTAGAATGTCCTCACCGGTCTCCTATCCACCACCATCCATAAAATCCAAATCATCCAAAACTCTGCCGCCCGCATTCTCACCCGCACCAAACTACGTTCCCCAATTACCCCAGCCCTTGCCAGACTACACTGGCTGCCTATCCCAGAGAGGATCGACTTCAAGATCCTCATCCTTGTATTCAAGTCCCTACACTCCTCTGCACCCCCCTACCTCTCTGACCTCTTCTCTCCTCAAAACAGTACCTGTTGCCTTTGTTCCTCCAGGTCTGGCCTCCTCCTTGTCCCCCGAATCCTCCGCTCTACCCTCGGCAGCCGTGCCTTCAGCCACTATGTCCCGAAGCTCTGGAATTCCCTTCCTCACTCCCTTTGCCTCGCCCCCTCTCTTCCTACTTTCAGGTCCCTACTGAAGACCTTTCGTTTTGACCGCGCCTTTGGTCAGCTTCCTCCCCCTCCCCCTGGCTCAGCCCTGGGATTCGTTACTGTGAAGCGCTCTGAGACGCCGTCCGGCGTGGAGGGCGCTATATACATCCAAGTTGTTGTTGTTATTGTTGTGTAGATTTAAGGTGTATAACTTCACACCTAGCTGGTCATATGACAATTTTCCGTTCTAATACTGAGTTTCACCTTTAGTTCTATGCCTAGAGGAGACAGATTAACACCCTAAAGTAAAGTAATAATTATAAGTACAGTACTTTGAGATGTCCTCCTGACGTGAAAGGTGCTATATAAATGTAACATTATTTATTTACTAGTTATATGTAACAGCATTTGTTAAAACCAAATAATATTTTTCCTTCTTCAATAGCTCCTCTTCTTTTTCCTTCTTGCAGTCCAGCAAGGCTCAGCTTCCAAAAATAAACTAACTCAATATACAACAGAGATTGAACAAACGACCTTCTGTTCTCAGCAGAGCCAGATTAAGGGATTTGGGGGCCTAAAACAGATCACACATTTGGGTCCTTAGAACTAAGAACACAAAATATGCAGTAATACCTTTTTAAATACTTTCTTGCATGACTTAATTGTTGCAAACATGATCAAAACTTAATTTAAGTGTCATGCTCAATTGACAGGATTGAGAGTGCATTCAATCTAATCTGGATCATTGTAGATCTGAAGGAGTTTTTGATGAGACTCATCTTTGAGTACAAGCATTTACCTTCACAGACTGTTACTGGTCGTGTTAAGACAATATGAAGAACAGCTGCCACATTTTGAAATGTTGATTCCGTCAACTTATTCTGTTTCTCACAAGACTTTCTCATAGTTAATATGAAAGCTGCCACATGGCTCCTGCTCTCCACGCTGCCTCTTACCACATCTGACCTCTTGGATCTATGAGTCATACTTCCTGCTCTGCCCCTCCTGCTGTCATTCACGCACTGCCTCTCACCAGATTGTACGAAGCATGAAGCAGTCCGGTGAGTAACAGCAGGAGATGCATCAGATGGAGCTGCATAGAAACACAGAAATAGGAGTAAGCCATTCAGCCCCTCAAGCCTGTTCTGTCATTCTATAAGATCATGGCTGATCTGTACCTCAACTCCAATTTCCTGCCCTTAATATCCTTACCTAACATATAGATACCTAACAAATAGATACAGATAGATATAGGTACCAGACATAACTCCCGCTCTGACCCTCCTGCTGTCACTCACGCACTGCCTCTCACCAGCTTTTCTGCGCTGCGCACAGCCTCGTGCCTCGAACAAACTGATCGTGAGTGACAGCAAGAGAGGCGGAGTTGGAGTTTTGACTCAGGTCTCCAACAACAACAACAACTTGCATTTATATACCGCCCCTCATGCAGGGTAGCGTCCCAGAATCCAACTCCATCCCTCTTCCCATTGCTCATCTTGCTGTGGTGCCTTATAACAGAGGAAGATGGTTGCAGCCAGGGGGTAAAGGCATTAATCATAGTCGGGGGCCCTCAGACCTCGGGGGCCCCTTCAGGCCTTAGGCCCCTAAGCCATGGCTCACCTGGTTTGTTGGTTAATCCAGCGCTGGGTCTCAATTTAATGCTGTAATAGGAAGAGGGCTAGTTGGACTAGTCTGGGAAAATAAAATCAAACTGGCTGAAGATCAATTCTTTATCTGAACCTCTCTTGTGATCTTGTGAAACGCTAGATGTTTTATAGGAAACAATCTTGTACCAGGCAGTACAGAAGCAAATGTTGTTGAATACAGTATTTTATTTGATTGGCAGTGGGTGTTTATAAAGGCAGCCAATGTTGGCACATTGTGAGCTAACAGTTGCCTATTGTGCTCCTTGGCTTCACTACATAATAACATTAACATCCGGAGCATGGAATTAAAGCTCGCCTGAGAGCACATTACATTACAGAGAACAGAAGGTATACAACCATGGCAAAAGGATGTTGGAAAATATCTGCAATGCATTAGTTATTCATTGCAAGTTGATGGCAGTGGAAATGTAAACAAATGCTGAACCGTAAATATGTTGCAACTAGAATTGTTATATCTGAAGCGCAAGTCAGAAATATGGTTGCTGATGTGAATGGTTTAGGGAGTACAAACAGTGAGTGAACAGGAAACAACGTTAGATTTTGGAAATCAGTGTAAGATTGGAAAGTAGATTTAGGCTCACATAATATCAAGAGAGTTCTGATGAAAATTACCATTCAGCCCATTCTATCTCATTTGATCTCCACGTTCCAAAATACACACCCCAACATTGACGTGTCAGCCCGACTCAGTTGCTAGCACTCTTGCCTCTGAATCAGAAGGTTGTGGGTTAAAGTCCCGAATCAGGACTTGGAACTCACATAGTTGAGCTGTCACTCCAACCAGCACTGGCATCTCATCTGAGGGACCACTCCTCCAACAATTCAGGCAATATTCATAAAAAGAAGGGAGTGTTTCCCAGTGTACTAGCCAACAACCCCCCAAATAAAATTTGAGTTTTAGAGGATATCCACCTGAGCTGATTGCTGGCAAATGAAGTTCAATATAAATAATACAATGCTCTATGTCCTGACCAAGAATCCCCGGAATAAAATTGGTCATTCACTTCATTGGCTATTTGTGGAATATTGCTGTGTGCAAACTGGCTGCTGAACTCACCTATTGTTGGATACACTTTTAGAAAATAAGGACCAATTAACTAGGACTAATGAAAGGGGATCAGGAGGTAGAAAAAAGCAGGATGCAGGGAGAACTGATTGGAGGGTTTTTGGTTGAATTGTTTGATTTGTAACTTGTGAGCTGAGAATAAAAGAGTTTTCTACATATTCTACACCTATAACATGGTCACTACACATTACGATAAATCCTATGAAGCACTTTGAGATGTCCAGCCAATGTGAAAAGCTCTGTATCAAATGCAAGAATTATTATTATGATTCTATCAACCACCCAAGAGAGCATAAAATGTTTCTTATTCCAATTCAATGCAATCTAACCCAAGCTGTTTTTCCTCCAAAATGCTACCTATCCTGCAACTCTCCCACTCTGTCCTCCTCTCTCTCCGTCCTCCTCGCTTCCGATCCCCATGTGATCGTCCACCCTCTCCCCATCTCTCCCTCACACTCCAGTCCCTACCCATCCCTTCCTCCACACCTTTGAACCTGTCTCCCCCACCTCTCTCACCACCACTATAACCCACATGAAGCCCACCACTTGCTCCCTCGACTCCATCCCTACCCCTCTCCATATCCCCCAGCTCGACCTATTTGCCCCTTTACTCCTAGACCTTGTCTGTATGTGGACGACACCCAACTCTATCTCTCTGCCTCCAACCTTGACTCCATAACCACTGCTGTTCTGACAGAATGTCTGTCAGACATCAAGTCCTGGATGAGAGCCAACTTTCTCCAGTTGAATGTCAAAAAGACCATGGCTCTCCTGATTGGTTCCCAGAGCCTCTACACCTCAAGTACTGACAACATCACCATCCATGATGCACACTCCACCTTGCTAAGCCAGGACGGAACCTTGGCATCTTGTTCGACCCTCAAATGTCTTTCTCCCCCATATCCATGCCATGACCAGCTCTGCCTTCCCCCACCTCCACAACATCGCCCAACTCCACCACTGCCTCACCTCTCAGGCTGCCGAAACCTTCATACATGCCTTCATTACAACCAGGCTCGACTATGCCAATGTTCTGCTTATCGGCCTTCCCAACTCTTCCCTCCACAAGCTGCAGATCATCCAGAACTATGCAGCTTGTGTTCTCGCCTGCAACTAGGCTCTGTGACTTCATCACCCCCACCTTCGCCCGGCTCCACTGGCTCCCCATTCCCTCAGAGGATCAAGGTTAAAATTCTCGTCCTCACCTTCAAGGCCCTCCATGGCCTTGCCCCCTTCTACCTCTCCAGCTTGCTAACCCCTTATCAACTTGTCCGCTCTGGCCTGCTCCATGTCCCCCACCCAACCCACTCCACCATCAGCGGTGGGGCCATCAGCTTCTCTGCCCCCACCCTCTGGAACTCCATCCCAAATTCCCTTCACCTTGTTCCCTCCCTTGCCTTCTTCAAGGCATGACTTAAGACCCTCCTCTTCGACCATGCCTTCCACCACCCTCCTACCCCCACCCTCCCTGCCCTCCACCCTCCCTGATCCCAAACCCTCCACCCAGCTCAGGTCCTAATCCCTGACTGTTCAGCGCCTTGGGACGTCCTCCTGACGTGAAAGGCACTTTACAAATGTAATTTTGTATTGTATTGTATTTGGGCATAGTGAACAATTCAACAATTAACATCCCTTGTAAAGTGTGATTCCCATTCAAAATAATAATCCTTGAATTTGATATATCGCTTTGCCTTATCTTTGTTGAAATGTCTCAAACTGCTTCACAGGATTTTACTGTAAAGTATGGTGACTGTGTATTTTGTAGACAAACGCAGCTGCCAATTTGCACACAGCAATGTCCCACAAACAGCCTCAAAGTGAATAATAGATTTTATCTGGGAGATTATTGGTCAGAACATGGTGTCTTGTTTGACTCTCAACTATCCTTTCTACCCCACATCCATGCCATGACCCTCTCTGCCTTCCCCCACCTCCGCAACATCGTCCAGCTCCCCCACTGACTCACACCGCAGGCCGCCTAGACCGTCATACACGCATTCACTACATCCAGGCTTGATTATGCAAACGCCCTGCTTGTCAGCCTCCCCAATTCCTCCCTCCATAAGCTGCAGATCATCCAGAACCAGGCTCCATGACCCTAACACCCCCATCCTCGCTCAACTCAATGGTTTCCCATCACACAGAGGATACTGTTCAAGATCCTGGTCCTCATAATCAACTCCCTCCATGGTCTTGCTCTCCCCTACCTCTGTGACCTCCTTACCCCCTACCAACCTGCCCGCTCCCTCCGCTCAGCAGGCTCCGGCCTGCTTTACGTCCCCCACCTCACCCGCCCCACCATTGGCGGGTGGACCGTCAGCCACTCTGCCCCCACCCTCTGGAACTCCAACCCACAGTCCCTTCACCTCACCCCCTCCCTTGCTTCCTTCAAGATCCATCTCAAGATGCTCCTCTTCGACCATGCCTTCTTTCACCCTCCCCGATCACGACCCCCAGCTCGGGTCCAAAACACTGATTGTCCAGTGCCTTGGATCATCCTCCGACTCGAAAGACACTACACAAATTTTGTTGTTGTTTCTCAAATTCAGTACCTTGTTGCTTATTTATATTGAACCTCATTTGCCACCAATCAGCCCAGGTGCATATCCTCTAAAACTCTCTTTAATTTGATAGAAGCAGAATCTATTGAAGGAACAGTTCCAGAAATGCAAATGAGGAAGACCAGTCTGAAATCTGTTGTAACATTACTTTTCATTTTCAAATATACATAAAATTATTAAAATGTACGTTTTGAAAAGGCTTATCAGTATTCTGCTCTTTATTTCTTTGCTTTGAGGAGGATTATTTCAGTTTTATAACTCTTTTGGTATGCCCCAAAGGGTACAGTTCTGATTGGTAAAATTCAAGAAATTGGAAACAAAATTTACAAAGAGAGAAGAGGTAGTTTGGGGACTTGGTTTTATGAAAATGTGGCTTACTTACTTCATGGCTGATGTACTTCATGTTTTTGTATATCAGTAGAAATACAAGCAATGTTACTTTTCGAAGCAAGCAGTATACATTTAATGTGGAGTTAATATGTAGCCAGATTATCTGGGGGCCAGATTATGTCAACAACTTCAAGAGCAAAGTTATTCGGTACATAATAATCCTTACATTTAGTATAATTTATTTCACTTCGGGAAGACGACTCAAAGTGTTTCTCAGGATATAATGTAAATTGGTATCACTGTGTGTTTGGTGAGCAAATGCAGCAGCCAAGATGCACATAGAGGCAATGTCCCACAAACAGCCATGAAGAAAACAACCAATTTTGTGATGATGATGGTGATGGTGGGAATAGAGGAAATGAAAGATAGTAAGCAACAATAGAAAATGGGGCCGGTTAGGTGGATCGCGATTTGATCCTGTCAGATATAGTGACTTGCATTGGTACTAAAACTGCCATGTCTATTTGAAGGTTACTACCTGGTAGAGAAGAGACGTTTATTGCAGATCAGTCAAAGAGATTGCCTTGAGACACCATCAGGAGAAAAGATCATATCTTTGTAATGCCTTTTATGGGAAGATTTGATACTTTTCGTACTCAGGTTGTGTTGGTTAGTGCTAAGGATTTTCTGCCAAAATCCTACATTGGGAACAAGAAGCAACTGTTAAAGAAATCCTTGAATTAATTGAAACAGGAGAGTCCTCAAGTTTCCTGAATATGGGAAAACAAATTGACTTAGTAAATGTTTTCCTCAGAATGGCACTGAGTTGTTGATAAATGTGCTGGCTGGGAACATACAGAATTGAGCTTTCATTCTTCCTCTGATTCATCCTTACATCCCGCTTACAGTTTATTCATTTTTTTTCAACAAGTATGCTATCTGGAGTGTCTTTACGGTGGGAATGTTGAGCTTTCATGCTACAAATATTGTAAATAAAACTAACAATCCCTCGAATAAAATTGGTCATTCACTTCGTGCCTGTTTGTGGGGCATTACTGTGAGCAAAATTGGCTGCAGAGTTTATCCACAAATTCAAAGCCAATCCATTTCATAGTAAATCCTGTGAAGCACTTTGGGACATCCTACCATTGTGAAAGGCACAAATACAAGGATTATTATTATTATTAGAGCAGAACCACCTGAGCCAAACAGGTACTGACACACAGGGAAACAGACTTGGTTCACAAACAGTGCTTTATTCACCTCATCGCTCATCAGATCCTGAATTAGCTGCCTCTGAGTGCCAGTCCCAAAGTCTGTTGCAAAATTAAACAACAACTTGCATTTATGTAGTGCTGCGATAGTTCTCCCCACTAAATATATACCCACATGATGACAAAGTGCACAGTGTGCTAAGTGGCCTCTGTGCAGATCCTTCTCTGTGACATGCAAGTTCCCTCTCTGAGTGAACTCCACTAAATGAGAATGAACACGACAGGCAATCCCAATGCCTTATATTCCAACAATGGGATACTTCAATCGGTGCCCTTCGCATTACCAGACAGCTGACTCCACAGTAACCTGTTTGTGTCTCAACCTCCTTGAATTTAACAGAGCACGTATAGAAAACTCAACGGTATTTTATTGGTCCTTAAAACCCTATGCCATACTTATACTGCGTGAAACAAGAAAACGGTTGTAACGTTAAGAAATAGAAAAACCTGGACACCATAACTGTGACACAAGCAGCTTTACATGAAGTTAGTAGACAAAGAAAAAACAATCTTGATCTTGACAAGGCTCTCAGGTCAGGCACGTACCTTCTTGATGACACTAAAGGTGAAGAGCAACCCAGAGTTCAACGAACCGCCTCCTTTTATATTTTTCTAACTCCTCCCCTTTTCAATGTATCACTTGACAATCTTTTCCCTCCATTTCCAATCTCCTCCCTTTCCAAGGTATCACTTGGTTCCTGCTCCAGGACCCATGTGATCCTTTCCTGCCTTTTCTGTTGCAACACTCATCCAGCTCACAGACTCTGTGTTGTCAAGGCTGTACCGCTTTAAAATTATATTCTGGTCCCTAGACCATAATTGCACTTAAAGCAAAAGTGTCTTATTTTACACAAACTCTGTGTACACAGACTATCTACAGCAAATGTCATTAGAAAGGGGTAGAGTGTTAATTAAAACAAGGGGAACCATCACACAGGTTAGTATCTTGGAGTGCTGAAAATCATCTCTGCTATCTCTTTCTCCCTCTAACTTTACATTGGTCTCATATGTCACATGTAGCTCAATCAATTGCCACCCCAGTGAGTGAAAAGTCAGATCCAGCAACATTTTATTCTTGCAAATAAGAGTTAATTGTAAAATAGTTCTGGTTGGTTACCACTTTACTATTCTTGGATAATAGCATTGTGATGTTGGAACATGGTAGTAAATCCGTAAAGACATAAATGTATTGAACTAGTAAGTAGAGTAGATTTGCTTTGTAGCAGATCTTGCATGCAGCATCTATTTATAGATCAACCATAGACATGCTGGTTTCCCTTATGCTGAACAAAATCTAGAAGTGAGGCTGTGTCATAGTCAAGGATAAAAGTGTCAGTGTAAGTTGCAATGAAAACAACAACAACAACAAGATTACATTTGCATAGCGCCTTTCACGTCAGATGGACGTCCCAAGGCACTGCCAAGGCTACATCAAAACTACATAACTGATATTACTTTATTATGAAGTAAAATACAATGCAACAGCCTAGTCTCATTAAAGCGATGATGTGGTCACATTCCTGACTTTATTCAGGGACCTGCTGTCCCACTGCCCTGTGGAGTATATACTATACATAAATACATTGCCCAATGTGACAGAGCAGCACCGCTGAGAATGAGGAAAAAGGGTCATGGTGTTTCGTGTTTGGGAAGTGCAGATCTGTGACTAGACTGGAAAGTAGACCACGTATAAATATTATACTAGATTATTCACGGGAACGTTTCTTGACTTCAGTCAACAAGGGTATTGTGCTTGTTATTATTACAGGAATAACCCAGAAGCATGTTTAATGGATCCAGTCCCATTTTGGTAAGCATTTGCCAAAATCAGCTACTTCCTTCTCCTGCAGAACTGTTATACCTCAAGACTGGAGCTTTGTTTTTTAAGTTGGGTGTCGGCATAGCTCAGCTGGTAGCACTCTTGTCTCTGTATCAAATGGCTGTGGGTTACGATCATTTGCAATGCTCTGTACCATTGGTACAAGTACCTCATTAAATCTGAAAGGGTGTGTTACGAATTAATCACTCAGAAATCTGCCCAGCAGCTCTATGAATAACTTCTTTCTTCCTGTTCAGGTCATTTTGTTTTTTAAAAAAAGGCCAAGAATCAAGTCTGAAAATGCTACTAAACCTGTGAACATGATGAAAATTGCACTGATTTTCTTTCCCCCAGCAAAGCAAAAGTACATCTTGTCCCAGTTCATTGCAGGTCTCTGTTGCCACAACAGAATGAAGGGCAGGGTGTAACAATAACAAGGGACTTTATATTAGTTGTCTCAGAGTGTTTGCATCAATTATGAGCTGCTATAAATAAAACAAAATATTTGTATTGCATTGTTCAGCCTTTTTTCAAAAGAGAATGTAAATTTAAAAGTAGAATTTTGTCCCCAAATTGTTCCACCCTCATTTCCATAATGTAAAACATTCTTTAGTGCTTCTTTGGAGGAAAATACTCCTACTTGCTACATCACCAAATCCCCTTGAGTTTTTCAAAATTTTTCCCCTCAGGCCCTCCTCCCACTATGATAACGCCATGTCTATTGAGCTCCCTCATTTCCACCCTCAACACCTTTGCTTCTGTCAAATCCCAAACTGCTTCCCTTTCCTGCAAGTCTCCCTGATACAATACTTGCCTTTTGTCCGAAGCCCCTGCATCTGGCAGTGGACTCTGAGACCAAATTTGAGCCAGATGTGGCTGGACCACACCAGATCTTGTTGACATTCCTTCCACTCAATCAAAAACATAATACTTCTTCTACTTCAGAATCATCCCAGCAATCAAAGATAACCCTAACTCCTTTTCTCCACCACCACCACTTCCACCAACCATCCTCTCACATTCCATCTGTCCTTACCTCCAAGGTTAAATACGAGAAGGTCATGGACTTACTGGTGGCCAAAACTGACAAAATCTACTCAGTTGCCTTGACTTCCTCTGTACGCCTCCTACCCAGACTATCTGGTCAAAGTCAAACCTTGCAAGAACATAGAAATCAGTTTACAATAAAAGACCAAGGTCTATATAGTCCGTCTTCTACCATCCTGATAGTCGCATGCTACAATATTGGAGATGTTAATAGCAATTAACTTTGTAGGGAATAGTCTACCATCAGACATTTATACATTATGGCTTGTACAAAAGCTTTGGTTGAGCTTGCTGGCCAATTGTAATATCACATACTGAATTGGAAAACATACCTCCATTTACAAATCTTGCAAAAGATTTTCCTCTGAAGCAACATGGTCCTCAAGGTCCATAGCGAGCACAAAGCACTTCCCATCAGTATAAGAGGTAACAAATGCCATTGCTGGGATACAGTGCCTTATTGTCCTACAAGCAATGCTCTGCAACATCTGCACTAGTTCCCTACATGAAACACGACTGCCAGCTAACCTTGTTACCTCTTGCTAATCGCTATTCCTCCTACTTTCTTTCTCATTCACTGATACTGTTTCGTACTGATTAAGAGAACTTTTACGGTCTGCACTCTAAAATCACTTTATGCTTAAAAGGTTCCCAATCTGTTCATTTTTCTGCTGAATGTACATTTTTGTTCATTACTACCCTTTTACTCGAAAAAAAATCCCAGTATCCTTGAAATTGAGCAAATAATTACCCCCAATTGCATTGTGTCTCAGCTTAATCTCTCTGCAAACAAATGTACATAAACTCCCACACACTTAACTTGTATTTACAGGACGTTTACATTCACAATCTTTCATAGCATGCATGATTGATTGGTTAGATCCCAAGAGAAAACTGGAAAGCATAAAAAGGGAGTTATAAGTGCTTCCTCAATTGTTGGATGGTATCTGTCAGTAATTCAAACACAACTTTTTTGGCCTCCCACATGCACAGACTGAGGTATATTCAAGTCATAAATGATACAATTGATTTTTTTTTCTGAATCAGGCCACTGGGATTAACCTTCATTCCATGAACTGGTTATATAACAATTATTAGCATTGAGTCAGGTGAATCAGTTCCATGTTGGCGTACTGAATCATGTTGTGCTATATCATACAGCGTTGCAGAATGTCGAATATAGAGCACAGACTAGTTGGGGTGAATGACTTGTTTCTATACTTTAAATTCTATGTAATTCTATTCATGTGCACTTTTTACTCCTCTGTCAACACAGCATATTCTAATAACATTGTGACCTGCCACATCTAACAGGTTAATTACACAGACATGATCAAAAATCACAGTTAAGCACCACATAAAGCAGGAAATGAAGTACTGATCCACCTAAATGTTAACATGCAGTAATTATGCTACTGAATCTCAAAAGTGTTGGACATCAGATTCTTGAGAATTTGACCTGATTCTGAAATTCTCATAGCCGGGAGACTTATTAAGGTAAACTACGCAGCTATCTTGTACACTCAGAAGTTCCACAACAGTCAGGATATAGAAGACCAATTTTATCTGGAGGATTGTTGACTAGGACTGAGAGAAACTGGCTTCTTTTTTGAATCATGCTATGGGACCTTTAATGTCCAATTGAACAGACAAGCAGGACCTTGGATGAATGATTCATCCAAAGTACAAGATCTCGGACAATGCAGCATCCCCCAATACTGGATTGGAGTATTGCAAAAATAATTTTCTCAACCCACAGAGCAGGACAAAGCCTCAGACAAAGCTGCTTGGCAGTTGAATGAAATCTCCATAAATAAGAGGGCCTGTTGTGAAATCAGAAAATGATGTGAAGAATAACACTAAGGAGAGGACTACTTGCAGTTGGCATAATGAGCAGGGCAGCAGCAATGGCTAAGATAATTATTTGTGGCAATGGAATGGGTACAGTTCTTGGCCTTACAATGTTAGGAAAGGCTTTCAGAAGTTGATTCGGGGTGGAGGGAGGGTGGGGGACTGGGGAGTCGTAGTGGACTGCGAGACCAAATTTGAGCCAGATGTGCTATTATGCAGGGGCTTCGGACAAAAGGCAATTGTTGCATCAGGGAGACCCCGAAGGCAGGGTCAAAGAGGTTCAGTTTGTAAAACAGATTTTTAAAGAAGAGGGATTTAGGGAGAATGTTCCTGTGAGCAGGAGCAAAGTGTGTGAAAGGATGCCCACTGATGGTGGGGCAGTTTTCAGGGGCATGAAGCAGGTGTGAGATGGTGGAGTGAAGCAAGATAATGGGCAGGAGCATAGAGCAGCAGAATATCGCTGGAGAGAAAGAGTATGCAAGGCCATGGAGCCATTTGAGATAAGAAAGAGGATCTTAAATTTGATCCAAAAAACAAATAGGGAGCCAGTGGAGCATGGTGAGGATGGGGGAGATGGGCTCATGAACTAAATGCAAGAGAGAATAAGGTGACGTTCTGGATGATCTAAACCTTGCTTCCTCACATTCAATTCCCAACCAAGACTGCTTTTCCTCATCTTTACCACATTTCCCATCTTCATCCCTATCTCACACAAAATGCTGCTGAAACTCTCATTCATGCCTTTGCTAAACCCTGACTCAATGTCTCTAACACTGTTGTCACCAGTCTCCCTAGTTCCACCATTCAAAACTCGCCGCCTGCATCATTACCACACTAAACTCCCCGTAACCAAAGCCTAGTCCTCGCCAGGTTCTACTGGCCCGCAAATCAAACGTTTTCACCAGCTCCATAATTATAGAGGTTGTTCCTGAGTTTCAGTCTGGGTTATTCTCACAGTAGATAATGGGGAAAATGCTCAGATTTTTTAGGGTTAGCAATGTTTATCTGAGGAGCGTGGAGCTTTAATGGCTGGCATTGGTTCAGGAAACAACAGATCTACTTTGAACTTGAGAATTCCAGGACAAAGTAAGTGAAAATTGCTGGATAAGTGGAGACAGTCTAAGACACAGAAAGACATAAAATGAGGGATATTTATTCACCAATTACAAAAACAATTTTCCGAGCGGTTGATCCACATGGATAAGAAATAAGTAGTTGCTTTTAATAATACTGCACAGAATTCTAGTAAAAAGTATATTAGGATTGATGGAACAGCTCCCTTAAGAAGGATGTTATCCAAGAACAAGTCTAATGCTCCATCAAATGTTAATGGCTCTATTCCCATGCCATTTCAGCACCTCCAGCTGCTTCACAGTAATGAAGAAAAGTTATTTTTCAATTAAAAAGAAACAGCTTTTGAAAGCTGCAGATGTCAATAACTGTGGTAACGTGCAAACTATTTGATTTTAAATGAATACAATACGTATCATAAAGAGAATAGAATCACATAACACTGCACAACCGAAATAGGCTATTTAGCCCATCAAATCTGTGCTGCTATCATTCTCCACATGAACCACCTGATCTAATTCTGTGCTCTTGCAAGGTCCCCATAATGTCACGCATTAAGGGAAAAATAATGGGGCTCAAAATCTGTTCATGTACAAATTTACTTTCATCAAATCATAACAGTTTTAATTAAAGCTACATCGAATTCTCCTACCTGCTTAGTTCGAGCAAACTGGCCTTCTATACAAAGGGTGAAAATTTTCCTCAGTGTTGTGACATTGGCGTTGTGGGCTGACAGTAATGGAATACACTGTTAGTGCACATTGACCGTGTCTTACACAAAGCAGCATTTTATTTACTTGAGAAGCTTCGCACATTAGCACAAATGCCTAGAAAATTCTATTCAATGGAGTTTTGTTTCCTGGAGCAAAAGTTCAAATATAGCGAAGTGTTTAGTTCAGCTCAGTTGGTAATACTCTCACCAATAAGTCAGAGGATTGTGCTTTTCAGTGACCCCCTCCCCTTCCCTGAGTTTGAGGTCATAATAGTTCACTGAGCAAAGGAAGTGTTGTATTTTTACATTAAAAAAGTCAAACCAAGGTCCAGCTTCTTCGTTCAAGTTGGTGTTATAATTCCCAAGACTTTTTTGAGAGGACAAGCAGTTCTGCTGATATTCTGCCTAAAATGTCTCCCAAATAAAAATTTATCAACATTTGGAAAGCATGACCATAATTATTTTCAGATGGCTTACAGATGTGCACTGAACTACATCATGCATGGAATGTGGTAAATAGTGTATTTTTGAGGTAATCATCACAGATCAACATACATTAACATGTAGTGCAACATACATTAACATGTAGTGCAAGCTAGGTTCAAAGACCCCCGAGAGGCTACTGCAGCAAGTATCTCTGAGATATTAGGCACATGCGATATTCAGTGCACAATATTCTATAATTTTTGTTCCCTTTTTGCAAGTCCTCTTTTACAGCTTTGTCTTTGTTACTTTCTTATATTTATGTTCCTTTTCAACCAAAAGAATGGGACATTTATCTAGTGTACCTGAACATTAATGTAATTCTGTGTTGCTGGTTAAAAGTGTGCTTTTTGGGCAGTCAGCAGATTTTTGAAAACTCCTAAACAGAGTTTCACTGTTGGGTTAGTTGAATGTCAGTAGAAATCTCCCCTGTGGCTCAGCTAGAAGTCCAGTTCCTGAGTCAGATGGGTCTGCAGAACTCCAAGGCACTGCTGTTGACAGACCAGTCAGGCCTGGCTCATCGGCAGGACTTGAAGAGGCAGTCTAGTCAATGGGACAGAGAATCTCCCCACCCATGCTCTCACTGACAAGCTGTGTGTCTTTTGCTGGTTAAACTCCAGCAGTAACCCAGTGCATCCACTGGGGTCCCCAAACCTTGGCTCTTGGCCAACCTGCACCTATTATTCTTCAGAATTGGGTAAGCAAGGTGTGTCTCTCCAGGAAGAGCATGTGCATCCCATTCCAGACACAGGGTAACCACCATGAATAGGTGGCATACTTATGTGAAACTCTCAGTCTGGTTGGGATATTCTTAAGCATTGTAATCAGTTTCTACATGTGTCAGACACCCAGCTGACTAATAAACTGGATCAGCTGGTAAAACCACTTTGATGTATAAAACAAAATAAGTCTTAGGTTTGATCCCTGTTCTATGTTGTGTTAGGTAACCTTAGCAATTGGGAGGGGAAACAACAACAACAACAACAACAAGATTCCATTTATAAAGCGCCTTTCACGTCAGGAGGACGTCCCAAGGCGCTGCACAGTTGGGTCATGACCCGAGCAGGGCGGAAATGGTCAGGGTGAGGGAAGGGAGGGAGCAAGGAGGGGGGAAATGGTCAGGGTGAGGGGAGGGAAGGGAGGGAGCGAGGAGGGGGGAAATGGTCAGGGTGAGGGGAGGGGAGGGAGCAAGGAGGGGGAAATGGTCAGGGTGAGGGGAGGGAAGGGAGGGAGCGAGGAGGGGGAAGAGAGTCGAGAGGGGAGCTGAAGGCACGGTCAAAGAGAAAGGTTTTGAGACCGGCCTTGAAGGAGGAAAGGGAGGAGGCGGCGAAGGCACTGGGGGATGGAGTTCCAGAGCCTGGGGGCTGAGAGGCTGAAGGCCCGACCACCGATGGTAGGGCGGTTGGGGCGGGGGACGTGGAGCAGACCAGAGCCAGAGGAACGGAGGGTACGGGCAGGTAGGTAGAGGGATAGTAGGTTGGAGAGGTAGGAGGGAGCAAGGCCGTGAATGGCCTTGCAGGTGAGGATGAGGATCTTGAAATCGATCCTCTGGGGGATGGGGAGCCAGTGGAGGCGAGCGAGGGTGGGAGTGATGTGGTCCCGAAGCCTGGTGCGGGACAGTACACGAGCTGCAGAGTTCTGAATGACCTGCAGCTTGTGGAGGGAGGTGGCGGGAAGGCCGGCGAGGAGAGAGTTCCCATAGTCCAGCCTTGAGGTGACAAAGGCGTGGACCAGAGTTTCAGCAGCGTGAGGGGTGAGGTAATGCCGTAGTCTGGCGATGTTCCGAAGGTGATGGAAGGTGGTGCCAGTTGTAGTGCGGATGTGAGGGAGAAAGGACAGCTCAGGGTCGAACAAAACGCCGAGGTTCCTGAAACACGCTTAAGAGGGTCGTACAATTGATTAGAAAGAAGAAATTCAGCCAGAGTTCCTGCTCAGCTATCCAGATATTCCTGCTAAAAGGTGAGCCTGTGTGAAGGTATCACAAACCAGCCCAAGACAGAATTGGGCTTGGTTGTGATACCTTCTTCCCTTGTGGTTGAATAGCTTGCTCACATTCAATTTCAAGCATGTAATAGCCCTGGGATAGAATATTAGGGGGTGACTTTAGCCCATCTAATTTCATCCCAGTAGAAGGAAAACAATTCATGCCTTCAAGATAGGAACCAAGGAAATAAAACTGGTTGCAAAATGCTGCAGATGCTGGAAATCTGGAAACAAAAACAGAAGTCGTTGGAACACTCAGCAGGTCAGGCAGCATCTATGGAGAAAGGAAATCCATTACAAATCACTGCTTTTTCAATCTCATTATTGCAAATATACTAATAATCCTCGCATTTGATATAGGGCCTTATCACGTCTTCTGGACATCACAAAGCGTTTCACAGAATATACTGTAAAGTGAATTGACTGTATATTTTGTGAGCGAAACATGGTAGCCAATTGCGCATAGCAGTGTCCCACAAACACAGACACAAGTTGATTGAGTGAACAAATTATGACTATAGTGATTATATGTCTGAGACCCAGAGGATGTGTGAACTAAGAAGGGGAGGGGAGGCAAGGCTGAGAGAAGATGGGAGCAGTGTTTAAGTTCTGAAGTGGTTAAAATCAATGTTGGAGCCACAGGGCTGTAAGGTGCCTAGGAGATAGATGGTGCTGTTCTTCGAGTTTGTGTTGTGCTTCGTTGCTCCTAGACGAGAGATAACTTTCTTCAGCTTGACGTGCGCAAAACTGAGGCCCTCCTGATTGGCTCACGTCAGCGCCTCCGTACCTCAGGCGCTGACAGCATCAGCATCCAAGGCTGCACTCTCCACCTCTCAAAGCCGGTCAGGAACCTCGGCGTTTTGTTCGACCCTGAGCTGTCCTTTCTTCCTCATATCCGCACCACAACTGGCACCGCCTTCCATCACCTCCGGAACATCGCCAGACTATGGCACTACCTCACCCCTCACGCGGCTGAAACCCTGGTCCACGCCTTTGTCACCTCAAGGCTGGACTATGGGAACTCTCTCCTCGCCGGCCTTCCCGCCACCTCCCTCCACAAGCTGCAGGTCATTCAGAACTCTGCAGCTCGTGTACTGTCCCGCACCAGGCTTCGGGACCACATCACTCCCACCCTCGCTCGCCTCCACTGGCTCCCCATCCCCAGAGGATTGATTTCAAGATCCTCACCCTCACCTACAAGGCCATTCACGGCCTTGCTCCCTCCTACCTCTCCGACCTACTATCCCCCTACCTACCTGCCTGTACCCTCCGTTCCTCTGGCTCCGGTCTGCTCCACATCCCCCGCCCCAACCGCCCTACCATCGGTGGCCGGGCCTTCAGCCTCTCAGCCCCTAGGCTCTGGAACTCCATCACCCAGTGCCTTCGCCGCCTCCTCCCTTTCCTCCTTCAAGACCGGTCTCAAGACCTTCCTCTTCGACCGTGCCTTCAGCTCCCCTCTCGACTCTCTACCCCCTCCTCGCTCCCTCCCTTCCCTCCCCTCACCCTGACCATATCCCCCCTGCTCGGGTCCTGACCCAATTGTCCAGCACCTTGGGACATCCTCCAGACGTGAAAGGCGCTCTATAAATGAAATCTTGTTGTTGTTGTTGTTGGAACAGCATTGGAGGCTTCCAGTCACTTGCCACTTTCATTCTTCTTCACACTCCCACTCAGACCAGACAGAGACCGGAAGCTCAGGGTTGCACTTGCGGAAGTGTTCGGCAAAGCAATCACCCATTCTATGTTTGGTCTCCCCGATGTAGAGGAGACAACATTGTGAACAATGAACACAGATCCCATCTTCTCTTAGCCTTGCCTCCCCCCTCTCCTTCTTTAGTCACACATCCTCTGGGTCTCAGATACATCTTTTCTTTCTATAATCTCCCACTATTACCTTCTTTTGTCTTGCACCATCAACACCCCTGATCTCAGCATCTGCTGTACTCTAATTTTTTCCATTGTCTTTCTTTCCCTGCCCCTTTCGCTGTTTGTTCTTAAAAACTGTTCCCTTCCAACATCCCCCAGGTCTGATGAAAGCTCATAGACCTGAAATGTCAACTCACTTTCCTCTCTCCATCGATGCTGCCTGACCTGCTGAATGTTCCCAGTGACTTCTGTTTTTATTTCATGTTGGTGTTTGCTCCTCTAAGAAGCCGTCCACCCTACTTCCAATTCTCTGCTCTTTCCTCGTTCCTCTAATACTTTTACTATGATAATGTGCTTGTCAATTCTCTTTTAAAATGACAGGTCACCCTCGTCAAATCATCCCATACCCTTACTACCCTCTGGGAATAAATTTTTCCAAAATGTTACTGCCTGAGTTACAATCCTGAATTCATTCTCTTTGTCTGTGAATCCCCAACCAGCAGATAGTGATTTTCACATTTAATTTTCTTTCATTACATTTTTAATGATCTTTTTCGTGGGTTATATGATTCTGATTTGTTAGAAAATGTGTGTGTGTGTGTGAGGAACAAAATGAGAATTATTGGAATGTGAAAGATTGCTAAACAAATTAGCATTCAAAGTACTATTTAAAGTACTATGCTAAAAAAACACAGTAACATTGATTATATTATCTGAAGGATCACATTACCACCTAGACAAATATACTATAAATAAATATGCATGAAAAGGATGTGCCAGAATAGGAAGCTAAATTGGAAAGTCACATTGTAAGGAAATAGTCTGTTTACAATGTGAATTTCTAATTTAGCCAGGACACCTGGCAGAATTACTAGGAATGTACACTATACAATTTTCTAAATTATAAATAATAATAATAACAAATAGTGCTCACAGTTGATATAGCATCATAACAGTAAAAGTATCAAAGCACTTTTCAGGTAATTGCTGATATATGTAGTGACAGTATTATGTTTACAGTGTTCTTGTAGGTTAATAAAGCAGCCAATTTGCACACAGCAAAGTCCGATAAATAGCAATGAAATGAATGCCTAATCCAACAATATCACAGTATTATGCAAATGAATTACCCTCAAAGCTATTATCAAAGTTGAGTGTGCTCATTTTTCCTTTTCATCTATAAAAAAAACTATAGATTTGTTTTGTGACGGTTTGATATTTATAACAATTAGCTTGCATATTTGTGACCAGATTGATTGCCAAATTTAGACTGTTTAATTTCTAGTCCTGAGGATAATGCGCTTTGTAAACCAGCAAGCTATGTGGTTTTCATTGTACCTTCCTCTTCGACTGTGCTTATGGTCACCTCCTCCCAGCTCGGCATCAGGCTCTGCCACTGTTAAGCATTCTGAGATGCTACCCAGTGTGAAGGACACTATATAAATGCAAGTTGTTGTACCTTAGTACATTGTCGAACCATTTTAAAATGCTTCACTAGATTTACTGTAGGTGTAGTGACTGCAGTGTGTTAGAATTTACACTTTTTGTATAATGTTAGAATCATAATAGATGTTGCGAACAGGTTAACTTTTAAGTTAAGTGTGGGGGGCAACTGGACTGACAGTCATGATTAACACTCAAGAGCAACAAAAGGCAACCCTCAAGAATAGCAGCTAATGAGCAAGTTGCTTAAACTGGAGGACCTTGGTACCATCCCGGGATACTGATAAGAAATAACCAGTCACTTAAAAGGAATGTACTAATGATCCCACCTTACAAAATAACAAGCATCAGATAACAGGGGTCTTAAGGACAATATGTTTGTGTGCTGAGGCACGTACACCCCATGAGGTGTTCACGTGAACCCAGCATGATTTCGACCACGTGATCTAATGTCCGCACCATGATTGGACGAACATCGGTATAAGAGTTCCCATAACTTTTGTATGTGGCCGTCCCGGGACGCGGAGACAAGGATACGGGAGATGGGGACGTCCCGGGACGCGGAGACAAGGATACGGGAGATGGGGCCATCCCAGGTCGCGGAGAAAAGGATATGGGAGATGGGGCCGTCCCGGGCTGCGGAGACAAGGGTACGGAGATGGAAGACTGAGAGCTAGAAACACTAAGACTGAGGATATCAGATGGAAGATTGAAAGCTGTAAGCAAGAAGACTGAAAGCATGAAGAATCAAGCTTGTGTGCTGGAAAGACAAAGTGTTGAACTCGAGATATCTACGGTGGTATTGTTCTGTTATAAGATCTGTTGAGTGTACCGGCCTTTGGTCTGACCCATCGTGACCCATCGGGATATTGGGCAATAACGAACGAATAATAATAAAACAGTCTGATATCTGGTTAAAGAAATTAGCATTATTTCCTTACAGATTTGGCTGATTTTATTTTCTAACAAGTGCCTTTAATTTGCTTCATGCCCGATTCTGTTCAGGTTCCTGGATGAAATGAGCACCTCACAGCAAAGGAATGTCATGACATGCCACATCTGAAATATGATGGTGTTAGACTCTGCACACTTAGCTTATGTGTAACGGAAAGTAACAGGGAACCTGCATTCAAAAAAATAAATGTTTCAGTACTGAGAGAGGAATACCCCATTGGCTTGGTCGCTGACAAAAACTGAATTAGGCCATTACTGAAACACAGTGATGGGCTGGTCACTGTACGCATCTTTAGTTATATATCTGGTGTGTCTTTCCAGACATTTTGGTGCATATCTGATCCTCTTTAATAAACTACACAGGGTGATTGATATAAAATGGGATTCCTCATCAGATTATCTCAAACACTTAACTTACTAGACACAATAATGAATGGTTACTCCCATCTATTTTGAGTCAGGCACTCCACATTTTACAATCATTGCTTGCTGTCAGCTTGTTTTTATCAGAACAAATAAACTGCTGCTATAGAATAGACCAGAGTTGGCCAGAAAGCCAAGAGGTTTTCTCTATGATAAGCATAAGAATGATTGGTACAGCATGGGGTCAGATAACAGGGAAAGGAAGTTGATGGTTAAAACTTGTACTCCAGCACAGTAATGTCAATAGATTGTAGCAGTAAACTAATTAAGAGAATGGGAAGACTGTTGTATTTATTACCACAGCAATCTAGTTGTAATCTTATTGTGAATTCATTGTTTCTGCTTGGTGCAACATCAATGCAATTCAGAACAAGCTGGAGTCTGGACAGGATGCTCAGTACAGCATAGGTTTTACTGGATCTTATAATCCATTTAACAAAGTAATCTAAAAATCAAATTTAAAACATATTTTGTTTCTCCCTATGTATGGTATATTAAGCATTTACAGATGCAGTTATTCCACCCCATAAAATATATCAAACCAACAATGTACATTCCAATTCTTGGCATTTCAAGAAACAGAAATGTCAAATGTCAGAATCTATAAAAGATTACCCTTAGTATAATATGCTCCTTGAGGAAGAACATTTTTATTCTGTTGAATTGGTGAAGATACTTTGCAGAATTAATCAGTTAAAGATCATACTAATGACTTGTGAATGTGGGACAACAAGACAACAAAGCTAATAAAACTTAAAAGGAAAGAC
Source organism: Callorhinchus milii (assembly GCF_018977255.1). Lineage (NCBI taxonomy): Eukaryota > Metazoa > Chordata > Chondrichthyes > Chimaeriformes > Callorhinchidae > Callorhinchus > Callorhinchus milii. The sequence goes on from NW_024704743.1 coordinate 44,158,258, forward strand.
AGCTGGACAACAACTTACATTTGCTTGATGTTGTCTTTGCCAATTTATTTACAAATTACTATTATTTTTCAATCTGCAACTTCGCCGTTCGTTTGATTCATGTGATTGTTTGGTAGTTCCAATTTGAATTAGCCAAATTATGTTCACAGAAAGTGTGCATTACTCTCAGAAAAATAAACATATTTTTCTTATTTTATGTCATAAGATTAATACTGTTCAGTTACTTAGCACTGTGTTTTACAAACCAGTTTCATTTTGTTTAAGAAAATAATATAATATAATAATCCTTGCATTTGATATAGCGCTTTTCACGTCTTCTCGACATCTCAAAGCACTTCACAGAATAATAATAATAATAATAATAATCCTTGCATTTGATATAGCGCTTTTCACGTCGGGAGGACGTCCCACAGCGCTTCACAGAACACACTGTAAAGTGAATTGACCATATATTTGTGGGCGAAATGTGGCAGCCAGTTGCGTACAGCAGTGTCCCACAAACAGTCGTGGATTGAAAATGACCAATTTATTATTGTTTTTTTTNGAGGGATTATTATTAGGTGTGTGGAGTAAGGAAACTTGCCCAAGGTTTCGTCCTGCCTGGAATTGAACCCAGGTGTCTCGCTTGCAAGGCGAGTGCTCTAACCACTGAGCAACAGGACTCCAAGATGGGGGAGGGATTCTTGATTCATGGCTCCTGTTAAAATAATAATAATAAAAAATAATCCTTTCAGTTGACATGGTTTCATACCAGAAGGTTCTCACAGGATTTGCTACAGAGTGTAGTGATTGTGTATTTTGTAGACAAATGGAGTAGCCAAGAAGGGAAAAGTGTCCCTACAAGGAGGGTAGGGTGGTCCTAGCTGGACAGGCAGTGAGAAGCTTGCCAGTGCTCACAAATAACAAGTTATTGGTTTAACTGGTTGAATTTCTTGCAAATAAATGACGACAAGATGGAAGCCATACCACTTCGCTCCCTTCAATGTCTTGTGTCCTTCGGCTCTGACCTCCTCAACCTCCCTGGTCTATCCCTCAGACTTACCGAATCAGTGTGCAACCTAGGCATCCGTTCTCTGACCAGGACTGCCTTCCTTCACCTCCGCCACATTGCCCAGCTTTGACCGTACCTTACCCCAAATGCAAACAAAGCACTCGTCCATGTGTTCGTCACCTCCCACCTCGGCTATTCAAATGCCCTCCTCGCCGGTCTCCCCAGCTCCACCATACACAAAATCCAGCTGATCCAAAACTCTGCCCACATACTCACCCACACTAAACTCCTACCCTACCATACCAGTCCTTGCCAGGCTCTACTGTCTCCCTATCATTGAAAGGATCGATTTCAAGATCTTCACACTTGCTTCCAAATTCCTTCATGCCCTGGTGCCCCCAACCTCTCTGAACTTCTTACCCCCCAACCCACAACACGCTGCCTCCGCTCGACTGTCTCCAGCACTCTGCATGTCCCTTGTGCCGGCTGTTCCACCATCAGTAGCCGCACTTTCAGCCACTACGCCTGAACCTCTGGAACTCTCTTCCTCTATCCCTCTGCCTTGCCCCTTCCTTCCCCATCTTCAATCGTGCCTGAATACCTTCCTATTCAACTTTACCTATAGTCACCTCCTCCCCCCCCCAGGTTAGCACTGTGTTCTGCTATTGTCAAGCGCTTGGGATGCTGCCCTGCATGAGGGGCACTATATAAATGTAAGTTGTTGTTGTTTTGTTGTTGTTGTTGTTGAAGTCCAGCAGTACCGCACACACATTCTGAGCTCCCTAAACCTTGGCTCTCACCGACTTGAACGTGTTACTCTCTGGAATTAGGTAAACAGTCTGTATGTTCCAGAGGGAGAGTGCACATTCCATTCCAGACACTGGGAAATTTCCATGTGTAAGTGGCATATCTATGTTGAACTCTCAGCCTGGTTTGGATACTCTTAAGCAATTGGCACATGTTTCCTCATTTGGCAGGTACATGGCTGACCCCCAAAAAATGTTAGATGTTCTGTGAGTCAAATTCTGCTACATTAATACTTTCCTTTTAAAATTAACAACTATTATTTGGCATTTAGTAATTATCTCTGTTATAGTGGAGTTCCGTTAGCAGAGTACCTTGCACTGGGTTGACATTGTGTTGTTTATATCAGCAGGAAAATGATTGCATGGTTGGAAAGTAATTATTAATACAGGATAAAATATTCAATGCAAATGAAAAATCTACCCCTGGGAATTTCATGCCATCATTACACAAACTTAATTTACATTACACAATGTAAATCTCCTAGACATGTTTCGATCTACTGTATTTGCAATGGAGTTATTTTAGAGGAATCAAAAATAATGACAAATGCATTATTGCCTCTCCAATCCTGGAATATTAATCTGTGTCAAATGTTGGTAGCAAAACAAAATCCTTATGTGACTTATGTTTGCAAATTGTGATTACATTTTGCAATATTTAAAAAGAGTTATATCACAAAATGTGATTACATGTTTTGATATTTAGAAAATGAGCAGCAATATATTTTGTGATCTATTTGTATTTCGTCATATTTAGAAAAGGGGGCAAATTTACATTACAGATTTCGAATATATTTTGTTATATTTAGAAATGTAACAGAGAATAAAACTATCAAAATATGAAGATGGTTTCAGATTTATTACCCAGATCAATGTAATGAAAACACAAGACTAAATTGCATGTTAAATTTTCGCTTTCAATGGAATAAAAATGACTTTGGAGAGTCCACCAAGGAGCAATGCAATGCACAGCTAGGGGAGCATATGCGCGAGGAAAACCTAATGCATAATTGTAGAGAATTTCGCAACTGTGTACTTTAGATAATATCTCCCTCCAGAGACTTTTTTTTAACTGCTACAGCATAAATTAGAGTTTCATAATCCCCAGCAGGCACTTCAAAATACTGAAGGAGCATTGCAAAAGTGAAAGTTGGCAACGGTCCAGCAGCAGATTTGGCTGGTCCATGTTAAAACGTAGCACTCCACACTCAGCTCCAGAAAATCATCGTTCTACTCCAAGATATTCTTGGAGGCGAAGGATAACCCAAGGCTCCTATTCTCCAACACCAACCGGCTCCTCCGTCCACCCTCCCAGCTCTCGCCCATTCTCTCCTAAAACTATGACTGTGAGGAGATGCTGGATTTCCTCGAGTCCCAAATCAAGGGGATCCATCCCTTCCTTCTAACTACCAGCCCATCTCCAATTATCTATCAATTTCTAACTATCTCCAACCTCCCTTTTCCCTCCAAGTTCCTTAAAAGCGTCATTACTTCCCAGCTTTGCTCATTATTCTTCTCCTACCAGCCCCTCCAATTGGGTTTCCATGCTGCTTACAGGACGGAAACTGCTCTGGTCAAGGTGCCAAACAACATCCTGTCCATCTGTGACCAGGGCTCCCTCTGCCTCCTCATCCTCCTCGACCGCTCTGTTTCCTTCAATACAGTGGACCACTCCATCCTCCTCCACCACCTCTCCTCTTACCCCAACCTTCAAGGTTCTGTTCTTGAATGGTTCAGGTCTTATCCCTCACATTGTCTCCAATTTGTCTTCAGCAACGGTTTTTCTTCCAGCCCCCGCACAGTCTTGTGTGGCATTACTCAGGGTTCTGTCCTTGGTCCCCTCCTCTTCAATATCTATATGCTCCCCTGGCGACATCATCCGCAGACATGGGGTGAACTCCACGTGTATGCTGATGACACCCAACTGTATCTCTCTGCCTCCACCCTCAACCCAGGACCACTGCTGTCCTGACAGACAGTCTGATATCAAGTCCTGGATGAGAGCCAACTTTCCACCACTGCATGTCAGCAAACCCGAGGATCTCCTGATTGGCTCGCACAAGCGCCACTGCACCTCAGGCGCTGACAGCATTAGCATCCATGGATACACAGTCCACCTCACCAAGCCAGTCAGGAACCTTGGCGTCTTGTTTGACCCTCAACTGTCCTTTCCCCCCCATATCCTTGCCTTGAACCGCTCTGCCTTTCCACACCTCCGCAACATTGCCCGACTCCGCTACTGCCTTACCCCTCAGGTGGCCAAAACCCTCATACAGGCATTCATCACCTCAAGGCTCGACTACGGAAACTCCCTCCTTGTTGGCCTCCCCAACTCTTCCCTCCACAAGCTGCAGATCATCCAGAATTCTGTAGCTCATGTCCTCTCCCACACCAGGCTCCGTGACCCCACTATCCCCACCCTCGCCCGGCTCCACTGCTCCCCATCCCTCAGAGGATAGAATTCAAAATCCTCATCCTTGCTTTCAAGGCCCTCAATGGCCTTGCCCCCTCCTACATCTCTGACCTGCTGACCCCCTATCAACCTGTCCGCTCCCTCCATTCAGCAGGCTCCAGCCTGCTCCATGTCTTCCACTCGACCCGCCCTACCATTAGCGGCCGGGCTTTCAGCCTCTCTGTCCCCATTCTTTGGAACTCCATCCCACAATTCCTTCTTCTCTTTGCTCCCTCTCTTGCCTCCTTCAAGGCACGACTCAAGACCCTCCTTTTCGGCTGTGCCTTCAGCTGCCCTCCTACCCCTCTGCCCTCCCTCATCCCAACTCTCCCCTGCATGCTCGGGTCCTGATCCCGGACTCTTCAGCGCCTTTCCTCCTGACGTGAAAGGCACTTTACAAATGCAATTTTGTTGTTGTTTGAAAGTGTTAATTTTCTCCAGTACATCATATAACAGAAGCAGCTTTCCCAAGAATACAACAACACTGGCTCCACTGGCTAAGAGTTTACATTTGTAAAGCGCCTTTCACAACAACAACAACAACAACAAGATTCCATTTATAAAGCGCCTTTCACGTCAGGAGGACGTCCCAAGGCGCTGTAATTTTCACATCGGGAGGACATCCCAAGATACTGGACATTCAGGGATTTGGACCCGTGCAGGGGTTTGGAATCAGGGGTGGTGGAGGGCAAGGAGGGTAGCGATAGGAGTGTGGCCGAAGGCATGGTCGAAGAGGAGGGTCTTGAGACATGTTTTAAAGGAGGCAAGGGAGGGAGCAAGATGAAGGGCCTGGGGAATGGAGTTCCAAAGGGTGAGAGCAGAGAAGCTAAAGGCCCAATCGCCGATGGTAGTGCGGGCCGGGCGGGGGATGTGGAGTAGGCCAGAGCCTGCTGAGTGGAGGGAGCATCAGGTTGATATGGGGATCTGTTGATATACAATTCTAAAATCACAGAAATTATGGGATGTAAAAATACAATGAGGAGCAATTTCACATGGGTCTAGATTTCCTTGATGTTCTTAGCATTTCAGAACATGCAGAATTTAGCAAACTCTTAAATACAGTCTTGCCCACATGCTCTGACACCTCCCTATCTCTCCGATCTGCTTACTCCCCAACCCACTATCCGCTGCCTCCGCTCGACTGGCTCCGACCTCTTGCATGATGTTCGTGTCCTCCATTCCACCATTGCGCTTTCATGCCTGAGACTCTGGAACACTTTTCCTCTATCCCTCCACCTTGCCCCTTCCTTCCCCATCTTCAGATCGCACCTGAAGACCTTCTTATTTTGCCGTGCCTACGGTCACCTCCCCCTGGCTCGGCATTGTGCTCCGTCACTGACAAGCTCTCTGGGACACTACCCTGCGCTATATAAATGCAAGTTGTTTTTCGTTGCTTTCAAAGTAAAGGCTAAATTCAACAATTTGCCAAATTCTGCACACTCTGAAATGCTAAGAATAAATCTAAACCCCAAATTTATAGAGTCAACATGATATTTATCACTTGAAATCCATTTTATAAACAGCAGACTGGTTTTGAGTGCGAATAGTGACATGATGTCACTACAATGGTTTGGTCTGAAGATTTAAGTGCTGCCATTGTTGTCCTTAATCAATCAATGATGAGGATTCATAGGTTATCAGTTTAACTATGTGAAGCAGCAAGCAAATAAAACAGCTCTGGGATTGGGAACAAGAATTTCAGCTGCTCAACACCAATTTAGGATGGTGACATAACATTTTGGGAATATAATTATCACCTGAAATTCTGATCTTCCTTAGCAGATTTGATGGGATAATTAGCTCAGTAGTTTGAGCACTCGCCTTGCAAGCGAGAGACCCGGGTTCGATTCCCAGCAGGGTGAAAAGTTGGGCAAGTTTCCTTATACCACACACCTCTGTTTATCTAGCTGTAAGTGGAAACCCGGTTGTCAGTCGATTGACAGATCGCTTTTCGGGTGGTAATAATTCCTTCAAAATGTTTTTAAAAGAAATTGGATGCTTAATCCATGACTGTTTGTGAGACTCATTTTGCTGTCTCGTTTCACCCATAAAATGTACAGTAAATTAATTTTACACTATATTCTATGAAGCGCTTTGAGACATCTCGAAGATGTGATATATCAAATGCAAGGATTATTGTTATTATTATTATTTGGGATGTGAACAACATGATGTCAGTACAACAGTTGTAATCATTGATGTAATCCTTGAGATTCTACACCGTTTCCTCTCCAGGCTGTTATTCTCTTCTCTAAAGGAATAGCCAGAAGTGGTTGCAGTATTTCTAACTATGGCCTAACTAGGACCTTGTATAAATTTAACAACACTTTCTTATGTTTGTATTCAATGTCTTTGCATAAAACAGTAGAATCTGTTTTGACTTGATGTGGCCTTTTCTACTTACCTTTTCTAACCACTTTTAAGGATCTGCATCACTTGATCCATTCTATTCCTCAACATCATTAAAACATCATTGCCAATCACAGTATACTTTCTTTATTCTTTTCCCCCCAAATTATATATATATATAGGTGGATCTACCTATTACTCCATATAATGTTTCGAAATGAGCAGGGTACTATGGCTGTAATCACATTCTCCGTGAATATCTTTTGTTCATGACATTTTCTTCATATTATATTCAACATCTAACAGCAGGAAGCAGCCAGAGGCAACTGTAACAAGGACAGATGTCTCACAAGTCTGTCCCTGTTAAATACCAAGAACACCTCAAGGCATGTGGAATTTCCATCAGGAAATTCGGAAATCAGGCAAGACAGTTATTTTAAAAATAATTCTTATATTTGATTTTTTGCAATTTGCTTTGCTTAATGTATTTTTTAACAATCCTGGTTAAACAAAGAATGGTTGAACTCTCCATTTGAATGTCTACATACAAAAAGCATAAGAAACTTCTCTCCATTATTACCCGTGGGTGCTTTGAATCAATATGAATGAAGCTATAAATTGACAGCAGCTCTAACATACATTCCCGTATAAGCATGGGAGTCTAGCTTCAGTACTAAAACTTTTGTGGTACGACTCCTGTCTTGGTCATGAAGAGTAATAAGCAGATCGATCACAACTCTAACAGCAGTAGTTTACGTTTACAATTATCTCTCATTTGGGAGGATGTCTCAAAGTGCTTCAAACAGGTAACTAAGTTGAAGGAGGGAGGGGGTTTCTGAGGGGTGGAAGGAACGATGACCAAATGTGTCGTCTTAAGGTGGGCTTTAAAGATCGGGAGTGGGGGGAAGCTCTAGAGTGGGGGCAGAAATATTGAAATATTTCTATTCCTATCAGCACTACCATTACTCATCATATTCCTTCCATTTAAGATTGTGTCTTATCAGAACGTTAACATTTCTCAAAGTGCTTCACATGATTTACTGGAAAATGTAGTGTCAGTGTATTTGTGGGCAAATATGGCAGTCAGTTTGAACACAACAATGTGCCACAAACAGCCATGAAGTGAGTGAGCAATTTTCTGGGGGATTTTGGTCTGGACACCGAGAGAGATTCCTCTGGGATTATTACTTACATATATAATAATAGTCCTTGCATTCATATAGCATCTTTCGAGTTAGGAAGACCTCCCAAAGTGCTCCACAGAATACAGTGTAAAGTGTAATGACTGTTTTGTGGCAAAACAAAATATATTCATATAGACTACATTTGACCCAACCAGTCCATTCCAGTGGTTATAGTTCACATGAGCCTCCACCCATCCTAATTATTTGAGTTAAAGAACATAAGAACATAGAACATAAGAATTAGGAGCAGCAGTAGGCCATTCGGCCCCCCTAGCCTGCCCCACCATTCAATAAGATCATGACTGATCTATTCTAACTCCACCTTCCCGCCTTGTCCCCATATCCCTTAATCCCTTTATCCACGAGAAATCTATCAATCTCAGTCTTGAATATGTTCAAGGACTTTTGGGGTAGAGAATTCCATAAATAACATGTTGTCCCTGGTAAATACCAAAACCACCGAAAGACATGTGGAATTTCCACCAGGGGCAGCAAATCAGTTATTTTTAAAATAATCCTTATATTTGATTTTTTGCAATTCCTTTTGCTTAATACATTTTTCAACAATCCTGGTTAAACGAGGGATGGTTAAACTCTCCATTTTGCATACAAAAAGCATATGTAGATATCGAGTAGTTTCACTGAGTTTCACCACATAGCCCATAATCAAGCATTGGCTAAATAAAACCTTCATAACATTCAGTTATGACGTTAATGTATAAGCAGCACATTATTACTGACAACATCTGTAATAAGCAGAAATATTTAATTGACACCGCAAATATAATAACTCATACAAACCTGTAGCTTTAAACATGTCACCGATTGAATTGATCTTTTCCTTCTGAAATGTGTGTAACAATAAAGGGCATAGAGCAGGGAATGGGATTAAAGCAGATATCTCCCGTGAAGGAAGCTAGCAACTAGGACAAACACATGACCTCTTTGTGTGCTATAAACATTCTGTGATTCTTTGACTCTTGGTCTGAAATATTGTCAGTTAATACAGATTACAAAACACAATCTCAGTCAGATTATTATTTCTATGTTACCATTGCACCACATATAAAACACAGATAGCGCACATATAAATATTACATACTTGCCTAAATTGAATAAGGAATATATTCTATCTAAGTGAGTTAACAAGCTGACTAGAACAATTTTTCTGAGCCATCAGCATTTCAAGAACAATTCAAAGAGCTGTAACCTGACACTCAGAAACATCAAGACAAGCTGTAAGGATAGAACTCACACCTAGTGATCACTGTTGAGCTTTCTGTCACAGCACCATAGAAAAGGTCTAGCTGCACTATACAGCTGGCACAATGTCAAACATCTGCACACAAGATCTCACGTTCTATGAATATCCTTTCCAAAATATCGTATGTTAGTCACATTTCAGCACAACAGCAGCAAAAACTTGCATTCATTTAGCACCCTTCTTGCAGGATAGTGTCCCAGAGCGCTACACGGTGGCAGAGTTAATCACAGATGCAATGTTATAATTACCACATCAAACCAGTTATGATTTAGCACCAATACTTAAAAAGATGTTCCCAAATACAATGTTTAAATTACTTATGACAGTGTTACACTTGTGTAAAAACAAAACTTACATTCGATACAGTGTCTTTCACGTCAGGAGGACATCCCAAAAGGCTTCACAGGATATACTGTAAAGTGGTGTGACTATGTGTTTTGTGAGCGAGCATGGTGCACTCACTTGCCTTGTGACAAAGCAGTTCAGATATTATACAGTCTCTTTCACTTGTGAAATATTGTGTTTAACAATTTCTTGTGCGGTATCTTCTATAAATTTGAAGATAATTGTTAGCTAGCATTACAACAACAACTACAAGATTACATTTGTTATAACGCCTTTCACATCGGGAGGACATCCCAAGGTGCTGGACGGTGTACAGCATGTACAGCTTAACCTAAAGTATACATGCATGGCTTATTTCCATTTTTGCCTAATCAATAACTTTCAACATCTGCATGACATTTCAAGCATGAAACACACATCAAATAAACTCAAGTCTATAAAGTCAATTTCACGTCGATGCTAAAATGAGGTGTTGTAACAAGGGCTTCTTGGGAAACAGTTCTGTCTTGCAAGAGTTGCAGTTAATGAAGGTGCCTGAGGATCTTAAACAGGTTGTACACAACATCAAATAACTGAATGGCACAATAGCTCAAATATGGTGAGTATTTAAAGTATGAACAGTTTATTGCATTCTGGCTTCCAGGTAAAACTAATACTTTTTTAAACTAGTCTAACCGGTTAACATTGCAAGTCTTGTTCTGTTCAATACTTGGTGTGGTACAGTAATTTTACCACACCCATTTTCAAAAAAAGAGATGTGAGAATTCCTGGCAGAATTCATCCTGCTTGCAAAACATCTTCAGAAGCAAAACAGAAACTGCTCATCGCAAATCTTCTAAACTAACAATATAAGTTGGGCTTTGGTTTGCTGAAACGAGTACGTGCTGCTGGTGCCTCTGAGCCTCCCTTGGATTACCTCAGACCGCTGTAAAACTACAAGGTTAGTGTTCAACTAGGGGAAATAATATTCTAACATTCTAGCTGTTCAGTAGGGAATTTCAGCCACATTAATGCTTAAGTGAGTGGAGCATCCCCTTTTGGGTGTTCTTTCAAGCAGTTAGAGTTCTGAGTATGAGTTATTCTTGACCAGTGGTTTACACTGCACACTTTTTCAGCTTTTGATTTTTCCAAGCATTCATTATATGTTTGCTACAACACAATTGTCTCACTTCTTGTTTTACATTTTCACAACCATTTTCTCTTCAGTTCTTTCTTCCATTGTAATTGCAACATAGTTCAATACTTCAGATTCACACTAGAATGTGGATCGGAATTCTTACTCTGTTTCTGAAAATATCATAGTCTTAGCCTTACAACCACTGTAATAACATTTTAGATCATTTGTTTCAATGAGACATTTCAATTATGTGATAAGGTGCTTTATCAAATGCAAAGGTATCAAATACAAGGATTTTTAGGCGTGTTGTGAATAAATCTGTACACACAAGGAAATTAAACACAATGGAAGAGCATTTACAATGAAAGATGCCAATGAGCCTATAAAGAATCAACGGTCAGTTGATGAAAATAAATACATGGTGCTATTTGGTAAAAACATTTTAAGAAAGTTAGGCAATTGGTTATTGTACAAATAATCCCATCTAGATCCATTGTTTTGTAGCAGGGTATATTTCTATTTGAAAGTTTGGCATTCTAGTGGACTTGAAAGACAACAAAACTGAAATTAATAGAGGATCTATATCTCACCTGAGATGACAGATTCAGGACTGAGAGGGGGAACACATGATTGTAGAACAGGATTATGAGAGCTTCAATACTGACACCAGGTAGAAGAGTCAAACTTTCAACCAACAGACCTTTCTTGCAGTCCTGATAGAATCTGTCTGCTTCAGATGTTCACATTTGTTTTTCTGGTTGTTTTTCTGACTGGAGGGAAGTATCCAGTGGTATCTCCCAGGGATCAGTATTGGAACCACTACTGTTTTTGATCTATATAAGTGACTTGGACTTGGGTATAGGGAGTACAATTTCCAAGTTTGCAGATGATACTAAGCTAGGAAAAGTAGTAAACAGTGAGGAGGATAGTAGCAGACTGCAAACGGACATAGACAGACTGGTAAAATTGGCAGACACGTGTTATATGCAGTTTAATGTGGAGAAATGCAAAGTGGGATTTTGGGAGGAAGAATGAGGAGAGGCAATATAAGCTGATGGTACCATTTTAAAGGGGTGAAGAAACAGAGAGACCTGGAGGTTTATACAAGTAAATCTTTGAAGGTAGCAGGACAGGTAGATAAAGCTGTTAAAAAAAGCTTATGGGTTACAAGGCTTTATAAATAGGGGCATAGAATACAAAAGTCAGGAAGTCATGATGAACCTTTATGAACACTGGTTAGGCCTCAGCGAGAGTACTGTGTTCAGTTCTGGGCACCACACTTTAAGAAGGATGTCAAGGCAGTGGAGAGGGTGCGAAGGAGATTTACCAGGATGGTACCAGGAATGAGGGACTTCAGTTATCAGGAGAGGCTAGAGAAGCTGGGATTATTCTCCTTGGAGCAGAGAAGGTTAAGAGGAGACTTAATAGAAGTTTTCAAAATTATGAGGGGATTCGATAAGGTGAACAAGGAGAAACTATTTCCACTGGCTGGTGTGTCAATAACCCGAGGACACCGATTCAAAATAGTTGTTAAAAGAAACAGAGGGAAGGTGAGGAGAATTTTTTTTNACACAGCGAGTTGTTCAGATCTGGAATGCATTGCCTGAAAGGGTGGTGGAAGCCGATTCAATAACACTCTCAATAAGAGAGAAGTAGATAATTATTTGGGGAGGACAAGTTTGCAAGGCTATGGGGAGAGAGCGGGGGAGTGGGATGGCTCTTTTCAAAGTGCCAACACAGACACGATGGGCCAAATAGCTTCCTTCTGTACTGTATAACTCTATAAATTCTCTTTTTCAGTACTATGAGTTTGTAGGCTGTCAAATTGTCTTCTGAGAAACACTTGTCCACATGATATGTACACTGTTGCCACATTACTGTCGAAGAGATATGTGAAATAAATGAACACATGTGACACGTAATGATGCTACTATGTCATTATGCTTTACGCCTGCGAATCAAAATGAGACGCAGGAGGCCCCTTTCCTCATTTGTACTGTTTCTTTACTGATTTATGTAGAAACTAAAGTGGCAGCTACAAAATAACTATCTTTTACAGCAGAGGAAAAGCTGACAAGTATTGCAGCACAATGTTTTTGCAGATTCTGTGAACCATTTTGCACAACAATCCTGAAACAAGCAGGATTGAAATTACAAAAGGTAAAATACTGCAGATGCTGGAAATCTGAAATAAAACCAGAAGTCGCTGGGAACACTCAGCGGGTCAGGCAGCATCTGTGGAGAGAGGAAAGTGAGTTAACGTTTCAGGTCAATGATCTTTCGTCAGAACTGGGGGATGTTGGAAGGGAACAGATTATAAGGACAAGCAGAGAAGGGGACAGGGAAAGAAAAAGGAAAAATTAGTTGGAGGATAACAGATGGCGAGATCAGAGATGTTCATGGTGCAAGATAAAAGATGGCAATAGTGGGAGATTATAGAAAGAAAAGATGTGTCTGAGACCCAGAAGATGTGTGAATGGTTATAGAAGAGGGGGAGTGGGGGGAGGCAAGGCTGAGAGAAGATGGAGCTGTGTTTAAAGTCTGATGAGGTTAAAATCAATGTTGAGGCCAGAGGGCTATAAGGTGTCTAGAAGTAGGTGAAATGCTGTTCCTCGAGCTTGCGTTGTGCTTCGTTTGAACAGCGTAGGAGGCCATGGACAGAGAGGTCAGAGTGGGAGTGGGAGTGGGAAGAAGATTTAATGTGGAAACCAGAAGCTCTGGGTTGCACTTGTGGACGATTGGAGGTGTTCGGCAAGGGGATCACCCAGTCTGTGTTTGGTCTCCCCGACGTAGAGGAGACCACATCGTGAGCAGCGAATACAGTAAACTAGGTTAGCATAAGCACATGTAAATCCCTGTCTCACCCAGAAAGAGTGTTTCAGGCCCTGGACAGTGATATCAGAGGAGGTGAACAGGCAGGTGTTGCATCTCCTGCGCTGGCATGGGAAGGTGCCGGGGGAGGGAGAGCAGGTGTTAGTGGTGATGGCGGAGTGGACCAGGGAGTCACGGAGGGAACGGTCCCTTTGTAATACTGAGAAGGAAGGGGATGCAAAAATGTGTTTCCACCACCTCCACCATTTTTGCCATTTCTGCCACCTGCAGCATGATCACTGGAGGTGGGATCATGCCAGAGGTGCTGGAAATGGCAGAGGATTATCTGTTGAACGTGGAGGTTGGTGGGGTGGAATGTGAGGACTAGAGTGACCATATCACAGTTGGGGAGGGGGGGTGAGGTGAGAAGTGCCGGAAATAGGACAGTCACGGTCAAGGGCCCTGTCTACCATGGTGGAGGGGAATCCTCGGCTGAGGAAAAAGGGGACATTTCAGAAGCTCTGGTGTGGAAGATGGATAGAAATTAAGTTTTATTGTAAGTGTGATAACATTTATTGTAACTGGTGATAAAAATCTTATGCCAGAGAAGCAAATTAGAGGAATATATTCAAAAAGCATACTTTCCAATGATAATGTGTGCAACGATTGACCTGCAAAGATCTTGTGAGTGTATTCTTGCATGCACATTGATTTGTCCGCTGGAACACTTTAGGAAGCACTGGCTAATAAACCTTCAGATAAAATTGACCATTTTTTTCATGGCTTTTTGTGGATCATCATTGCTGTGTGCAAATTGGTTGCCCTATTCACCTACAAAATACATAGTCACTACACTTTATAGTAAATCCTATGAAGCCCCTTTTGGGATGTCTTCCTGATGTGAAGGGCACTTTATCAACTGTAAATGTCATTATTATTGTTATTATTATTATGTATTGTATCGAAGCATTAATACAGTAAATTGTGTGGAAAGATAGTAGATTTGGGAACCAATGTAGCAGAAAGTATGCTGACCTGGGACTAAACCAAAGCAAATTTAACTGCATCAGAAGTATGTCAACAATTACTGGGGCTATTATTATAGTGATTGATGGCATTCAAACTGATGGTGACACTGAATAAGCTTTGAAGATAATTTGTTGCTTGAATGTCTGTGACTGGTGATTAAAGATTACTTTTAGTTTGGATGATGGATGAAGTGATAAACAGATATTCAGTTCCCAGACTGAATGTTACACAAAATTAGATGGGCAGTAGTCCATAACAAGGCTTATCTATTTATGTTCTATTTACATAGTTTTGCCTCTCATTTTCACTTTATGTATATCTATTATTATGTGACTAAAGTATCAAATCTCTTTGCCAACATGTTGCACCAGTTATATCAGAAAAAGAAGTAGGTGCGTTAAATAAATTGTTGCTGCAAGTGTAGAGCCACAGTAACAGAAGACAATGTAAGCTTTTCTGATGGTCAAGTGAGTAATGGCACTGCTCGGATCCACATTAAGTTGTACAGATAAAGGTCATTGGCTCAAATCTTGGTGTAATCTGAGTTTGCAGATTTCACCAGAAAAACGGTTGGGATGTGACTTTTTTTTTAAAAAAGTGCTCTTATCTGCTATTTGCTTTTATAAAAATGAAAAAGCAAAGACAATGTTTTGGTTACTTTGTGAAGTCTCATTCACACCAAGTGGTACAGACTGGTTGGGCAGATGTACAGGTTTAAGTTGTACAGATTTAACAAATAAATTTCAAAATCCTCACTTTCAAATCTGTTCACGCCCTGGCCCCTCCCTACCTCTCTGATCTGCTCACACCCTACTACTTTACCCGTTGCCTCCGCTCAGCTGGCTCTGCTGCACATCCCTTGTCCCTTCCACTCCACAATTGGTGGCTGTGCTTTCAGACACTATGCCCCGAATCTCTGGAACTCCTTGCCTCAAAACCTCCATCTTGTCCCCTCTCTACCCATCTACAAATCACATCCAAAGACTTTCCTCTTCAACCGTGTCTTCAGTCACCTCCCCACCCAACCCTTTTCCAACTCGCTGTTAAACACTACCCGCGTGAACGGTGCTATAAAATGCAAATTGTTGTTGTTTTTGCAGTTTGTGTAAATCTATGTAAGTGTTGAATGAACCAATCAGTTCATGGTGTTTTACTGCAACACTTCAGCTGATTTCAAAATTGACTATCCCCTTCACAAATTAAATCAGCCTATGGTTGAAAAAACAAATTGAATGGGGGTCTTGTTTGAAAGAGAACCAATACACATGAAGAGGATTTAAGTGTCAGCCTGGCTCAGTGGTAGTAGGTTATGGGTTCAAGCTCCAAGTTGGGACTTGGGATAACATAGTTTAAGCTGACACTGATATGCAGCGCTTGGGGTGTGTTGCATTGTCAGAGGTGCTATCGTTCAGATGAGATGTTAAATCGAGATCCCATCTGGCTGTTCAGATGGACAATAAAGATCCCATCACACCGTTCGAAAAGAGAAGGGGGTTTCACCTAGTGTCCTGGCCAACAAATGCCCCAAATAAAATTAGTCTCTCATTTCATGGCTGTTCGTGGGACATTGCTGTGCGCAATTGGCTGCCGCGTTTGCCCACAAATGTACAGTCAATTCACTTTACAGTGTGTTCTGTGAAGCGCTTTGGGACGTCCTCCCGACGTGAAAAGCGCTATATCAAATGCAAGGATTATTATTATTATTCTGTGAAGCGCTTCGAGACATCTCGATAATGTGATAAGGCCCTATGTCAAATGCAAGGATTATTATTAATTGTCAGGAGTGCACAGCAGAGAACATTTAGGAGAGAATTTGGAGAGGGACAAATTGCCCCCAAACTAAAAAGAGCAAACGGTGGTCCCAGTATCGTTACAATAATTTCACTATTAAGGATAAGTGAAAGAATTAAAAGAACTGGTATTTTATACTGATCATTAAAAGCAGCAATTTTGAATAAAATAGACCCTACTATATTTTCAGCTCCGTGACCTGGGTCATCTAGATAGAAATGGAAAATGAAATTATTTTCTTTGGTGTCTGCAAGAGTGTTCGCAGCCCAGTGTGTGGAATAGACTCAGTCAAAACATTTTCATACAGATTTTATACAAATTGACTTGTCTCGTTGAAAAAAGGCCGTAAGGATGACTGGTGTGGGAAGTGGAAGAATTTATATTTGTGCAGAGGAGGTATTCGTCTATCACTTTGCATTGGATTTGATCCCAAGTTTCAAAGGTGAAGTCATAAATACTCTTGAGTAATATACATGAGCTATGTTGATAAACTACCATCATGTGAGAAGGAGAAAAAATTGGAGGGAAAACAGGTATAATGAAAATTGGCATCCATCATTACGCATTTTATCTCAAAAGGAATTGTGTCAAAATGAAATAAAAGCAACATTAAGAACTCCAAACCAGTAAAAAATAATCTTATAGATGTATTGAATTGATTCCAAAGCGATAATCTCATTCTCATTGGTTATAAAATAAATTGCAGAACTAGACAATGAATTTTTAAATATTGAGAACCTATTTTTTCTTCCTGTTTCTGTTGTTTCTGCTGCAGCGGTTTCTACCCTCTTGGTCACATGATCTTCAATTTCTTCCTTATCTACCAACCCTGATTCATGTTTAGGTTTATCAGCATCAGTTTGTTAGTACTAGCATTTTTTTGTTATTTAGTTATCTTTCTGAATGTATGGTATTTATATTAGAACATCAAGAAGCATCTTTTTCTTAATGAAGGAAGGCAATGTTGAAACACTTTTTTAAAAAGAGACGGGTTCAATATCTTCAGCGTTCAACTTATATACATCAAGGTTGGTCACGTCAAGAATCAAAGGAAACAGATATACATATTCACAAAATGTTAGTCATTTGGAAATTGTATTGCCATATAAAGAATTGTCTGCTTCCTATAGCATCTCCTTTTGGTGTTTAAGACATGTACTGTAGTATGATAGTAATACAGGATTAGTGTCTCAATCTGTACATACTCTGTCCAAGAGTGTGCTTCATCACTGTCTATATCACTGTATAGCATATGAGCAAAGAACACTGTGATCATTTGAGCAAAGAGGCTTTGAGTTGGAGACTTTTCATAAAGTAGAACACAATAAAATCGGGCAGGCAATGGCCAGAACACAGTAGAGTCAGAGGCTGATGGGCAGATCAAACCGAGGCGCAGGTTGATGGGCAGGACACAACAGAGATAGAGGATAATGGCACAACATAACAGAGTTCAATGTTTATGGGCAGAATATAAGAGTAAGAGGCTGATGGACAAAGCACAGCAGAGTTGAAGGCTGATAAGCACAAGACAAATGACAGCAGAGCTGGTGTTGCACAGCCCAAGGCTGAAATTGATGGGACATGAATGAGGAATCTGATCATTAAAACCAAAGTCTGCTGATCATTACAGGATAATATAAAATCCTAGTTACATAAGGGTCTTGATTTTGGCAGCTAATATTTGATCATTATTTGCAAATGATCACTAAAGCCAAATGCCTTTCTACTTAGATGCTAATACAAATCACTTCATCAAGCAATCATTGTGAAAGGATGAAGCCATTAAGTTGAGATGTATTGTAATATATTTTACTTTGTTTATCAATATAGGATGATGAGACAGCAAGTAATTCAACAGAGGAAACATTGGTATCTTAATATTGTGTAATTAGTATTAATGTCATTCAAAAACTGCAACAGTGCTGTAAGACTGTCTAAAATGAATTTTATTCCAACATAACCACAAACTAAATATTGTTCATTTTGTGTTCAGGAACCGTTGTCAATTTGCTTATTTGTTTTTTCCGGAACTGACAACTGAATAGTTTGCACGCATAGGATTTTGTGGTGAAAATTGGAATCCAATGGGATTGTCACATCACATTTTTCACCCTTATTTTCTTTTGATGCATTTGGAAAATGCGATGATTCTATGAAACGGATGTAAGTTTCACATGTCTACCTTATGTATGAAGTCTCCGGACTTGCATGCAGACTCGTTGTTTACACCAATACACTTCACTAAAACAGCAGCAATTTACATTTAATTAACACCTTTCACATAGGGGGGATGTTTCAATATGAATAAAATTATGATGGATTCTTAAATTAACTTGGCAGTATAACCACACCCAACTATAAACTCGCTTTTAATTTCAAATTCCTGACTGTGTTTCCCAATAATAGACTGCACCATGGTTTGATGGAACTCAGGCTTGTGTTCATAATGCCCTACATGATAAGCTCCTGAAACTGGAATGCTCATGGTTTTAGTCTTAAGATTTAAGGTGGTGCAGTATTTTGGAAAATTCTTAAATTTAACTTCATTTAAAAACTGGGTTTTTGGAGATCTTTTTAAGAACTGCAGAACTAGCTTGCCAATTAAGTCACAGTTTAAGAATTTTCCAAAATAATGCACAATTTACATTTTAAGAAAATAGTCTTACAAATAAGACTATGAATATTTTCAGGCATCACATTTGACATCATGAGAAATAATTCCCCCCCCCATAAGGAAATAAAAATCAGATGATTAGCCATATAGGAGAGGTCTGTAAGTAGAGTGGATATCTATCCAGAACTCTGCAGTGTGTGTCCTTTCCTTCTCAAAGGTCAATTTATTCACTCACTCCCTCCACTTCAGTCATCTTTCGCCCCCCACCCCCTTCAGCCCCGAACCCCAGCAAACCCTGGACTGTCCAGTGCCTTAGGATTTCCTCCTGATGTGAAAAGTTCTATGTCTTTAACACCCAACTGAACAGATAGATGGGACTTTGGCTTAACATATCCAAAGTATAGCACTCTGACAACGCAGGACTGCACTGCATTGGAGTGTCATCCTAGACTATGAGCCTCAAATTCTCAACCTGAGGCTAGAATCCACCACCTTCTGAATTCAAAAGAGAGAGGGCAAACAACTCAGTCAGGCTAACACCAACTTCCTGGAAAAAACCTCAGTTTCTTTCTGGACAAGATTATTTTATGCAAAAACTAGAAAGAGAGGACAATTTGAAGTGTCAGCCACTCTCCCTGTTGGTAAAAGTCTGGCTTCTAACTGGGACCTCCAAAAAATACTTTGCCACGGTCACAACTGATATTGAACAACAATAACAAACAAGACTGAAACTACAAGAATGCTAAAAGTGAATTGGATAAACATTTAAAGAGGGATCAATGAATTGGGACTGGGAGCTGGCACCATCATAGGCTGTTGATGGGCCAAATTGGCCCCTTTGTAATTTCTATTATTCTATTAAAGAGAAATAAAATGAAAAAACTGGTACTACAAATTTATTATGTGAGTAACTTTAAGAACATAACATAAGAACATAAGAAATGCTAGACAAAAAAAGATTAAGGTCCATCTAGTTTGCCTTCCACCTTCCTGATGGTCGCATGCACATATGTCCCAAACTTCCTATGTACTAGCTCCCATAATGTTATTTCCACTCTCACTCATACAATCACTCAGTCACTCACTCTGTCTCATACACACACACTCAAACACAGTCTCTCTCACACACACAGTCATTTTTACTCTCACACACACACACACACACACATGGCCATGTGTTTCATTTTACTTTACATGAAAAAAATGGCTTTGGGCTGGTTCCTAATTTGTTAAAAAAAATTGAAACCTGAAAAACTTTTTTCCCCCTTTTTTTTACATATTTCAAAATCATGAACCTAAATCATCTCTCTGCAGCTACCCGTAGGAGGCAACACATAATACTGGGCTACTTTGGGACTGGTATTTGGTGGGCTTTGGGCTGCATTTTCTAGCCACCTGACCCCTTCCTCTGGCACAGGAGCCATTTCTACACAGGTGTTTTTTTAATGTTTGCAAGAGGAGTCAGAGTCCTTTGCGCCCAGTACTCCATCTCATCTCTGCTCATCCAGATTGTCTGCTCTGTGGATGACCTGTCCCTGCATCACCTCCCCCCGCCCGCAACAGCAATTACAAGAATGCATTTTGCAGATCGGAGTTAGAGTCAGAACTTGCTTAATTTGCACATCTTGGTGGTGTGACTGGGCCGGTGGCGAGGAAGAGAAAGCAATAACGATAATGATCACAGCCCAACTGAGCTGAGAAGCAGAAATACTGCACCTAGAACAAAATGCAAACACAAATCTGTGACCTGCACTTGCACTGGGTGCAGTTACTGTACAAATAGCTGGCGCATTTGAGTCAATAGGAAGCTATTGAGAATGTACCTTTGAAGACTGGGAGGTCAAGCAAATTTATGCAGCTTAGAAGCTGAGAATAACAATCAGGAGCTTTTTTAAACCTTCCCATCAGTGCTATGAGTACCTTATGGTATATGAACATCTAATTGCTGACCAGTTTGACCCGAACTTAACCACCTGTCTGAAGTGGAGAAACCCATGCAAATGTCATGTCAATAGGTTAACCTCAGAACTGAGACAGATGTTGCCTTTGTATTGTCCTGTAAATTAATGCACTAAACAAGCCAGAAAATTCAGTGATTGGGAGTGACAACTTGATTGATTTTTATTTTTAAAAATCTGATTCATGTCACTTAAACAGTTCCTTACCTTTAAATGGGTTTGCTGTCCATCTCGGTCTTTATAATAGTAAGATTTAACATCTTAACATTTTCTGAATGTGAAAAGCACTGTGTATGTGGTTAACCCTAATCACCCCAGTCAATTTATATACCATCTGATCTAATGTGTTCCTGCCACGATTCCCCATGTATTTCTTTCTCCCATTGAATCATGAGTTTGTTTTTGATTGGCACTGTTTCATCAAATTCAAGGCTTTACAGCAATTCTCCTGACTAGTTCTTTCTTCCAACCTTGCATAAAGGCATAGTAGACTAATTTATTGATGAGAAATATTTTGATAATCCTGGTGTCATTGAAAATGAATCTTTCCACTGAGTTTACATATAGTTGATTTGTTAAAATAATCCACGGATCATAATTTTGCTTCGAAACCCAGGAAGTCATTCACTAAATTGGTTCCTCACATTAGATGCAATTGGTAATCTACAACATGCAGGAATTACAAGAATACTGAACTATTCATGAGTTTGCGATATTAGCATTCAGAATTTTCTACCAGGTCCATTCATCTCCCTCAAAATTGGATGAGTGGACCTGGTTGCTGTCTTTAAGATTCTAAGGGGGTTAGACAATCGAGATCATGACAGACTATTTCAATTTGTCCAGAATAGTAAAATCAGAGGATACGGCCTGCGATTGAAGTGGGGTAAATTCAGAATGAATCTACGCAAACACTATTTTAGTGAGTGAACAGTGAACCTGTGGAACAGGCTCCCTCGGGAGACGGTTGAAGCAGGAAGAGTTGATTCTTTCAAACACAGATTAGATAGTTTTCTTTTATCACATTTTTATTATGACTGTGTGTGTATGTGCGTGGTGTGTGAGCGTGTGTGTCTGTGTGTGCATTAAGGGGGGTTGTATCAGTTCCGAGTCAGTGACTAGCAACAGAAAAATCAGTCAGTGAGCAATAACTGATGTGCTAAAGGCCTTTATCTGCTTTTCTCTCACACACAGCACTAGCACACACACACACACACAGCACTAGCACACACACACACACAGCACTAGCACACACACACAGCACTAGCACACACACAGCACTAGCACACACACAGCACTAGCACACACACACACACACAGCACTAGCACACACACACAGCACTAGCACACACACACACACACAGCACTAGCACACACACACACACAGCACTAGCACACACACACAGCACTAGCACACACACAGCACTAGCACACACACACACAGCACTAGCACACACACACAGCACTAGCACACACACACACAGCACGAGCACACACACACACACACACACACAGCACTAGCACACACACACACAGCACGAGCACACACACACAGCACTAACACACACAAACACACACACAGCACTAGCACACACACACACAGCACTAGCACACACACACAGCACGAGCACACACACACAGCACTAGCACACACACAGCACTAGCACACACACACAC